>NC_071432.1:992586-1292586 GCF_017976375.1 Cuculus canorus
GGAGGGGACTGGGAGGGGAAATGGGGGGGACTGGGAGGGACTGGGAGGGGAATGGAGGGGAATGGGGTGGACTGGGGGGAACCTGGGAGGGAAATTGGGGGGAACTGGGGGGGACTGGGAGGGAATAAGAGGCACATGGGAGGGGACTGGGTGGACTGGAGGCGGAAAATAGGGTGGACTGGAAGGACTGGGAGCATACTGGAATTGACCTGGGAAAGACTGGGAGGCACTGGGAAGCATTGGAGCAGAATAGGATGGACTGGGAGGGACTTGGGAGGGACTGGAGACCATATTGGTTATATACTGGGAGGGACTGGGAGGGACTGGGAGAGCGCTGGGATGGACTGGAAGGGACTGGGAGGCGCTGGAGAGCATACTGGGATTGACTGGGAGGCACTGGGAGGGGCTTAGAGGGCACTGGGATGTACTGGGAGGCACTGGGAGGGGGCTGGAGCCCTTACTGGGATGTACTGGGAGGCGACAGGAGGGCCTTAGGAGGCACCTGGTTTGTACTGGTTTATACTGGTTTTTACTCTTCTAGTCAGTACTGGTTTCATACTGGTTTATACTGTTTTATACTGGTTTCTTTTCCAGTCCCTACTCCTTTGTACTGTTGAATTTGTACTGGTTTAGTGGTTTATACTGGTTTTTACTGGTTATACTGGTTTTACTGGTTTCTCAGGCCCAGTACTGGTTTTATACTGGTTTATACTGGTTTCTTTTCAGCTTTGCACTGGGTTTTTATGTTCAATTTATACTGGTTTTATACTGGTTTTTTTAGTGGTTTATACTGGTTTTTTAGTGGTTTATACTGGTTTTCAGTGGTTTATACTGGTTTTCAGTGGTTTATACTGGTTTTTTCAGGCCCGTACTGGTTCATACTGGTTTATACTGGTTTTCTTTTCCAGTTCCCTACTGCTTTGTACTGTTCAATTTGTACTGGTTTATACTGGTTTTTACTGGGTTTTAGTGGTTTCTGCTGTTTTTCAGTGGTTTTTACTGGTTTTAACTGGTTTCTCAGGCCGGTTACTGGTTCATACTGGTTCATACTGGGTTTATACTGGTTTATACTGGTTTCTTTTCCAGTCCCTACTCCTTTGTACTGTTGAATTTGTACTGGTTCATACTGGTTTTTAGCGGTTTATTACTGGTTTTTTAGTGGTTTTTACTGGTTTTCAGGCCTGTACTGGTTCATACTGGTTTATACTGGTTTCGTTTTCCAGTCCCTACTCCTTTGTACTGTTGAATTTGTACTGGTTTATACTGGTTTATACTGTCTTTTACTGGTTTTTAGTGGTTTTTACTGGTTTTTAGTGGCTTTTAGTGGTTTTTACTGGTTTTTCAGCCTTTTACTGGTTCATACTGGTTCATACTGGTTCATACTGGTTTCTTTTCCACTCCCTACTCCTTTGTACTGTTGAATCTGTACTGGTTCATACTGGTTCATACTGGTTTCTACTACTTTTTAGCGGTTTATACTGGTTTTTAGTGGTTTTTACTGGTTTTTCAGGCCCGTACTGGTTTCATACTGGTTTCATACTGGGTTTATACTGGTTTCTTTTCCACTCCCTACTCCTTTGTACTGTTGAATCTGTACTGGTTTATACTGGTTTTTATTGGTTTTTTAGTGGTTTATACTGGTTTTTAGTGGTCCTTTTAGTGGTTTTTACTGGTTTTTCAGCCCTTTACTGGTTCATACTGGTTCATACTGGTTTCTTTTCCAGTCCCTACTCCTTTGTACTGTTGAATTTGTACTGGTTTATACTGGTTTATACTGGTTTTTAGTGGTTTATACTGGTTTTTTAGCGGCTCTTGAGTGCTTTTTCAGGCCTGTACTGGTTCATACTGGTTCATACTGGTTTATACTGGTTCATACTTGGTTTCTTTTCCACTCCCTACTCCTTTGTACTGTTGAATCTGTACTGGTTCATACTGTTTATACTGGTTTCTTACTACTTTTTAGCAGTTTATACTGGTTTTCAGTGGGTTTTACTGGTTTTTCAGGCCTATACTGGTTCATACTGGTTTATACTGGTTTATACTGGTTTCTTCTCGGGTCGCTACTGTTTTACACTGTTTAATTCCTTCTGGTTTTTACTGGTTTTCGCTGGTTTTTTCCCCTTTTTTCCCCGTTTTTTCGCCTTTTTTCCCCCTCTTTTCACCCCCATACTGGTTTATACTGGTTTGTACTGGTTTGTACTGGTGCGCAGGCAGCGCGGGGGACACCGGTGTCGTTCAACGAGAACGGAGACGCTCCGGGACGTTATGACATCTTCCAGTTTCAGGGCGGGAACGGGAGCGGCGCTTATCGGAACGTGGGGCAGTGGGTGCAGGGGCTGCGCCTGCAGGTGCCAAACTGGGCAAACTGGGAGCACTGGGAGCACTGGGAGACACCCCCCCGGGGCAACTGGGGGCAACTGGGAACCAAATGGGGGCAACTGGGAGGCTTGAAGGGCAACTGGGAGGCGCCAAAGTCAACTGGGGGCGACTGGGAGAGGCTGAGAGTGGGATACTGGGCAAACTGGGAGCACTGGGAGCACTGGGAGACACCCCCCGGGCCAACTGGGGGCAACTGGAAACCGACTGGGGGCAACTGGGGGCAACTGGGAGGCTCGAAGGGCAACTGGGAGGCGCCAAAGTCAACTGGGGGCAACTGGGAGAGGCCGAGAGTGGGATACTGGGCAAACTGGGAGCACTGGGAGACCCCCTTGGGGCAACTGGGAACTAACTGGGGGCAACTGGGGGCAACTGGGAGGCTCGAGGGGCAACTGGGAGGCGCCAAAGTCAACTGGGGGCAACTGGGGGAGGCCGAGAGTGGGATACTGGGCAAACTGGGAGCACTGGGAGACCCCCACGGAGCAACTGGGAAGCAACTGGGAAGCGACTGGGGGCAACTGGGAGGCTCGAAGGGCAACTGGGAGGCACCAAAGTCAACTGGGGGCAACTGGGAGTGGCTGAGAGTGGGATACTGGGCAAACTGGGCAAACTGGGAACTCATCCCGTGATGGAACTCCATTGATCACCTCCTGATGGAATCTCTTTTGCCCCCATATCTCCATCACCTCCATCTCCACCTCCTCCTCCATCTCCTCCTCTCCACCTCCTCCATCTCCTCTCTTCACCCCATATCTCCTCTTTTGCCCCCATATCTCCACCACCTCCTCCACCTCCACCTCCTCCTCCATCTCCTCCTCTCCTACTCCTCCATCTCCCTTTTGCCATCTCCATCTCCTTCATCTCCATATCTCCTCTTTTGACCCCATCTCCACCATCATCTCCACCACCTCCTCCACCTCCTCCTCCACCTCCTCCTTCTCCTCCATCACCACCACCTCCACCTCCATCATCTCCACCTCCTCCTCCATCTCCTCCTCCTCCACCTCTCCTCCTCCTCCATCTCCATCTCCTCTCTTGACCCCATATCTCCTCCTCTCTTGACCCCATATTTGCCCTCTTTTGCCCCCATATCTCCATCTCCCCCTCCTCCATCTCCCCCTCCTCCTCCTCCTCCTCCATCTCCACCACCTCCACCTCCTCCATCTCCATCTCCTCTTTTGCCCCATATCTCCTCTTTTGCCCCCATATCTCCTCCATCTCCTCCACCTCCATCTCCTCCTCCTCCTCCACCTCCTCCTCCATCTCCTCTCTTCACCCCATATCTCCTCTTTTCACCCCATCTCCTCCTCCTCCATCTCCTCCTCCTCCATCTCCTCCTCCTCCATCTCCTCCTCCTCCATCTCCTCCTCCTCCATCTCCTCTTTTGACCCCACCTCCTCCTCCATCTCCATCTCCTCTCTTCACCCCATATCTCCTCTTTTCACCCCATATCTCCTCTCTTCACCTCATAATCTCCTCTCTTGACCCCATCTCCACCACCTCCACCATCTCCACCTCCACCATCTCCACCATCTCCACCTCCTCCTCCACCATCTCCACCTCCACCATCTCCACCTCCTCCACCATCTCCACCTCCTCCATCTCCTCTCTTCACCCCATATCTCCTCTTTTGCCCCCATATCTCCTCCTCCACCTCCTCCCCCTCCACCATCTCCTCCTCCATCTCCATCTCCTCTCTTCACCCCATATCTCCTCCTCTTTCGACGCCATATTTGCCCTCTTTTGCCCCCATATCTCCACCACCACCTCCACCACCTCCTCCTTCTCCTCCACCTCCTCCACCTCCATCTCCTCCATCTCCTCCATCCCCATCTCCTCCTCCATCTCCATCTCCTTCTCCTCTCTTCACCCCATCTCCCCCTCCATCTCCCCCTCCTCCTCCATCTCCTCCTCCATCTCCTCCTCCTCCACCTCCTCCTCCTCCTCCTTCTCCTCCATCTCCTCTCTTCACCCCATATCTCCTCTTTCGCCCCCATATCTCCTCCACCTCCTCCTCCACCTCCTCCTCCACCTCCATCTCCTCCACCTCCTCTCTTCACCCCATATCTCCTCTCTTGACCCCATATTTGCCCTCTTTTGCCCCCATATCTCCATCTCCCCCTCCTCCCCCTCCTCCACCACCTCCTCCTCCTCCACCTCTTCCACCTCCACCACCTCCATCTCCTCCATCTCCTCTCCTCACCCCATATCTCCTTTTTTGACGCCATATTTGCCCTCTTTTGCCCCCATATCTCCTCCTCCACCACCTCCATCTCCACCTCCTCCACCTCCTCCTCCACCTCCACCATCTCCACCTCCTCCATCTCCTCTCTTCACCCCATATCTCCTCTTTTGCCCCCATATCTCCTCCACCTCCACCACCTCCTCCATCTCCACCATCTCCACCACCTCTTTGATTTCCTCCATCTCCACCACCTCCTCCATCTCCACCTCCACCATCTCCCCCTCCATCTCCTCCATCTCCTCTCCTCACCCCATATCTCCTCTTTTGACGCCATATTTGCTCTCTTTTGCCCCCATATCTCCACCACCACCTCCTCCACCACCACCTCCTCCACCTCCACCTCCTCCTCCTCCATCTCCTCCTCCCCTCCTCCTCCTCCTCTCCTCCTCCATCTCCATCTCCTCTCTTCACCTCATAATCTCCTCTCTTGACCCCATCTCCACCACCTCCTCCATCTCCACCTCCACCATCTCCACCTCCACCATCTCCACCTCCTCCTCCTCCATCATCTCCATCTCCACCTCCATCTCCTCCATCTCCTCTCCTCACCTCCATATCTCCTCTCTTGACACCATATTTGCCCTCTTTTGCCCCCATATCTCCATCTCCACCTCCACCATCTCCACCTCCTCCATCTCCACTTCCACCATCTCCTCCTCCTCCACCTCCATCTCCTCTCTTCACCCCATATCTCCTCTTTTCACCCCATCTCCTCCTCCTCCATCTCCTCCTCCTCCATCTCCATCTCCTCCTCCATCTCCTCTTTTGACCCCATCTCCTCCTCCATCTCCATCTCCTCTCTTCACCCCATATCTCCTCTCTTGACTCCATATTTGCCCTCTTTTGCCCCCATATCTCCCCCTCCTCCATCTCCCCCTCCTCCATCTCCACCTCCTCCATCTCCTCTCTTCACCCCATATCTCCTCTTTTGCCCCCATATCTCCATCTCCTCCTCCTCCTCCTCCATCTCCACCTCCTCCACCTCCACCATCTCCACCTCCTCCTCCTCCATCATCTCCATCTCCACCTCCATCTCCTCCATCTCCTCTCTTCACCCCATATCTCCTCTCTTGACCCCATATTTGCCCTCTTTTGCCCCCATATCTCCTCCACCTCCTCCACCATCTCCTCCTCCACCATCTCCTCCTCCACCATCTCCACCTCCACCATCTCCACCTCCACCATCTCCTCTCTTCACCCCATATCTCCTCTTTTGCCCCCATATCTCCTCCTCCTCCTCCACCTCCTCCTCCTCCACCATCATCTCCATCTCCTCTCTTCACCCCATATCTCCATCTCCTCCTCCTCCATCTCCTCCACCATCTCCACCTCCACCACCTCCACCTCCATCTCCTCTCTTCACCCCATATCTCCTCTTTTGACGCCATATCTCCTCCTCCACCTCCTCCTCCATCTCCACCTCTCCTCCTCCTCCTCCTCCATCTCCTCTCTTCACCCCATATCTCCTCTCTTGACCCCATATTTGCCCTCTTTTGCCCCCATATCTCCATCTCCACCTCCACCATCTCCTCCTCCTCCACCATCTCCTCCTCCTCCACCATCTCCTCCTCCTCCTCCATCTCCTCCTCCATCTCCTCTCTTCACCCCATGTCTCCTCTCTTGCCCCCATATCTCCTCTTTTCACCCCATATCTCCACCTCCTCCACCATCTCCACCTCCACCATCTCCACCTCCTCCTCCTCCATCATCTCCATCTCCACCTCCATCTCCTCCATCTCCTCTCTTCACCCCATATCTCCTCTCTTGACCCCATATTTGCCCTCTTTTGCCCCCATATCTCCTCCACCTCCTCCACCATCTCCTCCTCCACCATCTCCACCTCCACCATCTCCACCTCCACCATCTCCACCTCCTCCATCTCCTCTCTTCACCCCATATCTCCTCTTTTGCCCCCATATCTCCATCTCCTCCACCTCCTCCACCTCCATCTCCTCCTCCATCTCCTCCTCCTCCATCTCCTCCTCCACCTCCTCCTCCTCCATCTCCTCTCTTCACCCCATATCTCCTCTCTTGACCCCATCTCCACCATCTCCTCCTCCACCATCTCCACCTCCTCCTCCACCTCCATCTCCTCTCTTCACCCCATATCTCCTCTCTTGACTCCATATTTGCCCTCTTTTGCCCCCATATCTCCCTCTCCTCCATCTCCACCTCCTCCATCTCCTCTCTTCACCCCATATCTCCTCTTTTGCCCCCATATCTCCATCTCCTCCTCCTCCATCTCCTCCTCCTCCATCTCCTCCTCCTCCATCTCCCTTTTGCCATCTCCATCTCCTTCATCTCCATATCTCCTCTTTTGACCCCATCTCCACCACCATCTCCACCACCATCTCCACCTCCACCATCTCCACCTCCACCATCTCCACCTCTATCATCTCCACCTCTATCATCTCCACCTCTATCATCTCCACCTCTATCATCTCCACCTCTATCATCTCCACCTCCACCATCTCCTCCATCTCCTCTCCTCACCCCATATCTCCTCTTTTGCCCCCATATCTCCACCTCCACCTCCTCCACCTCCTCCACCTCCTCCATCTCCATCTCCATCTCCTCTCTTCACCCCATATCTCCTCTTTTGCCCCCATATCTCCATCTCCATCTCCTCCCCCTCCACCTCCTCCTCCTCCTCCATCTCCCCCTCCTCCATCTCCATCTCCATCTCCTCTCTTCTCCCCATATCTCCTCTCTTGACCCCATCTCCTCCACCTCCTCCACCTCCTCCACCTCCCCCCTCTCCACCTCCCCCCTCTCCACCTCCACCTCCACCATCTCCACTTCCACCATCTCCTCCTCCTCCATCTCCATCTCCTCTCTTCACCCCATATCTCCTCTCTTCACCCCATATCTCCTCTCTTCACCCCATATTTGCCCTCTTTTGCCCCCATATCTCCTCCACCTCCTCCATCTCCTCCTCCTCCACCTCCTCCTCCACCTCCATCTCCCCCTCCACCATCATCTCCACCTCTATCATCTCCACCTCTATCATCTCCACCTCTATCATCTCCACCACCTCCTCCATCTCCACCACCTCCACCTCTGCCACCTCCATCTCCACCTCCATCTCCTCTCCTCACCCCATATCTCCTCTTTTGACGCCATATTTGCCCTCTTTTGCCCCCATATCTCCACCACCTCCTCCTCCACCTCCACCTCCTCCACCATCTCTTCCTCCACCTCCACCACCTCCACCTCCACCATCTCCACCATCTCCACCTCCTCCACCTCCATCTTCTCCATCTCCTCTCTTCACCCCATATCTCCTCTTTTGACGCCATATTTGCCCTCTTTTGCCCCCATATCTCCTCTTTTGCCTCCATATCTCCTCTTTTGCCCCCATATCTCCACCACCACCTCCACCATCTCCACCTCCTCCCCCCCGTTGTCCCCCCGGTTGTCCCCCCCCGGTCCAGGCGGACGCCATGCGCTGGGGCCCCAACTCCTCGTCCCCCCCTCGCTCCGTTTGCAGCCTCCCGTGCGGTCCCGGCGAACGGATGAAACCCGTTAAGGGCGTTCCGTGCTGTTGGCACTGCGAACTCTGCTCCGGATACCAACACCGCGTGGACCTCCTCACCTGCCAACCGTGTCCTCTCCACCTCCGCCCCACCCGCGACCGCACCGCCTGTCGCCCCACTCCGGTTCTCCGACTCCGTTGGGCCGATCCGTGCGCCGCCGTCCCGTTAGCGGTGGCCACCGTAGGGTTAACGGCCACCGCTTTCGTGGTGGTCACCTTCGGAAGGTACCACCAAACGCCCATCGTCAAAGCAGCCGGAAGGGAATTGAGTTACGTTCTCCTGGTGGGAATCGCTTCCGTTTACGCCATTACTTTCGTCATGGTGGCCGAACCCGGCGTGGGGGTTTGCGCCATGAGGAGGTTCTTCTTGGGTCAAGGGATGACCCTCACTTACGCCGCTCTCCTCACCAAAACCAACCGCATCTACAGGATCTTCGAGCAAGGTCAGAATGGGGACGTGGGGATGGGGTTCCACCACCTCAAAGTTCAGCATTCAGTCGTTTCGCCACCTCGGAGGGACGTGGGATGGGGTTCCATCACCTCGGAGGGACGTCCAATGGGGTTCCACCATCTCAAAGGTCATCATTCAGTCATTTCGCCACCTCTGAGGGACGTGGGATGGGGTTCCACCACCTCAGAGGGACGTGGGATGGGGTTCCACCACCTCAAAGTTCATCATTCAGACGTTCTACCAACTCGGAGGGACATGGGATGGGGTTCCACCACATCAGAGGGACGTGGGATGGGGTTCCACCACCTCGAAGTTCATCATTCAGTCATTTCACCACCTCTGAGAGACGTGGGATGGGGTTCCACCACCTCTGAGTGACGTCCGATGGCGTTCCACCATCTCAAAGTTCATCATTCAGTCATTTCGCCAACTCTGAGGGACGTGGGATGGGGTTCCACCACCTCAGAGGGATGTGGGATGGGGTTCCACCACCTCTGAGTTCATCATTCAGTCGTTTCACCAACTCGGAGGGACGTGGGATGGGGTTCCACCACCTCTAAGTTCAGCATTCAGTCGTTTCGCCTCCTCGGAGGGACGTGGGATGGGGCTCCACCACCTCTGAGGGACGTGGGATGGGGTTCCACCACCTCAAAGTTGATCACAAAGGCTCAAAGAGGAGCCAAAAGTCCGTTTTGAGGTCAAGAACTTGGGTTGAGGGACATGGGATGGGGTTCCACCACCTCGGAGGGATGTGGGATGGGGTTCCACCACCTCTGAGTTCATCATTCAGTCGTTTCACCAACTCGGAGGGACGTGGGATGGGGTTCCACCACCTCTAAGTTCAGCATTCAGTCGTTTCGCCACCTCGGAGGGACGTGGGATGGGGTTCCACCACCTCGGAGGGACGTCCGATGGGGTTCCATCACCTCAGAGGGACGTGGGATGGGGTTCCACCACCTCTGAGATACATCTGATGGGGTTCCACCACCTCTAAGTTCATCATTCAGTCATTTCACCACCTCAGAGGGACGTGGGATGGGGTTCCACCACCTCCAAGTTCATCATTCAGTCATTTCACCACCTCTGAGAGACGTCAGATGGGGTTCCACCACCTCAACGTTCATCATTCAGTCATTTCACCACCTCAGAGGGACGTGGGATGGGGTTCCACCACCTCTGAGCGACGTCCGATGGGGTTCCACCACCTCAGAGGGACGTGGGATGGGGTTCCACCACCTCTGAGTTCATCATTCAGTCGTTTCACCAACTCGGAGGGACGTGGGATGGGGTTCCACCACCTCTGAGGGACGTGGGATGGGGTTCCACCACCTCAAAGTTGATCACAAAGGCTCAAAGAGGAGCCAAAAGTCCGTTTTGAGGTCAAGAACTTGGGTTGAGGGACATGGGATGGGGTTCCACCACCTCGGAGGGACATGGGATGGGGTTCCACCACCTCCAAGTTCATCATTCAGTCGTTCTACCAACTCTGAGGGACGTGGGATGGGGTTCCACCACCTCTGAGTTCATCATTCAGTCATTTCACCACCTCAGAGGGACGTGGGATGGGGTTCCACCACCTTTGAGCGACGTCCGATGGGGTTCCACCACCTCTGAGCGACGTCCGATGGGGTTCCACCACCTCAGAGGGACGTGGGATGGGGTTCCACCACCTCTGAGTTCATCATTCAGTCGTTTCACCAACTCGGAGGGACGTGGGATGGGGTTCCACCACCTCAAAGTTCATTATTCAGTCATTTCGCCACCTCTGAGGGACGTGGGATGGGGTTCCACCACCTCTAAGTTCATCATTCAGTCGTTCTACCAACTCGGAGGGACGTGGGATGGGGTTCCACCACCTCTGAGTTCATCATTCAGTCATTTCGCCACCTCGGAGTGACGTGGGATGGGGTTCCACCACCTCTAAGTTCATCATTCAGTCATTTCACCTCCTCGGAGGGACGTAGGATGGGGTTCCATCACCTCGGAGGGACGTCTGATGGGGTTCCATCACCTCGGAGGGACGTGGGATGGGGTTCCACCACCTCTGAGATACATCTGATGGGGTTCCACCACCTCTAAGTTCATCATTCAGTCATTTCACCACCTCAGAGGGACGTGGGATGGGGTTCCACCACCTCTGAGCGACGTCCGATGGGGTTCCACCACCTCTGAGTTCATCATTCCTTCATTCCACCACCTCTGTGCGACGTCCGATGGAGTTCCACCACCTCTAAGTTCATCATTCCTTCATTCCACCTCCTCTGAGCGACGTCATATGGGGTTCCACCACCTCTGAGCGACGTTTGATGGGGTTCCACCACCTCTTAAGTTCATTATCCATTCATTTCACCACCTCTGAGCGACGTCCGATGGGGTTCCACCACCTCTGAGCGACGTCCGATGGGGTTCCACCACCTCCAAGTTCATCACAAAGGCTCAAAGAGGAGCCAAGAGTCCATTTTCAGGTCAAGAACTTGGGGTGAGGGACGTGGGATGGGGTTCCACCACCTCTGAGTTCATCATTCATTCATTCCACCACCTCTGAGAGACGTCCGATGGGGTTCCACCACCTCTGAGTGACGTCCAATGGGGTTCCACCACCTCTTAAGTTCATCATTCATTCATTCCACCTCCTCTGAGTGACGTCCGATGGAGTTCCACCACCTCTAAGTTCATCATTCCTTCATTCCACCTCCTCTGAGCGACGTCATATGGGGTTCCACCACCTCTGAGCGACGTCCGATGGGGTTCCACCACCCCTGAGCGACGTCCGATGGGGTTCCACCACCTCTGAGCGACATCATATGGGGTTCCACCACCTCTGAGCGACGTCAGATGGGGTTCCACCACCTCTGAGTGACGTCCGATGGGGTTCCACCACCCCTGCGCGACGTCCGATGGGGTTCCACCACCTCTGAGTGACGTCTGATGGGGTTCCACCACCTCTTAAGTTCATCATTCATTCATTCCACCTCCTCTGAGTGACGTCAGATGGGGTTCCACCACCTCTAAGTTCATCATTCCTTCATTCCACCACCTCTGAGCGACGTCTGATGGGGTTCCACCACCTCTAAGCGACGTCTGATGGGGTTCCACCACCCCTGTGCGACGTCCGATGGGGTTCCACCACCCCTGAGTGACGTCTGATGGGGTTCCACCACCTCTAAGTTCATCATCCATTCATTTCATGACGTCTGAGAGACGTCAGATGGGGATCCACCACCCCTGCGTGACGTCCGATGGGGTTCCACCACCTCTAAGCGACGTCAGATGGGGTTCCACCACCTCTAAGTTCATCATCCATTCATTTCATGACCTCTGCGCGACGTCTGATGGGGTCCCACCACCTCTAAGTGACGTCCGATGGGGTTCCACCACCCCTGCGCGACGTCCGATGGGGTTCCACCACCCCTGCGCGACGTCCGATGGAGTTCCACCACCTGTGCAACATCCATCGCCACCCTCTGAACCCCTTTCCGGTGGTTTCTTTGCTCCATCCTCTTCCCCCCCCTGATTGTCTTCTCCTTCAGGGAAGCGCTCGGTGACTCCTCCGCGCTTCATCAGCCCCACCTCGCAGTTGGTCATCACCTTCACCTTAAGCGGTCTCCAAGCGGTGGGCGCCGCCCTTTGGCTTCTCCTTTACCCTCCGTACGCCCTCGTCGATTACGAGATGGGACGAACTCCCGACCCCGAAGACGCCCGCGGGGTCCTCAGGTGTGACATGGCCGAAGGTGGGACCTTGGCCTGCTTGGCCTACGCTCTTCTCCTCATGTTGACCTGCACGGTCTACGCCGTCAAAGCTCGTGGTGTCCCCGAGACCTTCAACGAAGCCAAACCCATCGGTTTCGCCATGTACACCACCTGCGTCGTCTGGTTGGCCTTCGGCCCCATCTTCTTCGGAGCTGCTCAGTCGGCCGAGAGGGTGAGGAGGAGAGGACATCGGTGGTGGTGGGGAGAAGCTCTGGAGATGAGGAGGGACCACGAAGGATGGAGAGGGGCATCAAAAATGGGGTCTAAGGGGGGTTTTGGAGGGGATGGAGGTGTGAGGAACGTCAAAGGTGGGATCTAAGGGGGGTTTGGAGGGAAGTGGAGGTGGGGAAGAAGCTCTGGAGATGGAGAGGGACCTCAAAAATGGGGTCTAAGGGGGGTTTTGGAGGATGTGGAGGTGAGAAGGACCTCAAAAATGGGGTCTAAGGGGGGTTTTGGAGGACCTGGAGGTGTGAGGGACGTCAAAGGTGGGATCTAAGGGGGGTTTTGGAGGACCTGGAGGTGTGAGGGACCTCAAAAATGGGATCTAAGGGGGGTTTGGGAGGACGTGGAGGTGTAAGGAACGTCAAAGGTGGGATCTAAGGGGGGTTTTGGAGGGAAGTGGAGGTGTGAGGGACATCAAAGGTGGGGTCTAAGGGGGGTTTGGAGGGATGGGGAGGTGTGAGGAACATCAAAGGTGGGATCTAAGGGGGGTTTTGGAGGACGTGGAGGTGAGAAGGACCTCAAAAATGGGATCTAAGGGGGGTTTTGGAGGACGTGGAGGTGTGAGGAACGTCAAAGGTGGGGTCTAAGGGGGGTTTTGGAGGACCTGGAGGTCGAAGGAATGTCAGGAGATGAGGAGGAACATCAAAGGTGGGATCTAAGGGGGGTTTTGGAGGACGTGGAGGTGAGAAGGACCTCAAAAATGGGATCTAAGGGGGGTTTTGGAGGACCTGGAGGTGTGAGGGACATCAAAAGTGGGATCTAAGGGGGGTTTTGGAGGACCTGGAGGTGTGAGGGACGTCAAAAGTGGGATCTAAGGGGGGTTTTGGAGGACCTGGAGGTGTGAAGGACCTCAAAAATGGGGTCTAAGGGGGGTTTTGGAGGACGTGGAGGTGTGAGGGACATCACAGGTGGGATCTAAGGGGGGTTTTGGAGGACCTGGAGGTGTGAGGGACATCAAAGGTGGGATCTAAGGGGGGTTTTGGAGGACCTGGACGTGGGGAAGAAGCTCTGGAGATGAGGAGGGACCACGAAGGATGGAGAGGGGCATCAAAAATGGGGTCTAAGGGAGGTTTTGAGGGGATGGAGGTGTGAGGAACATCAAAGGTGGGATCTAAGGGGGGTTTTGGAGGACCTGGAGGTGTGAGGGACGTCAAAGGTGGGATCTAAGGGGGGTTTTGGAGGACCTGGAGGTGTGAGGGACGTCAAAGGTGGGATCTAAGGGGGGTTTTGGAGGGATGGGGAGGTGGGGAAGAAGCTCTGGAGGTCGTGAGGAACGTCAGGAGATGAGGAGGAACATCAAAGGTGGGATCTAAAGGGGGTTTGGGAGGACCTGGAGGTGTGAGGAACGTCAAAGGTGGGATCTAAGGGGGGTTTTGGAGGACGTGGAGGTGAGAAGGACCTCAAAAGTGGGATCTAAGGGGGGTTTTGGAGGACCTGGAGGTGTGAGGAACATCAAAGGTGGGGTCTAAGGGGGGTTTTGGGGGGATGGGGAGGTGGGGAGAAGCTCTGGAGATCGTGAGGAACATCAAAGGTGGGATCTAAAGGGGGTTTGGAGGGATGTGGAGGTGAGAGGGACCTCAAAAATGGGGTCTAAGGGGGGTTTTGGAGGACCTGGAGGTGGGGAAGAAGCTCTGGAGATGAGGAGGGACCACGAAGGATGGAGAGGGGCATCAAAAATGGGGTCTAAGGGGGGTTTTGGGGGGAAGTGGAGGTGGGGAGAAGCTCTGGAGGTGTGAGGGACGTCAAAGGTGGGATCTAAGGGGGGTTTTGGAGGACCTGGAGGTGGGGAGAAGCTCTGGAGGTCATGAGGAACATCAAAGGTGGGATCTAAGGGGGGTTTGGAGGGAAGTGGAGGTGGGAAGAAGCTCTGGAGATGGAGAGGGACCTCAAAAATGGGGTCTAAGGGGGGTTTTGGAGGACGTGGAGGTGAGAGGAACATCAAAGGTGGGATCTAAGGGGGGTTTGGAGGGAAGGGGAGGTGTGAGGGACATAAAAAATGGGGTCTAAGGGGGGTTTTGGAGGACCTGGAGGTGTGAGGAACGTCAAAGGTGGGATCTAAGGGGGGTTTGGAGGGATGTGGAGGTGGGGAAGAAGCTCTGGAGATGAGGAGGCACCACGAAGGATGGAGAGGGGCATCAAAAATGGGGTCTAAAGGGGGTTTTGGAGGGATGGGGAGGTGTGAGGGACATCTAAGGGGGGTTTTGGAGGACCTGGAGGTGTGAGGGACGTCAAAGGTGGGATCTAAGGGGGGTTTGGGGGGATGTGGAGGTGTGAGGGACATCAAAAATGGGGTCTAAGGGGGGTTTTGGAGGACCTGGAGGTGAGAAGGACCTCAAAAATGGGGTCTAAGGGGGGTTTTGGAGGACCTGGAGGTGAGAGGAACGTCAAAGGTGGGATCTAAGGGGGGTTTTGGAGGACCTGGAGGTGTGAAGGACCTCAAAAATGGGGTCTAAGGGGGGTTTTGGAGGACGTGGAGGTGTGAGGGACATCACAGGTGGGATCTAAGGGGGGTTTGGAGGGATGGGGAGGTGGGGAGAAGCTCTGGAGGTCATGAGGAACGTCAGGAGATGAGGAGGAACATCAAAGGTGGGATCTAAGGGGGGTTTGGGGGGAAGGGGAGGTGGGAAGAAGCTCAAAGGTGGGATCTAAGGGGGGTTTTGGAGGACCTGGAGGTGGGGGAGAAGCTCTGGAGGTCGTGAGGGACATCAAAGGTGGGGTCTAAGGGGGGTTTTGGGGGGATGGGGAGGTGGGGAGAAGCTCTGGAGGTCATGAGGAACGTCAGGAGATGAGGAGGAACATCAAAGGTGGGATCTAAGGGGGGTTTGGAGGGAAGTGGAGGTGGGGGAGAAGCTCTGGAGATGAGGAGGGACATCAAAGGATGGAGGGGGACCTCAAAAATGGGGTCTAAAGGGGGTTTGGGAGGACCTGGAGGTGAGAGGAAGCTCTGGAGATGGAGAGGAACGTCAAAGGTGGGATCTAAGGGGGGTTTGGAGGGAAGGGGAGGTGGGGAGAAGCTCTGGAGGTCATGAGGAACATCAGGAGTTGAGGAGGAACCTCAAAGAATGGAGAGGGACCTCAAAAATGGGGTCTAAAGGGGGTTTTGGAGGACCTGGAGGTGGGGAAGAAGCTCTGGAGATGAGGAGGGACATCAAAGATGGGATCTAAGGGGGGTTTGGAGGGACGTGGAGGTGAGAAGGACCTCAAAAATGGAGTCTAAGGGGGGTTTTGGGGGGATGGGGAGGTGGGAAGAAGCTCTGGAGATGAGGAGGAACCACGAAGGATGGAGAGGGACATCAAAAATGGGGTCTAAGGGGGGTTTTGGAGGGATGGGGAGGTGTGAGGGACATCAAAGGTGGGATCTAAGGGGGGTTTGGGGGGAAGTGGAGGTGGGAAGAAGCTCTGGAGATGAGGAGGAACCTCCAAAATGGGATCTAAAGGGGTTTTGGGAGGACCTGGAGGTGGGAGGAACCTCTGGAGATGAGGAGGAACCTCAGGAGATGGAGAGGGACCTCAAAAATGGTGTCTAAAGGGGCTTTGGGAGGACCTGGAGGAGGTTTTTAGGAGGTTCCTCGTGGTTTTATGGTGTCTCTGGTGGTTTTTATGGTGTCTCTGATGCCTTCTAGAAGGTTCCTGATGCTTTTTAAGAGGTTCCTTGAGGTTTTATGGTGTCCTCGATGGTTATTATGAGGTTCTTCGAGGTTTTATGGTGTCTCTGATGTTTTCTAGAAGGTTCCAGATGCTTTTTAGGAGGTTCCTTGAGGTTTTATGGTGTCTCTGGTGCTTTCTAGAAGGTTCCTGATGCTTTTTAAGAGGTTCCTCGAGGTTTTATGGTATCCTCGATGGTTATTATGAGGTTCCTTGAGCTTTTATGGTGTTTCTGATGCTTTCTAGAAGGTTCCTGATGCTTTTTAGGAGGTTCCTTGAGGTCTTATGGTGTCCTTGATGGGTTTTATGGTGTCTATGATGCCTTTTAGAAGGACTTTGATGCTTTTTAGGAGGTTCCTCGAGGTTTTATGGTGTCCTTGATGGTTATTATGAGGTTCTTCGAGGTTCTATGGTGTCTCTGGTGCTTTCTAGAAGGTTCCTGATGCTTTTTAAGAGCTTCCTCGAGCTTTTATGGTGTCTCTGGTGGTTTTTATGGTGTCTCTGATGCTTTCTAGAAGGTTCCTGATGCTTTTCAGGAGGTTCCTCGAGGTTTTATGGTGTCCTCGATGGTTATTATGAGGTTCTTCGAGCTTTTATGGTGTCTCTGATGCTTTTTATGGCGTCTCTGATGGTTTCTAGAAGGTTCCTGATGCTTTTTAGAAGGTTCCTGATGGTTTTCAGAAGGTTCCTCGAGGTTTTATGGTGTCCTCGATGGTTATTATGAGGTTCTTTGAGCTTTTATGGTGTCTCTGGTGGTTTTTATGGTGTCTCTGATGGTTTCTAGAAGGTTCCTGATGGTTTTTAGGAGGTTCTTCGAGCTTTTATGGTGTCTCTGGTGGTTTTTATGGTGTCTCTGATGCTTTTTAGAAGGTTCCTCGAGGTTTTGTGGTGTCCTCCATGGTTATTATGAGGTTCTTCGAGGTTTTATGGTGTCTCTGATGGTTTTTATGGTGTCTCTGATGGTTTCTAGAAGGTTCCTGATGGTTTTTAGAAGGTTCCTGATGCTTTTTATGAGGTTCCTCGAGGTTTTATGGTGTCCTCGATGGTTATTATGAGTTTCTTTGAGGTTTTATGGTGTCTCTGATGGTTTCTAGAAGGTTCCTGATGGTTTTTAGAAGGATTTTGATGGTTTTTATGAGGTTCTTCGAGGTTTTATGGTGTCTCTGGTGGATTTTAGAAGGTTCCTCGAGGTTTTATGGTGTCTCTGGTGCTTTCTAGAAGGTTCCTGATGCTTTTCAGGAGGTTCTTCGAGGTTTTATGGTGTCTCTGATGCTTTCTAGAAGGTTCCTGATGGTTTCTAGAAGGTTCCTGATGGTTTTTAGAAGGATTTTGATGGTTTTCCGGAGGTCCCTCGAGGTTTTATGGTGTCTCTGTGGCGCTGTGGGTCCGTCCGTGGTTTCTGTCCGTATGTCCGCGTGTCCGTGTGTCATCACTGAGAGGTCCACATGTGGTCCCCCCCTCCCCCCCCGCAGGTCCACGTGCAGACGGCGACGCTGACGGTGTCCATGAGCCTTTCGGCTTCGGTCCCTTTGGGGCTCCTCTACGCCCCCAAAGTTTGGGTCATTCTCCTCCACCCCGAACGCAATCAGCCCCGAAGGCCCCGCGGGGACCCTGCCCCATAGCGCCCCACACTTGGGGGGCAGGAGGGACCCCTGACCCCAGGGGAGACCCCAAAGTCCACCCTGACCCACACTTGGGGGGCAGAAGGGTCCCCTGAGCCCATAGGAGACCCCAAAGTCCATTCTGACCCACACTTATGGGGCAGAAGAGACCCCTAAATCCACCCCGACCCACACTTGGGGGGCAGAAGGGACCCCTGAGCCCATAGGAGACCCCAAAGTCCACTCTGACCCACACTTATGGGGCAGAAGGGACCCCTAAATCCACTCTGACCCACACTTGGGGGGCAGAAGGGATCCCTGAGCCCATAGGAGACCCCAAAGTCCACTCTGACCCACACTTATGGGGCAGAAGAGACCCCTGAGTCCACCCTGACCCACACTTATGGGGCAGAAGAGACCCCAAAGTCCACTCTGACCCACACTTGGGGGGCAGAAGAGACCCCAAAGTCCACCCTGACCCACACTTGGGGGGCAGAAGGGACCTCTGAGCCCATAGGAGACCCCAAAGTCCACTCTGACCCACACTTGGGGGGCAGAAGAGACCCCTGAGTCCATAGGAGACCCCTGAGTCCACTCTGACCCACACTTGGGGGGCAGAAGGGACCCCTAAATCCACTCTGACCCACACTTGGGGGGCAGAAGGGACCTCTGAGCCCATAGGAGACCCCAAAGTCCACCCTGACCCACACTTATGGGGCAGAAGAGACCCCTGAGTCCACTCTGACCCACACTTGGGGGGCAGAAGGGACCCCTGAGCCCATAGGAGACCCCAAAGTCCACTCTGACCCACACTTATGGGGCAGAAGGGACCCCAAAGTCCACCCCGACCCACACTTGGGGGGCAGAAGAGACCCCTAAATCCACCCTGACCCACACTTATGGGGCAGAAGAGACCGCCGACCCCAGGGGAGACCCCAAAGTCCACTCTGACCCACACTTATGGGGCAGAAGAGACCCCTGAGTCCATCCTGACCCACACTTGGGGGGCAGAAGGGACCCCATAGTCCACCCGGACCCACACTTATGGGGCAGAAGGGACCTCTGAGCCCATAGGAGACCCCTAAATCCACTCTGACCCACACTTATGGGGCAGAAGGGACCCCTGAGTCCACTCTGACCCACACTTGGGGGGCAGAAGAGACCCCTGAGTCCACCCTGACCCACACTTGGGGGGCAGAAGGGACCGCCGACCCCAGGGGAGACCCCAAAGTCCACTCTGACCCACACTTGGGGGGCAGAAGAGATCCCTGAGTTCACTCTGACCCACACTTGGGGGGCAGAAGGGACCCCTGAGCCCATAGGAGACCCCAAAGTCCACTCTGACCCACACTTGGGGGGCAGAAGGGACCCCTGAGTCCACCCTGACCCACACTTGGGGGGCAGAAGGGACCCCTGAGCCCATAGGAGACCCCAAAGTCCACTCTGACCCACACTTATGGGGCAGAAGGGACCCCTAAATCCACTCTGACCCACACTTGGGGGGCAGAAGGGACCCCTGAGTCCACCCTGACCCACACTTGGGGGGCAGAAGGGACCCCTAAATCCACTCTGACCCACACTTGGGGGGCAGAAGGGACCGCCGACCCCAGGGGAGACCCCAAAGTCCACTCTGACCCACACTTATGGGGCAGAAGAGACCCCTAAGTCTACCCTGACCCACACTTATGGGGCAGAAGAGACCCCTGAGTCCACTCTGACCCACACTTGGGGGGCAGAAGGGACCCCTGAGCCCATAGGAGACCCCAAAGTCCACTCTGACCCACACTTGGGGGGCAGAAGGGACCTCTGAGCCCATAGGAGACCCCAAAGTCCACCCTGACCCACACTTATGGGGCAGAAGAGACCCCTGAGTCCACTCTGACCCACACTTGGGGGGCAGAAGGGACCCCTGAGTCCATAGGAGACCCCAAAGTCCACTCTGACCCACACTTATGGGGCAGAAGAGACCCCTAAATCCACCCCGACCCACACTTGGGGGGCAGAAGGGACCCCTAAATCCACCCTGACCCACACTTGGGGGGCAGAAGGGTCCCCTGAGCCCATAGGAGACCCCAAAGTCCACCCTGACCCACACTTATGGGGCAGAAGAGACCCCTGAGTCCACTCTGACCCACACTTGGGGGGCAGAAGGGACCCCTAAATCCACCCCGACCCACACTTGGGGGGCAGAAGGCTCCTCACCCCACACTTGGGGGGCAGAAGGGGGGGGGGAAGGGTCCGCCCCACACTTGGGGGGCAGTGGAGGGGCTCTAATAAAGGCACTTCTGTCACCCCACGTCTGCGACCCCTTTATTGTGGACACACACACACTTGTGGGTCTGAGCCCCACAGATGGGGGGCAGAGCTTTATTGGGGCACTTGGGGGGCAGAGGGGGCACTTGGGGGGCAGAAAGGGGCACTTGGGGGGCAGAAGGGGTCACTTGGGGGGCAGAAGGGGCACTTGGGGGGCAGAGGGGGCACTTGGGGGGCAGAAGGGGACACTTGGGGGGCAGAAGGGGCACTTGGGGGGCAGAGGAGGGCACTTGTGGGTCAGAGGAGGGCACTTGGGGGGCAGAAAGGGTCACTTGGGGGGCAGAGGGGGCACTTGGGGGGCAGAATGGGTCACTTGGGGGGCAGGGAGGGTCACTTGGGGGGCAGAAGGGGGCACTTGGGGGGCAGAAAGGGTCACTTGGGGGGCAGAGGGGGCACTTGGGGGGCAGAAGGGGGCACTTGGGGGGCAGAGGGGTCACTTGGGGGGCAGAAGGGGGCACTTGGGGGGCAGAAGGGGTCACTTGGGGGGCAGAAGGGGGCACTTGGGGGGCAGGGGAGGGCACTTGGGGGGCAGAGGGGTCACTTGGGGGGCAGAAGGGGTCACTTGGGGGGCAGAGGGGGCACTTGTGGGGCAGAGGCATCACTTCGCCCCTCCGGTGGCTCCAACGTGTGAGGCACGGTGAGAGCTGTGGGGCAGAAGAGTATCACTTGGGGGGCACAGACCCATAAGTGCCCCCCCCGCCCCACAAGTGCCCCCCTCTGCCCCATAAGTGCCCTCCCAGACCCACAAGTGCCCCCCTCTGCCCCACAAGTGCCCCCTCTGCCCCCCAAGTGCCCCTTCTGCCCCACAAGTCCCTCCCTCTGCCCCATAAGTGCCCTCCCAGACCCACAAGTGCCCCTTCTGCCCCACAAGTGCCCCCCTCTGCCCCACAAGTGCCCCCCTCTGCCCCATAAGTGCCCTCCCAGACCCATAAGTGCCCCCCTCTGCCCCATAAGTGCCCCCTCTGCCCCATAAGTGCCCCCCTCTGCCCCATAAGTGCCTTCCCGGACCCACAAGTGCCCCCCTCTGCCCCACAAGTGCCCCCCTCTGCCCCATAAGTGCCCTCCCAGACCCACAAGTGCCCCCTCTGCCCCATAAGTGCCCCCTCACCCTCTGCCCCACGGCGTCAGCAGTCGGTACAGGCGCTCTCCGGCCTCCGCTCTGTGCCCCATAGCGACGTGTGGGGCAGAGACCCACTGAGCCTCTGCCCCACAGCTCAGCCCCACAACCTCCCTCTGCCCCATAGAGAACCCTCTGCCCCATAGAGACCTCCTCTGCCCCATAGATCCCCCCCTCTGCCCCATAGAAACCCCCTCTGCCCCATAGAGACCCCTCTGCCCCATAGAGAACCCTCTGCCCCATAGAGACCCCCTCTGCCCCATAGCGACCCCTCTGCCCCATAGAGAACCCTCTGCCCCATAGCGACCCCTCTCCCCATAGAGACCCCCTCTGCCCCATAGTGCCCCCTCTGCCCCATAGAGACCCCCTCTGCCCCATAGAGACCCCCTCTGCCCCATAGCGCTCCCTCTGCCCCATAGAGACCCCCTCTGCCCCATAGTGCCCCCTCTGCCCCATAGAGACCCCTCTGCCCCATAGAGACCCCCTCTGCCCCATAGCGACCCCTCTGCCCCATAGTGCCCCCTCTGCCCCATAGAGACCCCTCTGCCCCATAGAGACCCCTCTGCCCCATAGGGAGCCCTCTGCCCCATAGAAACCCCTCTGCCCCATAGGGAGCCCTCTGCCCCATAGATCCCCTCTGCCCCATAGAGGACCCCTCTGCCCCATAGAGACCCTTCTGCCCCATAGCGACTCCCTCTGCCCCACAGAGACCCCTCTGCCCCATAGCGCCCCCTCTGCCCCATAGCGCCCCCTCTGCTCCATAGATCCCCTCTGCCCCATAGAAACCCCCTCTGCCCCATAGGGACCCCCTCTGCCCCATAGATCCCCTCTGCCCCATAGAGACCCCTCTGCCCCACAGAGACCCCTCTGCCCCACAGAGACCCCTCTGCCCCATAGAGACCCCCTCTGCCCCATAGAAACCCCCTCTGCCCCATAGCGCCCCCTCTGCCCCATAGCGTCCCCTCTGCCCCATAGAAACCCCTCTGCCCCATAGGGACCCCTCTGCCCCATAGATCCCCTCTGCCCCATAGAGACCCCCTCTGCTCATAGGGATCCCTCTGCCCCATAGCGGCCCCTCTGCCCCATAGCTCCCCCTGTGCCCCATAGCTCCCCCGTGCCCCATAGCGGCCCCACCTCTGTGCCGCCCCTCTGCTGTGGGTCAGGGCCCTCTCTCTGCCCCCCAAGTGCAGGCGCTGCTCCTCGAGGCGCCGCCGGAGCTGAAGGACCCACAGATTGGGGGGGGGGGGCGACACCCGCCCCTCCTGCCCCATAGCTGCCCCATAGCCACCCCATAGCGCACCCTCCTGCCCCATAGCTGCCCCATAGCTGCCCCATAGCCGCCCCATAGCGCACCCTCCTGCCCCATAGCTGCCCCATAGCGCACCCTCCTGCCCCATAGCTGCCCCATAGCCACCCCATAGCGCACCCTTCTGCCCCATAGCTGCCCCATAGTGCACCCTCCTGCCCCATAGCTGCCCCATAGCCACCCCATATCGCACCCTCCTGCCCCATAGCTGCCCCATAGCTGCCCCATAGCCGCCCCATAGCGCACCCTCCTGCCCCATAGCTGCCCCATAGCGCACCCTCCTGCCCCATAGCTGCCCCATAGCGGCCCCATAGCACCCCCTCCTGCCCCATAGCTGCCCCATAGCACACCCTCCTGCCCCATAGCTGCCCCATAGCACCCCCTCCTGCCCCATAGCTGCCCCATAGCACCCCCTCCTGCCCCATAGCAGACCCATAGCTGCCCCATAGCATCCCCTCCTGCCCCATAGCGCCCCTCCTGCCCCATAGCTGCCCCATAGCGCCGCTCCTGCCCCATAGATTCACCGTCTCTCGGCGCTCGCGAACCTCCAACAGCTTCAACTGCAGTTCTGTGACCTATGGGGAGAATCTATGGGGCACCTCTGCCCCACAGCGACCCCTCTGCCCCATAGAGACCCCTCTGCCCCACAGATCCCCTCTGCCCCACAGCGACCCCTCTGCCCCATAGAGACCCCCTCTGCCCCATAGATCCCCTCTCTGCCCCATAGCTCCCCTCTGCCCCATAGATCCCCCTCTGCCCCACAGATCCCCTCTGCCCCACAGCTCCCCTCTGCCCCACAGATCCCCTCTGCCCCATAGATCCCCCTCTGCCCCATAGATCCCTCTCTGCCCCATAGATCCCCCTCTGCCCCACAGAGACCCCTCTGCCCCACAGATCCCCTCTGCCCCATAGATTCCCCTCTGCCCCATAGATCCCTCTGCCCCATAGATCCCTCTCTGCCCCACAGCTCCCCTCTGCCCCACAGATCCCCTCTGCCCCATAGATCCCCCTCTGCCCCACAGATCCCTCTGCCCCACACCTGACGCCGGTGCCTCTCCAGGGCTGCCCCGAGGGCGCCCCCCAAGTTGTGGGTCCGTCGGAGGCGAAGGCCGATGTGGGGCAGAGAGTCCTCCAGCGCCGCCAGCGCTGCCCCATAGCGCCCCTTCAGCCGCCGCCAACCGCCCCGCGACGCCGCCAGCCCTGGGGGGGACTTGGGGGGCAGAGCTGGGGGCACTTGGGGGGCACTTGGGGGGCAGGAGGGGCACTTGGGGGGCAGGAGGGGCACTTGGGGGGCAGCCCTGGGGGGGACTTGGGGGGCAGAGCTGGGGGCACTTGGGGGGCAGCCCTGGGGGGGACTTGGGGGGCAGAGCTGGGGGCACTTGGGGGGCACAGCAATGGGGCACTTGGGGGGCAGAGCTGGGGGGGTACTTGGGGGGCACAGCAATGGGGCACTTGGGGGGCAGAGCTTGGGGGACAGAGGGGGCACTTGGGGAGCAGAGGGGGCACTTAGGGGGCACAGAGGGCACTTGGGGGGCACTTGGAGGGCAGAGCTTGGGGGGCACAGGGGGCAGTTGGGGGGCACAGCAATGGGGCAGTTGGGGGGCAGAGGGTTGTGGGGCAGAGGGGACACTTGGGGGGCAGAAGGGGCACTTAGGGGGCAGAGCTTGGGGGGCAGAGGGGGCACTTGGGGGCAGAGGGGGCACTTGGGGGGCAGAGCTTGGGGGGCACTTGGGGGGCAGAGGGTTGGGGGGCAGAGGGGGCACTTGGGGGGCACAGCAATGGGGCACTTGGGGGGCAGAGCTGGGGGCACTTGGGGGGCACTTGGGGGACACTTGGGGGGCAGAGCTGGGGGGCACTTGGGGGGCAGAGGGTTGGGGGCAGAGGGGGCACTTGTGGGGCAGAGGGTTGGGGGGCAGAGGGGGCACTTGGGGGGCAGAGCTTGGGGGGCAGAGGGGGCACTTGGAGGGCACTTGGGGGGCAGAGCGGGCAGTTGGGGGGCAGAGGGGGCACTTGGGGGGCAGAGGGTTGGGGGGCAGAAGGGACACTTGGGGGGCAGAAGGGGCACTTAGGGGGCAGAGCTTGGGGGGCAGAGGGGGCACTTGTGGGGCAGAGTTTGGGGGGCACTTGGGGGGCACAGCAATGGGGCACTTGGGGGGCAGAGGGTTGGGGGGGCAGAGGGGGCACTTGGGGGGCAGAGGGTGGGGGCAGAGGGAGCACTTGGGGGGCAGAGCCGGGGGGCACTTGGGGGGCAGAGGGGGCACTTGGGGGGCAGGAGCTGGGGGTCAGAACTTGGGGGCTCTTGGGGGGCAGAGCTTGGGGGGCACTTGTGGGGCACAGGGGGCACTTGGGGGGCAGAGGGTTGGGGGGTAGAGGGGGCACTTGTGGGGCAGAGCTTGGGGGCACTTGTGGGGCAGAGGGTTGGGGGCAGAGGGGGCACTTGTGGGGCAGAGGGGGCACTTGTGGGTCAGTTGGGGGTCAGAACTTGGGGGCTCTTGGGGGGCAGAGCTTGGGGGGCACAGGGGGCACTTGGGGGGCAGAGCAATGGGGCACTTGGGGGGCAGAGCTTGGGGGTACTTTGGGGGCAGAGGGTTGGGGGGCAGAGGGGGCACTTGGGGGCAGAGCTTGGGGGCACTTGGGGGGCAGAGCTGGGGGGCACATGGGGGGCACAGGGGGCACTTGGGGGGCAGAGCTTGGGGGGCACAGAGGGCAGTTGGGGGGCACAGCAATGGGGCACTTGGGGGGCACTTGTGGGGCAGAGGGGGCACTTGGGGGGCAGAGCTTGGGGGGCACAGGGGGGTTGGGGGGCACTTGTGGGGCAGAGGGGGCACTTGGGGGTCCAGGAGGGCAGTTGGGGGTCACTTGTGGGGCAGGCGAGGGCACTTGGGGGGCAGAGGGTTGGGGGGCAGAAGGGGGGCACTTTGGGGCAGGAGTTGGAGGGCAAGTTTGGGGGGTTGGGAGGCACTTGTGGGGCAGAGGGGGCACTTGGGGGGCAGAGGGTGGGGAGGGAAGAGGGTTGTGGGGCACTTGTGGGTCAGTTATGGGTCAGTTATGGGTCGCTATGGGTCACTGTCGGTCAGTTATGGGTCACTTATGGGTCACTATGGGTCACTATGGGTCAGTGATGGGCATTCAGAGGCCATTTTGGCTCAGTTGTGGCTCAGTTATGGGTCACTCAGTTCTGGGTCACTTATGGGGCAGCCGTGGGTCACTTGTGGGTCACTTATGGGTCGCTATGGGTCACTTATGGGTCAGTGATGGGCATTCAGAGGCCATTTTGGCTCAGTTATGGCTCAGCTGTGGCTCAGCTGTGGGTCACTCAGTTATGGGGCAGCCGTGGGTCACTTGTGGGTCACTTGTGGGTCACTTATGGGTCACTTATGAGTCACTTATGGGTCAGTGATGGCCATTCAGAGGCCATTTTGGCTCAGTTGTGGCTCAGTTATGGGTCAGTTCTGGGTCAGTTATGGGTCACTCAGTTCTGGGTCACTTATGGGGCAGCCGTGGGTCACTTGTGGGTCACTGTGGGTCACTTATGGGTCGCTATGGGTCAGTTATGGGTCAGTGATGGCCATTCAGAGGCCATTTTGGCTCAGTTGTGGCTCAGTTATGGCTCAGTTGTGGCTCAGTTGTGGCTCAGCTGTGGGTCGCTCAGTTGTGGGGCAGTTATGGGTCAGTTGTGGGTCACTTGTGGGTCACTGTGGGTCACTTATGGGTCGCTATGGGTCACTTATGGGTCAGTTGTGGGTCACTTGTGGGTCACTGTGGGTCACTTATGGGTCGCTATGGGTCACTTATGGGTCAGTTATGGGTCACTATGGGTCACTTATGGGTCAGCGATGGTCATTCAGAGGCCATTTTGGCTCAGTTATGGCTCAGTTATGGCTCAGTTGTGGCTCAGCTGTGGCTCAGCTGTGGGTCACTCAGTTATGGGTCAGTTATGGGTCAGTTGTGGGTCAGTTGTGGGTCACTTGTGGGTCGCTGTGGGTCACTCACGGTGCGGGGGGGGCTCCGGGGGGGGCTGCTCTCTCCGCAGCCCCTCCAGCAGTCGCTGCAGCACCCGCAGCTGAGTCAGCAGCAGCTTCCGCTTCCGACGCCCGTCCTGACGGCAAACGACGCTATGGGGCGGCTATGGGGCGCTGGGGGGCGCCTATGGGGTGCTATGGGGCAGTTAGGGGGCGCTATGGGGCAGTTAGGGGGCGCTATGGGGTGCTAGGAGGCAGTTAGGGGGCGCTATGGGGCAGTTAGGGGGCACTGGGGGGCAGTTATGGGGCACTATGGGGTGTTATAGGGCGCTATGGGGCAGTTATTGGTGCTATGGGGCAGTTAGGGGGCGCTATGGGGCAGTTCTGAGGCGCTATAGGGCAGTTAGGGAGCACTATGGGGCAGTTATGGGGCGCTATGGGGCAGTCAGGGCACGCTATGGGGTGCTAGGGGGCAGTTAGGGGGTGCTATGGGGCAGCTATGGGGCACTATGGGGTGTTATAGGGCGCTATGGGGCAGTTATTGGTGCTATGGGGCAGTTATGAGGCGCTATGGGGCAGTTAGGAGGCAGCTATGGGTATCTATGGGTCCTATGGGTCTCTATGGGTCTGTATGTGTCTCTATGGGTCTCTATGGGGTCTCTATGGGTCTCTGTGGGTCTCTATGGGGTCTCTATGGAGTCTCTATGGGTCTCTATGGGTCTCTATGGGTCTCTATGGCTCTCTATGGGGTCTCTATGGGGTCTCTATGGGGTCTCTATGGGTCTCTGTGGGTCTCTATGGGGTCCCTATGGGTCACTATGGGTCTCTATGGGTCTCTATGGGTCTCTGTGGGTCTCTATGGGGTCTCTATGGGGTCTCTATGGGTCTCTATGGGTCGCTATGGGTCTCTATGGCTCTCTATGGGGTCTCTATGGGGTCTCTATGGGGTCTCTATGGGTCTCTGTGGGTCTCTATGGGGTCCCTATGGGTCACTATGGGTCTCTATGGGTCTCTATGGGTCTCTGTGGGTCCCTATGGGTCGCTATGGGTCGCTATGGGGCAGCTATGGGTCACTATGGGTCTCACCGCCAGGTTCTCCATGAGCCCTCGTGCAGGAACGTCCTCATCGTCCGGAGCCGCAGCGACAGCGAGAGCGGAGAGAGCCCTGAGGGCAGCGCAGCAACCAGTACAGACCAGTACGGACCAGTACAGACCAGCACAAACCAGTACGGACCAGTACGGACCAGTACGGACCAGTATGGACCAGTACCGACCAATAAAAACCAATAGAAACCAGTAGAAACCAATAGGGATCAATAGGAGCCCATAGGAACCCATAGAAACCCATAGAAACCCATAGGAGCCAATAGGAACCCATAGGAGCCCATAGGAACCCATAGGAGCCAATAGGAACCCATAGGAACCCATAGGAGCCAATAGGAGCCCATAGGAGCCCATAGAAACCCATAGGAGCCCATAGGAGCCAATGGGAGCCAATAGGAACCCATAGGAGCCAATAGGAACCAATGGGAGCCAATAGGAACTCATAGGAGCCAATAGGAGCCAATGGGAGCCAATGGGAGCCAATGGGAGCCAATAGGAGCCAATAGGAGCCCATAGGAGCCAATAGAAACCAATAGGAGCCAATAGGAACCAATAGGAACCCATAGGAATCCATAGGAGCCAATAGAAACCCAAAAAACCCCATAGGAGCCCATAGGAGCCAATAGAAACCCATAGGAGCCCATAGGAGCCCATAGAAACCCATAGGAGCCCATAGAAACCCATAGAAACCCATAGGAGCCAATAGGAGCCAATAGAAACCCATAGGAGCCCATAGGAGCCCATAGGAGCCCATAGAAACCCATAGGAGCCCATAGAAACCCATAGAAACCCATAGGAGCCAATAGGAGCCAATAGAAACCCATAGGAGCCCATAGGAGCCCATAGGAGCCCATAGAAACCCATAGGAGCCCATAGAAACCCATAGAAACCCATAGGAGCCAATAGGAGCCAATAGAAACCAATAGGAGCCAATAGGAACCAATAGGAGCCAATAGGAACCAATAGGAGCCAATAGGAACCAATGGGAGCCAATAGGAGCCAATGGGAGCCAATGGGAGCCAATGGGAGCCAATGGGAGCCAATAGGAGCTCATAGGAGCCAATAGGAGCCAATAGAAGCCAATAGGAGCCAATAGGAGCTCATAGGAGCCAATAGGAACCATTAGGAGCCAATAGGAGCCAATGGAACCCATAGGAGCCAATAGGAGCCAATAGGAGCTCATAGGAGCCAATAGGAACCAATAGGAGCCCATAGGAGCCCATAGAAGCCAATAGGAGCCCGTAGGAACCCATAGGAACCAATAGGAGCCAATAGGAACCAACAGTAGCCCATAGGAGCCAATAGGAGCCAATGGGAGCCAATAGGAGCCAATAGGAACCCATAGAAACCCATAGAAACCCATAGGAGCCAATAGGAACCAATAGGAACCAATAGGAACCAATAGGAGCCAATAGGAGCCAATGGGAGCCAATGGGAGCCAATGGGAACCAATGGGAACCAATAGGAGCCCATGGGAGCCAATAGGAGCCAATAGGAGCCAATGGAAACCAATAGGAGCCAATAGGAACCAATAGGAGCCCATAGGAACCCATAGGAACCCATAGAAACCCATAGGAGCCAATAAAAGCCAATAGAAACCCATAGGAACCCATAGGAGCCAATGGGAGCCAACGGGAGACACAATGGGAGACAATAAGAACCAATAGAAGCCAATAGGAGACAATAGGAACCAACAGGAACCAATAGGAACCCATAGAAACCCATAGGAGCCAATAGGAACCCATAGGAGCCAATAGGAACCCATAGAAACCCATAGAAACCCATAGAACCCCATAGAAGCCCATAGAAGCCCATAGGAGCCCATACAAACCCATAGAAACCCATTGGTGCCAATAGGAGCCAATAGAAGCCAATAGGAACCAATAGGAACCAACAGGAACCAATAGGAACCAATAGAAGCCAATAGGAGACAATGGGAGCCAATAAGAGCCCATAGGAGCCCATAGGAACCCATAGGAGCCAATATAAACCAATAGGAGCCAATAGGAGCCAATAGAAACCAATAGGAACCCATAGGAACCAATAGGAACCCATAGGAACCAATAGGAACCCATAGGAACCAGTAGAACCCAATAGAATCCCATAGAACCCAGTGCCTCCCAATCCATCCCAGTAGAACCCAGTATAAACCATTAGAACCCAGTGTATCCCAGTCTAACCCAGCAGAACCCAGTCTAACCCAGGAGAAACCAGTCTAAACCAGTAGAACCCAGTACAGCCCAGTAGAAACCAATCCAGCCCAGTATAAACCAGTAGAACCCAGTGCATCCCAGCAGAACCCAGTGTGTCCCAGTAGATCCCAGTAGAACCCAGTAGAGCCCAGTCCACCCCAGTATAAACCAGTAGAACCCAGTCCACCCCAGTATAAACCAGTAGAGCCCAGTCCCTCCCAGTATAACCCCTTCCAGCTGATCGGGGCGCTGCTGTCCCTCTCCCAGTGCATCCCAGTCTCTCCCAGTCCCTCCCAGTATAACCCCCCCCTCATCTTTACCGCTCCGCGCGCTCCACCGCCATCGCCGCTTCCCGCGCTCCCGTCAGGCCACGCCCACCACCCGAATCAGCCAATCACAGGCCGTTCCCGCCGCTTAGGCCACGCCCCTCGAACGCATCACCCTCAGGCCACGCCCACAAACCCAACTGCCTCAGCCAATCAGCGGCCGTTCCCGCCGCTTAGGCCACGCCCCTCGAGTGCCTCACCCTAAAGCCACGCCCACCAACCAACCTCAGCCAATCAGAGGCCGCGCTTCACCCTCAGGCCACGCCCACAACTCCACCGCCTCACCATCAGGCCACGCCCGCAACCCGCCTCAGCCAATCACAGGGCGTTCCCGCTCCTTAAGCCACGCCCACTCGCCCCCCCCTTTTCCCGTGAGGGATTGGGGCGAGGGAGCACCGTTACTTGGTTAAACTGGGATAGACTGGGAAGGACTGGGTTATACTGGGAGCCCTCCAGGACGACTCTACAGCCTCCTGGGATCCCTCTGGACCCCTTTAGAGCCTCCGGGAAGCCTTTATATGGGGAAAGGCGGGAAGAGGCGTCCGCCATGTTGGGAAGGGCGGGAAAGTATATCCGCCATGTTGGGAAGGGCAGGAAGAGGCGTTCGCCATTTGAAAAGGGCGGGAAAAGGTGTCCGCCATGTTGAGAAGGGCGAGAAGACGTCCGCCATGTTGGGAAGGGAAGAGCCTGAGGACTATAGAAGAGGCGCTATGGGTCAGGGGGTTCTCTATGGGGCAGAGGGGGTCTCTGTGGGGCAGAGGGGTTCTCTATGGGGCAGAGGGGTTCCCTATGGGGCGGGAGAGGGTCTCTATGCACCCCCCAAGCAGACGACACCCCATTTTCCCATCGCCCCACACATTGGGGGAGGCCTTTATTACTGCCCCCCCCCCAGTCTGTGGGGCAGAAGAGGGAGTTGTGGGGCAGAGGGGCCACTTGTGGGTCCCCATGGGGGAATTTTATGTCCCCACCCCCCAGTCTGTGGGGCAGAAGAGGGCAGTTGTGGGGCAGAAGAGGAACTTGTGGGGCAGAGGAGCCACTTGTGGGGCTGAAGGGGCACTTGTGGGTCATGTGGGGCCACTTGTGGGTCCCAATGGGGGAGTTTTGTGTCCCCCCCCCCAGTCTGTGGGGCAGAAGAGGGCAGTTGTGGGGCAGAAGAGGGACTTGTGGGGCAGAAGAATGCGGTTGTGGGGCAGAGGGGCCACTTGTGGGGCTGGAGGAGCACTTGTGGGTCGTGTGGAGCCACTTGTGGGTCCCAATGGTGGAGTTTTGTGTCCCCCCCCTCAGTCTGTGGGGCAGAAGAGGGCAGTTGTGGGGCAGAGGGGCCACTTGTGGGGCAGAGGGGCCACTTGTGGGGCAGAGGGAGCACTTGTGGGGCAGAGGGGCCACTTGTGGGTCACCGTCGCCGCCGCACGAGGGTCCAACCGTCGCTGGGGGGCGGTGGGGGGTCCCCACACTCCATGGCCTGGGGGGGGGGACACACAATAATGACGTCATCACCCATTCGATGACGTCATCACCCCCTCGATGATGTCATCACCCCCTCGATGATGTCACCGCCCCCCGATGATGTCATTACCTCCTCCTCTTGCTCCGCCCCCTCCTGCGATGGCGGCAAAGAGGGGGTGACGGTGGGGGGGCTTTGGATTGGGGACCCCCAGAGTGACACCAGCGCCCGGCTGACCTGGAAAGGGTTAAACTGGGATGAACTGGGATGAACTGGGAGGGGTCAACAGGGAGAGTGGGTCCCGGCTGAGGTGGAAAGGGTTAAACTGGGATAAACTGGGATGAACTGGGAGAAACTGGGGGGGGCCAACAGGGAGAGAGGGTCCCGGCTGAGCTGGAAAGGGCTAAACTGGTTAAACTGGGATGAACTGGGAGAAACTGGGAGGGGCCAACAGGGATAGAGGGTCCTGGTTGAGCTGGAATGGGTTAAACTGGGATGAACTGGGATGAACTGGGAGGGGACAACAGGGAGAGTGGGTCCCAGCTGAGCTGGAATGGGATAAACTGGGATGAACTGGGAGGGGCCAACAGGGATAGAGGGTCCCGACTGAGCTGGAAAGGGTTAAACTGGGCCAAACTGGGATAAACTGGTTTATAGTCCATACTGGTTTATACTGGGAGGCGTTGGGAAGGGATCGGGGGGGTACTGGGAGGGGATAGGGATCACCAGAGGATGCTGAGAGCAGCCTGGGGGGCAACTGGTTATACTGGGAATGACTGGGGGGGGCACTGGGAGCATACTGGTCCATACTGGTTTATACTGGGAAGTGGTAGGAGAGGATCAGGGACTACTGGGAGGGGATAGGGATCACCAGAGGATGCTGAGAGCAGCCTGGGAGGCAACTGGTTATACTGGGAGTGCCTGTGGGGGCACTGGGAGGCTACTGGGAGCATACTGGTTTATACTGGTTTATACTGGTTTATACTGGGAAGTGTTAGGAGAGGATCAGGGAGTACTGGGAGGGGATAGGGATCACCAGAGGATGCTGAGAGCAGCCTGGGGGGCAACTGGGCTGTACTGGGAGTGCCTGGGGGGGGGGCAATGGGAGGCTACTGGTCCATACTGGTCCATACTGGTTTATACTGGTTTATACTGGGCGCACCTGCTGCAGGCTCCCATCCTCCACGGCCGTATCGAACTCGTTGTCCATCACTTCGGCCAAGAAGTCCTCCACCTCCTCCTCCTCCAGGTCAGCTGTGGGGGGGGGCACCCATGGGTGCTGATAAGGCGGTTTGGGGGTGCTATGGGTGCTGATAGGGGGGGTTTGGGGGTGCTGTGGGTGCTGATAGAGGGGGTTTGGGGGTGCTATGGGTGCTGATGGGGGGGGTTGGGGGTGCTAATGGGGGGTTTGGGGGTGCTATGGGTGCTGATAAGGCGGTTTGGGGGTGCTATGGGTGCCGATAGGGGGGGTTTGGGGGTGCTATGGGTGCTGATGGGGGGGTTTGGGGGTGCTATGAGTGCTGATAAGGCGGTTTGGGGGTGCTATGGGTGCTGACAGAGGGGTTTGGGGGTGCTGTGGGTGCTGATAGGGGGGTTTGGGGGTGCTATGGGTGCTGATAGAGGGGGTTTGAGGGTGCTATGGGTGCCGATAGAGGGGTTTGGGGGTGCTTTGGGTGCTGACAGAGGGGTTTGGGGGTGCTATGGGTGCTGACAGAGGGGTTTGGGGGTGCTGTGGGTGCTGATAGGGGGGTTTGGGGGTGCTATGGGTGCTGATAGAGGGGGTTTGAGGGTGCTATGGGTGCCGATAGAGGAGTTTGGGGGTGCTATGGGTGCTGATAGGGGGGGTTTGGGGGTGCTATGGGTGCCGATAGGGGGGTTTGAGGGTGCTATGGGTGCCGATAGAGGGGTTTTGGGGTGCTATGGGTGCCGATAGAGGGGGTTTGGGGGTGCTATGGGTGCCGATAAAGGGGGTTTGGGGGTGCTATGGGTGCTGATAAGGCGGTTTGGGGGTGCTATGGGTGCCGATAGAGGGGGTTTGGGGTGCTATGGGTGCTGACAGAGGGGTTTGGGGGTGCTATGGGTGCTGACAGAGGGGTTTGGGGTGCTATGGGTGCCAATAGGGGGGTTTGAGGGTGCTATGGGTGCTGATAGAGGGGTTTGGGGGTGCTATGGGTGCTGATGGGGGGGGTTTGGGGGTGCTATGGGTGCCGATAGAGGGGGTTTTGGGGTGCCGGGGGGGTCTCTGGGCGGTTTGGGGGTGCTATGGGTGCCGATAGGGGGGTTTTGGGGTGCCGGAGGGGTCTCTGGGCGGTTTGGGGGTGCTATGGGTGCTGATGGGGGGGGTTTTGGGGTGCTATGGGTGCTGATAGAGGGGATTTTGGGGTGCTTTGGGGGTGTCGGCGCTCCCCCTACCGTTCTGGCGGAAGAACTGCAGGATGGCTCGGGGCAGCCACGCCGCTTTCTCGGGGCTCTCGGGGCCCCCAAAGCCCTGCGCGACCGCCAACTGGGGGGGACCCCGTCACCCCCATATCCACCCCTGTACCCCCATATCCCCCCCTGTACCCCCATATCCCCCTCCTACACCCCCTGTACCCCCATATCCCCCCGTGTCCCCCCATATCCCCCTTATCCCCCCATGTCCCGCCCCGTGTGTCCCCCCCTCAGTGTCCCGACAGGTACAATGTCCCCATGTCCCCCAGTTCCGCCCCCCCCAGCAGGTCCCTCACACCCCTGGTGTCCCCTGTCCCTCCCTGTCGCCCCCTCCCCATGTCCACCCATGTACCCCCCTTTTCCCCATATTCCCCCATATGTCCCCCATATTCCTCATATCCCCCCCCTGTACCCCCATATCCTCCCAATATCCCCATATCCCCCCAATATCCCCCCCTGTACCCCCATTTCTCCCCATATCCCCCCATTTCTCCCCATATCCCCCACTGTATCCCTCCATGTCCCCCATATCCCCCCCTGTACCCCCATATCCCCCCATGTCCCCCATATCCCCCCATATCTCCCCATATCCCCCCTGTACCCCAGTATCTCCCATATCCCCCATATCCCCCTCCTGTACCCCCATATCCCCCTCCTGTACCTCCATATCCCCCCTGTACCCCCCCGTACCCCCTTATCCTCCTCTGTACCCCCATATCCCCCCTATAACCCATATCCCCCTATATCCCCCCTGTATCCCTATATCCCCCATATCCCCCCATATCCCTCCCTGTACCCCCATATCCCCCCGTGTTCCCCCCCGTACCCCCATATCCCCCCTTGTAACCCCATATCCCCCCATATCTCCCCATATCCCCCCCGTACCCCCATATCCCCCCATATTCCCCCCCTGTACCCCCATATCCCCCCCATATCCCCCCATATCTCCCCATATTCCCCCCTGTCCCCCCATATCCCCCCTGTACCCCCATATCACCCCCTGTAACCCCATATCTCCCCGTATCCCCCTCTGTACCCCCATATCCCCCCCATATCCCCCCATGTCCCCCATATCACCCCATATCCCCCCCCGTACCCCCATATCACCCCATATCCCCCCCCTGTACCGCCATATCCCCCCATATCCTCCCCCATATCCCCCCCGTACCCCCATATCCCCCTCCTGTACCCCCATATCCCCCCATATCCCCCTGTACCCCCATATCCCCCCATGTCCCCCTGTACCCCCATATCCCCCTGTACCCCCATATCCCCCCATACCCCCCTCTGTACCCCCATATCCCCCCATATCCCCCCGTACCCCGATATCCCCCCTGTACCTCCATATCTCCCCGTACCCCCATTTCCCCCCGATATCCCCCCCTGTACCCCGATATCCCCCCTCTGTACCCCGATATCCCCCCCCGTACCCCGATATCCCCCCGTGTCCCCCCACCTGCAGCGCTTCCCACCCCGCGAGGAGCTCCGTAACGCCGCGCGCGAACCGCTCCTCCTCCTCCTCAGGCGCCGCCATTGAAGGCCGCGCAGCCGCGCGCCGAGACGGAACCCCGAGAGCGAGCGCCGAGCGATCGATATATGCCCTCTCCGATAGGGCGGGAAAAAGAAACCCCCCCATCAAGGACTACAAATCCCGGCAGCCCCCGCGGCGGACATTGGTAATAGGGCGGAGCGGGAGGAAAAAGGACTACAACTCCCGGCAGCCCCCGCGGCGGACGTTGGTAACAGGGCGGAGCGGGAGGAAAAAGGACTACAACTCCCGGCAGCCCCCGCGGGGAGCACGTGACGCAGAGGGGGCGGAAGGGGGGGTCTCCGCCCCTCTTTTTGGTGTCTTTAAGCCTCCCCCAAAGCCTCAGGGGACCCCAAAAGCCCCACTTCAGCCCCCCCCAAACCCTCAGGGGACCCCAAAAGCCCCACTTCAGCCCCCCCAAAGCCTCAGGGGACCCCAAAAGCCCCACTTCAGACCCCCTAAAGCCTCAGGGGACCCCAAAAGCCCCACTTCAGCCCCCCCAAAACCCTCAGGGGACCCCAAAAGCTCCACTTCAGCCCCTCCCAAACCCTCAGGGGACCCCAAAAGCCCCACCTCAGCCCCCTCAAAGCCCCCCTCAAACCCTCAGGGGACCCCAAAAGCCCCACTTCAGCCCCCCCCAAACCCTCAGGGGACCCCAAAAGCTCCACTTCAGCCCCAACAAAGCCTCAGGGGACCCCAAAACCCACCTCAGCCCCCCCAAAGCCCCCCCCAAACCCTCAGGGGACCCCAAAAGCCCCGCCTCAGCCCCCCCCAAACTCTCAGGGGACCCCAAAAGCTCCACCTCAGCCCCCCCCAAACCCTCAGGGGACCCCAAAAACCCCACTTCAGCCCCCTCAAAACCCTCAGGGGACCCCAAAAGTCCCACTTCAGCCCCCGCAAAGCCCCCCTCAAACCCTCAAGGGACCCCAAAAGCCCCACTTCAGCCCCCCCAAACCCTCAGGGGACCCCAAAAACCCCACTTCAGCCCCCTCAAAACCCTCAGGGGACCCCAAAAGCCCCACCTCAGCCCCCTCAAAGCCCCCCTCAAACTCTCAGGGGACCCCAAAAGCCCCACTTCAGCCCCCCTCAAAACCCTCAGGGGACCCCAAAAGCCCCACCTCAGCCCCCCCAAAGCCCCCCTCAAACTCTCAGGGGACCCCAAAAGCCCCACTTCAGCCCCCCTCAAAACCCTCAGGGGACCCCAAAAGCCCCACCTCAGCCCCCTCAAAGCCCCCCTCAAACCCTCAGGGGACCCCAAAAGCTCCACTCCAGCCCCCCCTAAAGCTCCCAGGGACCCCCAAAACCACTCAAACCCTCAGGGGACCCCAAAAGCCCCACTTCAGCCCCCCCCAAACCCTCAGGGGACCCCAAAAGCTCCACTTCAGCCCCCCCAAAACCCTCAGGGGACCCCAAAAGCTCCACTTCAGCCCCCCAAAACCCTCAGAGGACCCCAAAAGTCCCACTTCAGCCCCCTCAAAGCCCCCCTCAAACTCTCAGGGGACCCCAAAAGCCCCACTTCAGCCCCCCTCAAAACCCTCAGGGGACCCCAAAAGCCCCACTTCAGCCCCCCCTAACCCTCAGGGGACCCCAAAAGGCCCACCTCAGCCCCCTCAAAGCCCCCCTCAAACCCTCAGGGGACCCCAAAAGCTCCACTCCAGCCCCCCCTAAAGCTCCCAGGGACCCCCAAAACCACTCAAACCCTCAGGGGACCCCAAAAGCCCCACTTCAGCCCCCCCCAAACCCTCAGGGGACCCCAAAAGCTCCACTTCAGCCCCCCCAAAACCCTCAGGGGACCCCAAAAGCTCCACTTCAGCCCCCCAAACCCCTCAGAGGACCCCAAAAGTCCCACTTCAGCCCCCCCTAACCCTCAGGGGACCCCAAAAGGCCCACCTCAGCCCCCTCAAAGCCCCCCTCAAACCCACAGGGGACCCCAAAAGCTCCACTTCAGCCCCCGCCAAAGCTTCCAGGGATCCCCAAAACCACTCAAACCCTCATGGGACCCCAAAACCCACCCCAGCACCCCCCAAAACCCTCAGGGGACCCCAAAAGCCCCACTTCAGCCCCCCCAAAGCCTCAGGGGACCCCAAAAGCTCCACTTCAGCCCCCCCAAAACCCTCAGGGGACCCCAAAAGCTCCACTTAAGCCCCACCAAACCCTCAGGGGACCCCAAAAGCTCCACCTCAGCCCCCCTCAAACCCTCAGGGGACCCCAAAAGCTCCACTTCAGCCCCCCAAAACCCTCAGAGGACCCCAAAAGTCCCACTTCAGCCCCCCGCAAACTCTCAGGGGACCCCAAAACCCACCTCAGCCCCCCCAAAGCCCCCCCTAAACCCACAGGGGACCCCAAAAGCTCCACTTAAGCCCCCCCCAAAGCTCCCAGGGACCCCCAAAACCACTCAAACCCTCAGGGGACCCCAAAAGCCCCACTTCAGCCCCCCCAAAGCCTCAGGGGACCCCAAAAGCTCCACTTCAGCCCCCCCAAAACCCTCAGGGGACCCCAAAAGCTCCACTTCAGCCCCCCCCAAACCCTCAGGGGACCCCAAAACCCACCTCAGTCCCCCCAAAGCCCCCCTCAAACCCTCAGGGGACCCCAAAAGCTCCACTTCAGCCTCCCCAAACCCTCAGGGGACCCCAAAAGCCCCACCTCAGCCCCCCCAAACCCTCAGGGGACCCCAAAAGCTCCACCTCAGCCCCCCTAAAACCCTCAGGGGACCCCAAAAGCTCCACTTCAGCCTCCCCAAACCCTCAGGGGACCCCAAAAGCCCCACCTCAGCCCCCCCAAACCCTCAGGGGACCCCAAAAGCTCCACTTCAGACCCCCCTAACCCTCAGGGGACCCCAAAAGCCCCACCTCAGCCCCCCCAAAGCCCCCCCCAAACCCACAGGGGACCCCAAAAGCTCCACTCCAGCCCCCCCTAAAGCTCCCAGGGACCCCCAAAACCACTCAAACCCTCATGGGACCCCAAAACCCAACCCCCCCGGTGTCCATAGAGTCACCAGGTTTCGGGGCTCCCCAAGATTTGTGGGGGGGGTACCCCCCAGGTGGGTTGAGAGGACCCCAAAACTTTGAATGGGGACTCACAATGGGAGAAACTCGATGGGAGTTCAAAGGATTTAATGGGGGTCCCCAGGGATTTTTTTTTTGGGGGGTGGGCGGGGGGGTCCTCAGGGGTTTTGGGGTCCCCCTTAGGGTTTTTGGGGGTGTCTCAGAAGTCGTCGTCGTCGCAGATGTCAAGGAAGACATGGAAGGCCTTGAGGTTGTAGTTCCCGTCGGGGCTGAACACGTACTTGTGGAAGGAGCCATCGCCGCACACGGCTGCGGGGCAAGATTTGGGGGTGCAGGGTCAGGTTTTGGGGTACAGGAGAGGAGTTTGGGGTGCAGGAGGATTTGGGGGTTCGGGAGGGGTGGAATTAGAAGTGCTGGACTGGGGTTTGGGGTGGGGTTTGGGGCGCAGGGGGTGGATTTGGGGGTCTGGGAGGTGGATTTTTAGGTCCAGGGTTGGGATTTGGGGGTTCCCGGGTGGATGCTGGGGCGCAGGGGGTGGATTTTGGGGGTTCAGGGGTGGATTTTGGGGTTCAGGGGTAGATTTGGGGGTTCCGGAGTGGATTTTGGGGCACAGGGAGTGGATTTTTGGGGTTCAGGGGATGGATTTTGGGGTTCAGGAGGTGGATTTTAGGGTTCTGGGGTGGATTTTGGGGCGCAGGAGGTGGATTTTGGGGGTTCCGGGTGGATTTTGGGGTTCAGGGGTGGATTTTGGGGTCTGGGAGGTGGATTTTCAGGTCCAGGGATGGGATTTTGGGGTGCAGAAAGGGGATTTTGGGGGTTCGGGGGAAGCTTTGGGGGTGCAGGGGAGGAGTTTGGGGTGCAGGAGGATTTGGGGGTTCGGGAGGGGTGGAATTAGAAGTGCTGGACTGGGGTTTGGGGTGGGTTTTGGGGCGCAGGGGGTGGATTTGGGGGTCTGGGGGTGGATTTTCAGGTCCAGGGATGGGATTTTGGGGTGCAGAGAGTGGATTTTGGGGTGCAGAGAGTGGATTTTGGGGCTTCAGGGTGGGTTTTGGGGTTCAGGGGGTGGATTTTGGGGTTCAGGGGATGGATTTTGGGGTCCAGGGTTGGGATTTTGGGGTTCAGAGAGTGGATTTTGGGGTTCAGGGGTGGATTTTCAGGTCCAGGGTTGGGATTTGGGGGTTCCCGGGTGGATTTGGGGGTTCAGAGGGTGGATTTTGGGGTCCAGGGTTGGGATTTGGGGGTTCCCGGGTGGGTTTTTGGGGTTCAGGGGGTGGATTTTGGGGTTCCCGGGTGGATTTGGGGGTTCAGGGGTGGATTTTGGGGTTCAGAGGTGGATTTGGGGGCTCGGGGGTGGTTTTTGTGGTTCAGGGGGTGGATTTGGGGGTTCAGGGTTGGGATTTTGGTGTTCAGGGGGTGGTTTTTGGGGCACAGGGGGTGGATTTTTGGGGCTCCTGGGTGGATTTTTGGGGTTCAGGGGGTGGTTTTGGGGGTTCCGGGGGTGGATTTTGGGGTTCAGGGGGTGGTTTTTGAGGCTCCCGGGTGGATTTTGGGGGTTCAGGGGGTGGTTTTTGGGGTTCAGGGGTGGATTTTGGGGTTCAGGGGGTGGTTTTGGTGTTCAGGGGTGGATTTTGGGGTCCAGGGTTGGATTTTGGGGTTCCGGGGTTGGATTTTGGGGTCCAGGGTTGGATTTTGGTGTTCAGGGGGTGGATTTTGGGGTTCAGGGGTGGATTTTGGGGTTCAGGGGTTGGATTTTTGGGGTTCAGGGGGTGGTTTTTGGGGGTTCAGGGAGTGGATTTTGGGGCTCAGGGGTGGATTTTGGGGTTCTGGGGTTGGATTTGGGGTCCAGGGTTGGATTTTGGGGTTCAGGGGTGGATTTTGGTGTTCAGGGGGTGGATTTTGGGGGTTCCGGGGGTGGTTTTTGGGGTCCAGGGTTGGATTTTGGTGTTCAGGGGTTGGATTTGGGGTTCAGGGGTTGGATTTTGGGGTTCAGGGGTTGGATTTTGGGGGTTCAGGGGGTGGATTTTGTGGTTCAGGGGGTGGATTTGGGGGTTCAGGGGGTGGTTTTGGGGGTTCAGGGGTGGTTTTTGGTGTTCAGGGGTGGATTTTGGGGTTCAGGGGGTGGGTTTTGGTGTTCAGGGGGTGGTTTTTGGGGTTCCCGGGTGGATTTTGGGGTTCAGGGGGTGGTTTTTGGGGTTCAGGGTTGGATTTTGGGGTTCAGGGGGTGGTTTTTGGGGTTCAGGGTTGGATTTTGGGGTTCAGGGGGTGGTTTTTGGGGTGTCCCTGACCCACGACGGCGCGGGGGCTGCGTCCGGCGGTGCCGAAGGCGCACGGCGCGGGGGACTCTCCGGGGAGGGCGAAGGTGGCGAGAGACCACTGCGACTCCACGTAGGGTTCCAGCACCGGTCCCACCGGGCCCACGCACACCAGCCTGAGGGACCAGTACGGACCAGTATGGACCAGTACGGACCAGTACGAACCAGTACGGAACAGTACGAACCAGTACGGACCAATACGGACCAGTACAGAGCGGCTACAGACCAGTACTGAGCAGTACAGACCAGTACGGATCACCATAGAGACCATTAGAGACCACTACAGACCACTATATAGAGTGGTACAGACCAGTATGGACCAGTATGGGCCAGTACGGACCAGTACAGACCAGTATGGACCAGTACGGACCAGTATGGACAAACAAAGAGCAGTTACAAACCAGTAAGGACCAGTAGGAACCAGTACAGACCAGTACAGATGACCATATAGACCATTAGAGACCACTACAGACCACCATATAGACCAGTATGGACCAGTACAGACCAGTACGGACCAGTATGAACCAGTATGGACCAGTACGGACCAGTATGGACCAGTACAGAGCGGCTACAGACCAGTACTGAGCAGTACAGACCAGTACGGATCACCACATAAACCATTAGAGACCACTACAGACCACTATATAGACCAGTATGGACCAGTATGGACCAGTACAGACCAGTACGGACCAGTATGGACCAGTACAGACCAGTACAGACCAGTACAGAGCGGCTACAGACCAGTACTGAGCAGTACTGACCAGTACGGATCACCATAGAGACCATTAGAGACCACTACGGACCACTATATAGAGTGGTACGGACCAGTACGGACCAGTATGGACCAGTATGGACCAGTACAGACCAGTATGGACCAGTACAGAGCGGCTACAGACCAGTACTGAGCAGTACAGACCAGTACGGATCACCATAGAAACCATTAGAGACCACTACAGACCACTATATAGAGTGGTACGGACCAGTACGGACCAGTACAGACCAGTAGAGACCAGTATGGACAAGCACAGAGCAGCTACAGACCAGTATGGACCAGTACTGAGCAGTACACACCAGTACAGACCAGTGCCCCTCCCAGTTTCCCTCCAGTCCCTCCCAGTCCCTCCCAGTTCCCCTCCAGTCTCTCCCAGTTCCCCTCCAGTCCCTCCCAGTTCCTCCCAGTCTCCCTCCAGTCCCTCCCAGTGCCCTTCCAGTCCTTCCCAGTTCCCCTCCAGTCCCTCCCAGTTCCCTCCCAGTCCCTCCCAGTCCCCCTCCAGCCCCTCCCAGTCCTTCCCAGTCCCCCTCCAGGCACTCCCAGTTCCTCCCAGTGCCCCTCCAGGCACTCCCAGTTCCTCCCAGTGCCCCTCCAGTCCCTCCCAGTTCCCCTCCAGTTCCTCCCAGTTCCCCTCCAGTCCCTCCCAGTTCCTCCCAGTCCCCCTCCAGTCCCCCCCAGTTCCCCTCCAGTCCCTCCCAGTCCCCCTCCAGTCCCCCCCAGTTCCCCTCCAGTCCCTCCCAGTCCCCCTCAGTCCCTCCCAGTGCCCCTCCAGTCCCCCTCCAGTCCCTCCCAGTCCCTCCCAGTGCCTTCCAGTCCCTCCCAGTGCCCCTCCAGTCCCTCCCAGTCTGTCCCAGTGCTCCCAGTTCTCACGCCGAGCGCCGGTTGAGGCGAGTGTCGCGCAGAGCGAAGATGTGCCCGGTGCCTTTGTCACTGGTGGCGCACAGAAAGGCCGAGTCCGGGCTGAACGCCAGGCTGGGGACCAGTATGGACCAGTATGGACCAGTACGGACCAGCATGGACCAGTATGGACCAGGATGGGCCAGGAGTCCACACCGCTCCATCCCAGTCCATCCCAGTCCCTTCCCAGTAACTCCCAATGCCCCTCACTCCATCCCACTTCATCCCAGTGCCCTCCCAGTCCATCCCAGTGCCCTCTCAGTCCATCCCAGTGCCTCCCAGTCCACCCCAGTCCCTTCCCAGTGCCTCCCAATGCCCCTCAGTCCCTCCCAGTCCCCTCCCAGTCCATCCCAGTCCCCTCCAGACCATCCCACTCCCCTCCCAGTGCCTCCCAGTCCACTCCATTCCCCTCCCAGTGCTTTCCAGTCCCCTCCCAGTCCATCCCAGTGCCTCCCAGACCATTCCACTCCCCTCCCAGTCCACTCCAGTCCTCTCCCAGTCCATCCCAGTCCACCCCAGTCCCTTCCCAGTGCCTCCCAATGCCCCTCAATCCACCCCATTTCCCTCCCAGTCCATCCCAGTGCCTCCCAGACCATCCCAGTCCCCTCCCAGTGCCTTCCAGTCCCCTCCCAGTCCACCCCATTTCCCTCCCAGTCCACCCCAGTCCCTTCCCAGTGCCTCCCAATGCCCCTCAGTCCCTCCCAGTCTCCTCCCATTCCCTCCCATTCCCCTCCCAGTGCCTTCCAGTCCCCTCCCAGTCCCTTCCCAGTGCCACCCAGTCCACCCCACTTCCCTCCCAGTCTATCACAGTGCCCTCCCAGTCCTTTCCCAGTGCCTCCCAATGCCCCTCAGTCCCCTCCCAGTCCCCTCCCGGTCCATCCCAGTGCCTCCCAGACCATCCCAATCCCCTCCCAGTCCACCCCATTTCCCTCCCAGTCCACCCCAGTCCCTTCCCAGTGCCTTCCAATCCCCTCCCAGTCCATCCCAGTCCACCCCACTCCCCTCCCAGTGCTTTCTGGTCCCCTCCCAGTGCTTTCCAGTCCCCTCCCAGTCCACCCCATTCCCCTCCCAGTCCACCCCATTTCCCTCCCAGTCCATCCCAGTCCATCCCATTTCCCTCCCAGCCCATCCCAGTCCCTTCCCAGTGCCTCCCAGTCCACTCCACTCCCCTCCCGGTGCCTTCCAGTCCCCTCCCAGTCCATCCCAGTGCACTGCAGTCCTCTCCCAGTGCTGTTCAATCCCTCCCAGTCCACCCCAGTTCCTTCCCAGTGCCTTCCAATCCCCTCCCAGTCCATCCCAGTCCACCCCACTCCCCTCCCAGTGCTTTCTGGTCCCCTCCCAGTGCTTTCCAGTCCCCTCCCAGTCCACCCCATTCCCCTCCCAGTCCACCCCATTCCCCTCCCAGTCCATCCCAGTCCATCCCATTTCCCTCCCAGCCCACCCCAGTCCATCCCAGTGCCTCCCAGTCCACTCCACTCCCCTCCCGGTGCCTTCCAGTCCCCTCCCAGTCCATCCCAGTGCACTGCAGTCCTCTCCCAGTGCTGTTCAATCCCTCCCAGTCCACCCCAGTCCCTTCCCAGTGCCTTCCAATCCCCTCCCAGTCCATCCCAGTCCACCCCACTCCCCTCCCAGTGCTTTCTGGTCCCCTCCCAGTGCCTTCCAGTCCCCTCCCAGTCCACCCCAGTCCCTTCCCAGTCCATCCCAGCGCACTGCAGTCCTCTCCCAGTGCTGTTCTATCCCTCCCAGTCCATCCCAGTCCATCCCATTTCCCTCCCAGCCCACCCCAGTCCATCCCAGTGCCTCCCAGTCCACTCCACTCCCCTCCCGGTGCCTTCCAGTCCCCTCCCAGTCCATCCCAGTCCCCTCCCAGTGCCTTCCAATCCCCTGCCAGTCCATCCCAGTGCACTGCAGTCCTCTCCCAGTGCTGTTCAATCCCTCCCAGTCCACCCCAGTCCCTTCCCAGTGCCTTCCAATCCCCTCCCAGTCCATCCCAGTCCACCCCACTCCCCTCCCAGTGCTTTCTGGTCCCCTCCCAGTGCCTTCCAGTCCCCTCCCAGTCCACCCCAGTCCATCCCAGTGCACTGCAGTCCTCTCCCAGTGCTGTTCTATCCCTCCCAGTCCATCCCAGTCCATCCCATTTCCCTCCCAGCCCACCCCAGTCCATCCCAGTGCCTGCCAGTCCACTCCACTCCCCTCCCGGTGCCTTCCAGTCCCCTCCCAGTCCACCCCAGTCCCTTCCCAGTCCATCCCAGTGCACTGCAGTCCTCTCCCAGTGCTGTTCAATCCCTCCCAGTCCACCCCAGTCCCTTCCCAGTGCCTTCCAATCCCCTCCCAGTCCATCCCAGTCCACCCCACTCCCCTCCCAGTGCTTTCTGGTCCCCTCCCAGTGCTTTCTGGTCCCCTCCCAGTGCTTTCCAGTCCCCTCCCAGTCCACCCTAGTCCCTTCCCAGTCCATCCCAGCGCACTGCAGTCCTCTCCCAGTGCTGTTCTATCCCTCCCAGCTCCCTCCCAGTTCCCTCCCAGTCCCCTCCCAGTGCCTCCCAGTGCCCCCCAGTGCGGGGTTACCAGTAGAGGGTGGCGGGGTCGGTGCCGCGGCGCAGCTCGAGCACCCGCGCGCGGCTGTGGGTGCAGAAGAGGCGGATGAGGGTCCCGCGGCGCGAAGCCGACGCCACGAGAGCGCCCGAGGGCGACAGCGCCACACAGCCGACCTCGCTCTGGTGAGCGGCCACCGTCACCGGGGCCACCGAGGAGCCCTCCCGGGCCGCACCCACGTCCTAAACCAGTAACCACCAGTAACCACCAGTAACACCAGTAACAGCCACCCAGGAGCCCAACTGCGCCGCACCCACGTCCTAAACCAGTAACCACCAGTGACCACCAGTAACACCAGTAACAGCCACCCAGGAGCCCTCCCGGGCCACACCCACGTCCTAAACCAGTAACCACCAGTGACCACCAGTAACCACCAGTAACAGCCACCCAGGAGCCCTCCCGGGCCGCACCCACGTCCTAAACCAGTAACCACCAGTGACCACCAGTAACCACCAGTAACACCAGTAACAGCCACCCAGGAGCCCTCCCGGGCCGCACCCACGTCCTAAACCAGTAACCACCAGTAACCACCAGTAACCACCAGTAACACCAGTAACAGCCACCCAGGAGCCCTCCCGGGCCGCACCCACGTCCTAAACCAGTAACCACCAGTAACCACCAGTAACACCAGTAACACCAGTAACAGCCACCCAGGAGCCCTCCCGGGCCGCACCCACGTCCTAAACCAGTAACCACCAGTGACCACCAGTAACACCAGTAACAGCCACCCAGGAGCCCACCCGGGCCGCACCCACGTCCTAAACCAGTAACCACCAGTGACCACCAGTAACACCAGTAACAGCCACCCAGGAGCCCTCCCGGGCCGCACCCACGTCCTAAACCAGTAACCACCAGTGACCACCAGTAACACCAGTAACAGCCACCCAGGAGCCCTCCCGGGCCGCACCCACGTCCTAAACCAGTAACCACCAGTAACCACCAGTAACACCAGTAACAGCCACCGAGGAGCCCTCCCGGGCCGCACCCACGTCCTAAACCAGTAACCACCAGTAACCACCAGTAACACCAGTAACAGCCACCCAGGAGCCCACCTGGGCCACACCCACGTCCTAAACCAGTAACCACCAGTGACCACCAGTAACACCAGTAACAGCCACCCAGGAGCCCTCCCGGGCCGCACCCACGTCCTAAACCAGTAACCACCAGTAACCACCAGTAACACCAGTAACAGCCACCCAGGAGCCCACCCGGGCCGCACCCACGTCCTAAACCAGTAACCACCAGTGACCACCAGTAACACCAGTAACAGCCACCCAGGAGTCCCCTCCCAGTCCCTCCCAGTCTGCCCCAATCCCCTCCCAGTCCCCTCCCAGTGCCTCCCAGTATGCCCCAGTCCCCTCCCAGTCCCTCCCAGTGCCTCCCAGTATGCCCCAATCCCCTCCCAGTCCCTCCCAGTATGCCCCAATCCCCTCCCAGTGCCTCCCACTGCCTCCCAGTATGTCCCAATCCCCTCTCAGCCCTCTCCCAGTCCCTCCCAGTGCCTCCCAGTATGCCCCCGTCCCCTCCCAGTGCCTCCCAGTGCCTCCCAGTATGCCCCAGTCCCCTCCCAGTCCCTCCCAGTGCCTCCCAGTATGCCCCAGTCCCCTCCCAGTATGCCCCAGTCCCCTCCCAGTGCCTCCCAGTATGTCCCAATCCCCTCCCAGTCCCCTCCCAGTCCCTCCCAGTGCCTCCCAGTATGCCCCAGTCCCCCTCACCACCAGCTGAAGGCTCCCACACTTGTGCCCCGGGAACACCAGTAAGGCCTTCTCCAAACTGGGACAGAGATCGCAGATCCCTGCGAACGGGGGAGGGAACAACTGGGACCCCGCCCACAGCCCCCCAGTTCATCCCAGTTCATCCCAGTTCATCCCAGTTCATCCCAGTTCCCCTTACGCCCCTCCCAGTTCCCCCCAGTTAGTCCAAATCCCCCCCAGTGCCACTTAACCCTCTCCCAGTCCCTCCCAGTCCCTCCCAGTGACACTCAACCCCCTCCCAGTCCCCCCCAGTTCCTCCCAGTCCCTCCCAGTGCCACTCAACCCCCTCCCAGTGCCTCCCAGTCCCTCCCAGTGCCACTCAACCCTCTCCCAGTCCCTCCCAGTCCCTCCCAGTACCACTTAACCCCCTCCCAGTTCCTCCCAGTCCCTCCCAGTGCCACTTAACCCCCTCCCAGTCCCTCCCAGTCCCTCCCAGTACCACTTAACCCCCTCCCAGTCCCTCCCAGTGCCTCCCAGTGCCACTCAACGCCCTCCCAGTCCCTCCCAGTCCTTCCCAGTGCCACTTAACCCCCTCCCAGTCCCTCCCAGTCCCTCCCAGTCCCTCCCAGTGCCACTTAACCCTCTCCCAGTCCCTCCCAGTCCTTCCCAGTCCCTCCCAGTGCCACTCAACCCCCTCCCAGCCCCTCCCAGTCCCTCCCAGTGCCACTTAACCCCCTCCCAGTCCCCCCTTAGTGCCACTCAACCCTCTCCCAGTCCCTCCCAGTGCCACTTAACCCTCTCCCAGTCCCTCCCAGTGCCACTTAACCCTCTCCCAGTCCCTCCCAGTCCTTCCCAGTCCCTCCCAGTGCCACTCAACCCTCTCCCAGTCCCTCCCAGTCCCTCCCAGTGCCACTTAACCCCCTCCCAGTCTCTCCCAGTTCCTCCCAGTCCCTCCCAGTGCCACTTAACCCCCTCCCAGTGCCTCCCAGTGCCCCCTTAGTGCCACTCAACGCCCTCCCAGTCCCTCCCAGTCCCTCCCAGTGCCACTCAACCCTTTCCCAGTCCCTCCCAGTGCCACTTAACCCCCTCCCAGCCCCTCCCAGTGCCACTCAATGCCCTCCCAGTCCCTCCCAGTGCCTCCCAGTACCACTTAACCCCCTCCCAGTCCCTCCCAGTCCCTCCTTAGTGCCACTCAACCCCCTCCCAGTCCCTCCCAGTCCATCCCAGTCCCTCCCAGTCCCTCCCAGTCCATCCCAGTCCCTCCCAGTGCCACTCAACCCTTTCCCAGTCCCTCCCAGTCCCTCCCAGTGCAACTCAACCCCCTCCCAGTCTCTCCCAGTCCCTCCCAGTGCCACTTAACCCCCTCCCAGTCCCCCCTCAGTGCAACTCAACCCTCTCCCAGCCCCTCCCAGTCCCTCCCAGTGCCACTCAACGCCCTCCCAGTCCCTCCCAGTGCCACTCAACGCCCTCCCAGTCCCTCCCAGTCCCTCCCAGTGCCACTTAACCCCCTCCCAGTCCCTCCCAGTCCTTCCCAGTCCCCCCTTAGTGCCACTCAACCCTCTCCCAGTCCCTCCCAGTCCCTCCCAGTGCCACTTAACCCCCTCCCAGTCTCTCCCAGTTCCTCCCAGTCCCTCCCAGTGCCACTTAACCCCCTCCCAGTGCCTCCCAGTCCCCCCTTAGTGCCACTCAACGCCCTCCCAGTCCCTCCCAGTCCCTCCCAGTGCCACTCAACCCTTTCCCAGTCCCTCCCAGTGCCACTTAACCCCCTCCCAGTCCCTCCCAGTGCCTCCCAGTGCCACTCAACCCCCTCCCAGTGCCCCCTCAGTGCCACTCAACCCCCTCCCAGTGCCTCCCAGTCCCTCCCAGTGCCACTCAACCCCCTCCCAGTGCCACTCAATCCCCTCCCAGTGCCTCCCAGTGCCTCCCAGTCCCTCCCAGTGCCTCCCAGTGCCCACCTTTGGGGTTGTCCCGGGTGTCGAACTCAAAGAGTTTGGTGGGGTTTTGGGGGAAGGAGAAGACGTAGAGGCGGCTCTGCAGCACCACCACCAACCTGGGGGGGAGAGGGGGGGGGACCCCAGCTGGGTTTTGGGGCGCCCCCTTCCCCATGACACCCCCACTTCTGGGGTGATTCCAGACCCTTTTGGGGGTGTCCCCACCCCTCACTTATCGGGGCGCATCCGGACCGCCAGGACGGGTTTGGGGAAGGTGAATTCCAGCACCAGTTTGTCTTTCCCTTCCCGTGCGTCGTCCCAAATCAACACTGGGGATGGAAAAAGGGGAAGAGGCTCAGAAGGAGCACCCCAAGATTTTTGGGGTGTCCCCCCATCCCCCCCATTGGTTTTGAAGCAAACCTGAGACGTCGGGGAATTTGGGGTGACTCCCACCGCCCACGATGGCCAAAAGGTTGGAGCAGTTCAGCATCTCCGCCAGCCCCACGCTGCCCACCTGCTCCGCGTCTAGGGGGGACCCCAATATTTCAAGGTGTCCCCCCAAAAAGTTTAGGGCCCCCTCAAGGTTTAGGGTGCTCCCCCCCAAGGTTTAGGGCCCCCCCAAACCTCTTAGGGTCCCCCCCAAACTCTAACCCCCCTCCAAATCCCTATTGCCCCATTAAGAAGGGTTTGGGGGGTCCTAAAGCTCCCACCCCAAAGCAGGGCCCCCCCCCAAAATCTTGGGGTCCCCCCAAAATTTAGCCCATCCCCCCAAGGTTTAGGGTCCCCCCAAACCTCTTAGGATCCCCCCAAACCTCTTAGGGTCCCCCCCAAACTCTAACCCCCCTCCAAATCCCTATTGCCCCATTAAGAGGGGTTTGGGGGGTCCTAAAGCTCCCACCCCCTCCCCAAAAGCAGGGCATCCCCCCAAATTCTTGGGGTCCCCCCAAAAGTTTAGACCACTCCCCCCAAGGTTTAGGGCCCCCCCAAAACTCTAGGGGCCCCACAAAATTCTAGGGAACACCCCAAACACCCCCCAGCCCCCCCAAACTGACCCCCCAGCCCAAGGGATCCCCCCTAAAACACCCCCAGACCCCCAAAACACCCCCCAGCCCCCCCAAACTGACCCCCCAGGCCAAGGGATCCCCCCTAAAACACCCTCAGCCCCCCCAAACTGACCCCCCACACCAAGGGATCCCCCCCTAAAACACCCCCAGACCCCCAAAACACCCCCCAGCCCCCCCAAACTGACCCCCCAGACCAAGGGATCCCCCCCCAAAACACCCTCAGCCCCCCCAAACTGACCCCCCACACCAAGGGATCCCCCTAAAAACACCCCCAGACCCCCAAAACACCCCCCCAGACCCCCCAAACTGACCCCCCAGACCAAGGGATCCCCCCCTAAAACACCCCCAGACCCCCAAAACACCCCCCAGCCCCCCCAAACTGACCCCCCAGACCAAGGGATCCCCCCCCAAAACACCCTCAGCCCCCCCAAACTGACCCCCCACACCAAGGGATCCCCCCAAAAACACCCCCAGACCCCCAAAACACCCCCCCAGACCCCCCAAACTGACCCCCCAGACCAAGGGATCCCCCCTAAAACACCCCCAGACCCCCCAAACACCCCCCAGCCCCCCCAAACTGACCCCCCAGGCCAAGGGATCCCCCCCAAAACACCCGCAGACCCCCAAAACAGCCCCCAGACCCCCCAAACTGACCCCCCAGACCAAGGGATCCCCCCCCAAAACACCCTCAGCCCCCCCAAACTGACCCCCCAGACCAAGGGATCCCCCCTAAAACACCCCCAGACCCCAAAACTGACCCCCCAGACCCCCCAAACTGACCCCCCCAGCCCAAGGGATCCCCCCTAAAACACCCCCAGACCCCCAAAACACCCCCCAGCCCCCCCAAACTGACCCCCCCAGACCAAGGGATCCCCCCTAAAACACCCTCAGCCCCCCCAAACTGACCCCCCAGCCCAAGGGATCCCCCCCAAAACACCCCCAGACCCCCAAAACACCCCCCAGCCCCCCCAAACTGACCCCCAAAACACCCCCCAGCCCCCCCAAACTGACCCCCCAGACCAAGGGATCCCCCCCAAAACACCCCCAGACCCCCAGAACACCCCCCAGACCCCCCAACTGACCCCCAAAACACCCCCCAGCCCCCCCAAACTGATCCCCCAGTCCAAGGCCCCCCCCCAAAACACCCCCAGACCCCCCCATAACAGCCCCCACTCCTCCCCAAATGCCCCCCCCCAGCGCAAGGGACCCCCAAAACTGCCCCCTCCCAAACCAAGGGACCCCCAAAACACCCCCCGACCCTCTTCCCCAGCATAGGGGGAAGACCCCCAAACCCCCTGAGCACCTCCCCAAATCGATGAGTTACACCCCAAAATACCCCCCCCCCAAAAGAGAAAAGGGGGTGAAACTGCCCCCCACCCCCTCACCCAAATGCCCTTTCTCCATCAGGGGTTCCACGTTGAAGATCCGCACCCCGGAATCCATCGCCACGCAGAAACAGCCTGGAAAGTTTTGGGGTGAACGAGAGGGATTTTGGGGTCCCCTTTGAGGCTCTTGGGGGGGATTAGAGGGATTTTGGGAGTCATTATGGGGGTTCTGGGGGGTCATTATGGGGGTTTTGGGGGTCATTATGAGGAATTTGGGAGCAATTGGGGTTCTGAGGTCAATTCTGAGGATTTCGGGGACCGCTATGGGGTTTCTGGGTCCCCTTTTTAGGGCTCTGCGATCAATTCTGAGCGTTTTGGGGTTCATTATGAGGCCTCTGGAGACGATTATGGGGGTTTTAGAGTGATTTATGGGGGTGCCGGGGGTTCCTTTGAGGATTTTGGGGTCCATTAGGAGGGCATTAAGATCCGTTATGGGCGATTTGGGAGTCACGATGAGGATTTCGGGGTGAATTAAGGGGATTCGGGGGTCCCCTTTGAGAGTTTTGGGGTCATTACGGGGTTTCGGGGGTTCCTTTGAGGATTGTGGGGTCCACGATGAGAGTGATGAGGGGATCTGGGAGGGGTTTGGGGTCCCCCCGGTGGGGTTTGAAGCCCCTTTTGGGGCTTGGGGACAATTATGGGGATTTTGGGGTCCCCCGAGAGGTTTTCAGGTCAATTATGAGGGTTTTAGAGTGCTTTAAAGGCAATTTGGGGGTCCCCTTTTGTGGGTTTTTGGGTCAATTCCGGTGCTTTTGGGGTCCCTTTTGAGGGTTTGAGGTCCATTCGGGGGGGTTTGGGGTCCCCTTTTGAGGGTTTGGGGTCAATTCTGGGGGTTTGGGGTCCCCTTTTGTGGGTTTTTGGGTCAATGCCGGGGCTTTTGGGGTCCCATTTGAGGGTTTGAGGTCAATTCTGGGGCTTTTGGGGCCCCTTTTGAGGGTTTGAGGTCCATTCGGGGGGTTTTGGGGTCCCCTTTTGTGGGTTTTTGGGTCAATTCCGGGGCTTTTGGGTCCCCTTTTGAAGGTTTTGGGTCAATTCTGGGGCTTTTGGGGTCCCCTTTTGAGGGTTTGAGGTCCATTCTGGGGCTTTTGGGGTCCCCTTTTGAAGGTTTGGGGTCAATTCTGGGGTTTTGGGGTCCCCTTTTGTGAGTTTTTGGGTCAATTCCGGTGCTTTTGGGGCCCCTTTTGAGGATTTGGGGTCAATTCGGGGGCTTTTGGGGTCCCCTTTTGAAGGTTTGGGGTCAATTCCAGCGCTTTTGGGGCCCCTTTTGAGGGTTTGGGGTCCATTCGGGGGGTTTTGGGTCCCCTTTTGGGGGTTTTTGGGTCAATTCCAGGGCTTTTGGGGTCCCATTTGAGGGTTTGAGGTCCATTCTGGGGGTTTGGGGTCCCCTTTTGAGTGTTTGGGGTCAATTCTGGGGCTTTTGGGGCCCCTTTTGAGGGTTTTTGGGTCAATTCCGGGGGTTTTGGGGTCCCCTTTGATTGTTTGGGGTCAATTCTGGGGATTTGGGGTCCCCTTTTTGTGGGTTTTTGGGTCAATTCCGGTGCTTTTGGGGCCCCTTTTGAGGGTTTGGGGTCCATTTGGGGGGTTTGGGGTCCCCTTTTGAGGGTTTGGGGTCAATTCTGGGGGTTTTGGGGTCCCCTTTTGTGAGGTTTTGGGTCAATTCCGGTGCTTTTGGGGCCCCTTTTGAGGGTTTGAGGTCCATTCTGGGGTTTTGGGGTCCCCTTTTAAAGGTTTTGGGTCAATTCCCGGGCTTTTGGGGCCCCTTTTGAGGGTTTCGGGTCCATTTGGGGGTTTTGAGATCCCCTTTTGTGGGTTTTTGGGTCAATTCCGGGGCTTTTGGGGTCCCATTTGTGGGTTTGGGGTCAATTCCGGGGCTTTGGGGTCCCCTTTGAGGGTTTGAGGTCCATTCTGGGGTTTTGGGGTCCCCTTTTGTGGGTTTTTGGGTCAATTCCGGGGCTTTTGGGGCCCCTTTTGAGAGTTTGAGGTCCATTCTGGGGGTTTTGGGGTCCCCTTTTGTGGGTTTTTGGGTCAATTCCAGTGCTTTTGAGGTTCCTTTTGAAGGTTTGGGGTCCATTCGGGGGGTTTGGGGTCCCCTTTTGGGGGTTTTTGGGTCAATTCTGGGGGTTTGGGGTCCCCTTTTGAGGGTTTTTGGGTCAATTCTGGGGGTTTTGTGGTCCCTTTGATGGCTTTTGGGTCAATTCTGGGGGTATTGGGGGGGATTTTGGGGTCCATTTGGGGCGGTTTTGGGGTTCCCCCCCCTCTCCCCCGCTCACTCTGGTCCTGGTTGAACCGGATGCTGTTGACACCCCGGGCCTGCGCCATGGTTCACCGGAGCCCCTGCGGGTGGAAAAGGGGGTGAAGGGGGAGTCCCCACAACCCCTAAAACCGCCGTTTTCTCCCCAAAACCCCTCCCCGGTACCGGTTCCAAACACCGCTCGGCGTTCAAAACCATGGAGTCCCGTGAGGAGCGGATGGATAGAGCGACGCTTCCTGTCACGTGACGGCATAAGGGGGGCGTGGGTGCCGCTCATGACGCCATCTTCGAAGCGGGCAGATAGACCGCCCACCCCATGCGCCGCCATTTTGGAAGTGGGCAATGAGAGGGAATTTGGCGCCCCCACACCCCCCCCGGCTTTTTACCTCACAGAAAAGGGGATTTTTACCTCGATTTTAACACACGGAAAAGGCCTTTTCCCTCAGGAAAAGGGTTTTTTTCACACCAGGGAGGTGATTTTACCTCAAATAAGGAGATTTTACTCCAAGAATGATCAATTTTGCCTCCCAGAAGAGATTTTTCCCCTAAGGAAAAGGGCTTTTCCACATCACAGAGATGATTTTACACCGCAGAGAGTTGATTTTATCTCAAAAAAAGGAGGTTTTACCTCAAGAACGGTCAATTTTATCTCAAGAACGATCAATTTTACCTCACAGAAAATATTTTTTACCTCATGAAAAGCGTTTTCCACATCACAGAAGTGGTTTTTCACCCCAGGGAGATGATTTTTCCTCAAAAAAAGGAGGATTTACCTCAATAACAAAAGATTTTACCTCACAGAAAAGATTTTTTTTCCCTCAGGAAAAGGTTTTTTTTCACACGGAGATGAGTTTTTACCTCAGGAAAGGGATTTTTCCTCAAAAAAAGGAGATTTTTACCTCAACGAGGACTTTTTTTTCCCTCAGGGACTGCGTTTTTCACATCATGGAACTGATTTTTCACCTTAGGGAGAGGATTTTACCTCAAAAAAAAAGATTTCACCTCAAGAATGGTCTATTTTACCTCAATAACGGTCAATTTTACCTCACAGAAAATATTTTTTCTCTCAGGAAAAGGGTTTTTGTCACATCACAGAGGTCATTTTTCACCTCAAGAAGGGGATTTTATCCCAAAAAAGGGAGATTTTACCTCATTAACAATTGATTTTATCTCCCAGAAATTATATTTTCTCTCAGGAAAAGAGTTTTTTTCACGTCAGGGAGGGGTTTTTTTTCACTCCAGGGAGCAGATTTTTAAGCCACAGAGATTTTTCCTCAGGAAAAGTAACTTTTTCCCTCAGGAAGGAGAAATTTTCTTCCCAGGAAAAGAGGTTTTACCTCCAGAAAGATCAATTTTACCTCACGGAAAAGATATTTTACTCTCAGGAAAAGGCACTTTTACCTCAAGAAAGAAAACCTTTAACCTCAGGGAGGAGATTTGACTTCAGAGAAGGGCGAATTCACCTCAGGAAAGACAAAATGTACCTCAAAAAAAGAGGGTTTTACCTGAAGAAAGTTGGATTTACCTCAAAAAAAGAGCGGTTTTACCTGAAGAAAGTTGGATTTACCTTAAAAAAAGAGGGTTTTACCTGAAGAAAGTTGGATTTACCTCAAAAAAAGAGGGTTTTACCTGAAGAACGTTGGATTTACCTCAAAAAAAGAGCGGTTTTACCTGAAGAAAGTTGGATTTCCCTCAAAAAAAGAGCGGTTTTACCTGAAGAAAGTTGGATTTACCTTGAAGAAAGTTGGATTTACCTCAAAAAAAGAGGGTTTTACCTGAAGAAAGTTGGATTTACCTCAAAAAAAGAGCGGTTTTACCTGAAGAACGTTGGATTTACCTCAAAAAAGAGCGGTTTTACCTGAAGAACGTTGGATTTACCTCAAGAAAAGAGCGGTTTTACCTGAAGAAAGTTGGATTTACCTCAAAAAAAGAGGGTTTTACCTGAAGAAAGTTGGATTTACCTCAAAAAAGAGCGGTTTTACCTGAAGAAAGTTGGATTTACCTCAGAAAAAGAGCGGTTTTACCTGAAGAAAGTTGGATTTACCTCAGAAAAAGAGCGGTTTTACCTGAAGAAAGTTGGATTTACCTCAAAAAAAGAGGGTTTCACCTGAAGAAAGTTGGATTTACCTCAAAAAAGAGCGGTTTTACCTGAAGAACGTTGGATTTACCTCAAAAAAAGAGGGTTTTACCTGAAGAAAGTTGGATTTACCTCAGAAAAAGAGCGGTTTTACCTGAAGAAAGTTGGATTTACCTCAAAAAAAGAGGGTTTCACCTGAAGAAAGTTGGATTTACCTCAAGAAAAGAGGGTTTTACCTGAAGAAAGTTGGATTTACCTCAAGAAAAGAGCGGTTTTACCTGAAGAAAGTTGGATTTACCTCAAAAAAAGAGTGGTTTTACCTGAAGAAAGTTGGATTTACCTCAAAAAAAGAGGGTTTTACCTGAAAAAAGTTGGATTTACCTCAAAAAAAATTAGATATTTACATCAGGGAAGGGGGTTTATCCTCCAAAAAACGACTTTTTACATGAAAAAAAGTGATTTTCACCTCACATGGAGCATTTGCTCGAGTAAAGACATTTTTTTTTACCTCAAAAAGGAGGATTTTACCTCAGAAAAGGTTTTTTTTTACGTCAAGAAATGTGGGTTTTACCCTCATGAAACATTTTTTTTACCTCAGGGAGGAGATTTTACTTCAGGAAAGAGATTTTTGCCTCAGGAAAGAGATTTTTGCCTCAGGAAAGAGTGGGTTTTTTATCTCAAGAAAGATCAATTTTACCTCATGGAACAGATTTATGTCAGGAAAGAGAATTTTTCACCTCAGAAGTGGATTTTTACCTCCGAAAAGGTAAAAATTACCTCACAGAGAAAGCATTACTTCCAAAAAAAGACGGTTCTACCCCCTAAAAAGCACCATATTGACATTCAGGAAACATTTTACCTCAGAAAAAGGGGTTTTTTACCTCAAAAAAAGGTGCATTTTATTTCCTGCTGAAAGATTTTTACCTCAAAAAAGATTTATTTTTGTTTACTTCCTGAAAAGCCATTTTTCAGCCCCACGTTTGGGCTCAATTAAGTTTCTGGGGGACATTTTGGGGTCGTTTCTTCCTTTCACCCCCAAAACCACCCCTTGAACCCCCAAAATCACCCTTTGAACCCCAAAACCACCCTCGAAACCCCCCAATTTGGGTCCATTTACGCTAATCCACTCCTCTCTAAGGAGTTTTAATGGCATAAATTCCCCCCCCATTGAATTTTGGGGGGGGGTTCCCTGAAGGCTTTGGACTCCCCCATGTTTTTGGGGACCGCTGGAGGTTCAGGGGGGGCTCCCATAAGGATTTTGGGGTGCTTCCCCCATCACTTGATGCACTCCATGACGTGGATCTGAAGGGTGTCCATATCCGGAGCCTTATATTGGCACTTGGGACAACAGAGCTCGGGTTCTTCCTCAGGGGGGGACGCGGCGCGGGGTCCCCCAAAACCTGCAAGGGGAGGAAAGGGTTAAACTCCTTTGCACCCCCCCCTAAAATCGGGGTTCGGGGGCTGATTGGGGTCCCCCCCAAACTCACTGGGTGCCGAGGCGGGGCGAGGTTCCGAGTGGCGATTGCGCATCTCGTCCAGACGGGCTCTGAGGGGGAGAATTGGGGTGAAAAGAGGGGGTTTGGGGGTGACAAGAGGGGGTTTGGGGGTGCAAAAGGGGGATTTGGGGGTGCAAAAGGGGGATTTGGGGGTGCAAAAGAGGGGGTTTGGGGGGGAAAAGAGGGGGTTTGGGGGTGAAAAGAGAGGATTTGGGGGTGAAAAGAAGGGGTTTGGGGGTAAAAAGAAGGGATTTGGGGGGGAAAGAGGGGGTTTGGGGGGGAAAAGAGGGGGTTTGGGGTGAAAAGAGGGGGTTTGGGGGGGAAAAGAGGGGATTTGGGGGGGGGAAAGAGGGGGTTTGGGGGGGAAAAGAGGGGGTTTGGGGTAAAAAGAGGGGATTTGGGGTGAAAAGAGGGGATTTGGGGGTGAAAAGAAGGGATTGGGGGTGAAAAGAAGGGATTTGGGGTGAAAAGAGGGGGTTTGGGGGTGAAAAGAGGGGAGTTGGGGGAAAAGAGGGGGTTTGGGGGTGAAAAGAGGGGGTTTGGGGTGAAAAGAGGGGATTTGGGTGTGAAAAGAGAGGATTTGGGGGTGAAAAGAAGGGGTTTGGGGGTAAAAAGAAGGGATTTGGGGGGGGGAAAGAGGGGGTTTGGGGGGGAAAAGAGGGGGTTTGGGGTGAAAAGAGGGGGTTTGGGGGTGAAGAGAGGGGGGTTGGGGGTGAAAAGAGGGGGTTTGGGGGTGAAGAGAGGGGGTTTGGGGGTGAAAAGAGTGGAGTTGGGGAGAAAAGAGGGGATTTGGGGGGAAAAGAGGGGGTTTGGGGGTGAAAAGAGGGGGTTTGGGGGTGCAAAAGGGGGATTTGGGGTGAAAAGAGGGGGTTTGGGGGTGAAAAGAGGGGGTTTGGGGGTGAAAAGAGGGGAGGTGGGGAGAAAAGAGGGGATTTGGGGGTGAAAAAAGGGGTTTGGGGGTGAAAAGAGGGGGTTTGAGGTGAAAAGAAGGGATTTGGGGGTGCAAAAGGGGGATTTGGGGTGAAAAGAGGGGATTTGGGGGTGAAAAGAAGGGATTGGGGGTGAAAAGAAGGGATTTGGGGTGAAAAGAGGGGGTTTGGGGGTGAAAAGAGGGGGTTTGGGGGCGTAAAAGAGGGGGTTTGGGGTGAAAAGAGGGGGTTTGGGGGGGAAAAGAGGGGGTTTGGGGGGGAAAAGAGGGGGTTTGGGGTGAAAAGAGGGGAGTTGGGGGGAAAAGAGGGGGTTTGGGAAACAGAAATGGATTTTGGGTTCTAAAGGTAAATTTTGGGTTAAAAAAGAGGGATTTGGGGTTAAAAATGGATTTTGGATTAAAAAAGATGGGTTTTGGGGTTGAAAAAGACAAATTTGAGGTTAAAAAAGACGGACTTTGGGTTAAAAAAGATGGATTTGGGGTTAAAAAAAGACAGATTTGGGGTTAAAAAAGATGGATTTGGGGTTAAAAATGGATTTTGGGTTAAAAAAGATAGATTTGGGGTTAAAAAAGACGGATTTGGGGTTAAAAGATGGATTTGGGGTTAAAAGATGGATTTGGGGTTAAAAAAGACGGATTTGGGGTTAAAAAAGACGGATTTGGGGTTAAAAAGGAGGGATTTTGGGTTAAAAATGGATTTTGGGTTAAAAAATATGGATTTTTGGGTTAAAAAAGACGGATTTGGGGTTAAAAAAGACGGACTTTGGGTTAAAAAAGATGGATTTGGGGTTAAAAAGGAGGAATTTGGGGTTAAAAAAGAGGGATTTTGGGTTAAAAAGACGGACTTTGGGTTAAAAAAGACGGATTTGGGGTTATAAAAGACAGATTTGGGAGTAAAAATGGATTTTGGGTTAGAAAAGACGGATTTGGGGTTAAAAAAGACGGATTTGGGGTTGAAAAAGACGGATTTGGGGTTAAAAAAGACGGATTTGGGGTTAAAAAAGACGGATTTGGGGTTAAAAAAGACAGATTTGGGGTTAAAAAAAGGATTTTGGGTTAAAAGAGACGGATTTTGGGTTAAAAGAGATGGATTTGGGGTTAAAAAAGATGGATTTTGGGAAACTAAAATGGATTTTGGGTTAAAAAAAGATGGTTTTGGGGAAACAGAAATGGATTTTGGGTTCTAAAGATAGATTTGGGGTTAAAAAAAGATGGGTTTTGGGAAACAAAGATGGATTTTGGGTTCTAAAGATGGATTTTGGGTTAAAAAAGATGGATTTTGGGTTCTAAAGATGGATTTTGGGTTAAAAAGAGAGGGATTTGGGGTTCACTGACCGTGCTGCGCCCTCGCTCTGCAGCCGCAGCCGCAGCTGCTCCAGCGCTGCCTGCAGTGCCTCTCTCTGCGCGTGCAGCTGCTCCCGCGCCGCCCGCTCCGCTGCAAAATCCGCCCGGAAGATCTCGGCCTGCGCGGTGAGAGTCCCCAAAGGTCCCCAAGGGGTCACCCAGGGCCACCAAAGGCCACCCCAGAGTCCCCAATGTGTCCCCAAGGAGTCATTCCAGTAGTGTTCCAGAGGGTCATTCCAGGGAAGCGGAGGGATCAGGAGACATCGCTGTCGCCATGTCCTGGTGGCCTTGGGGGCCGTGTCCCCGTGTCCCCACCTGTCCCCACAGCACGGGGACACTCTGGGGGTGTCCCCACAGCACAGGGACACTCTTGGGGTGTCCCCATCCCTGTCCCCACAGCACGGGGACACTTCTCGGGGGGTCCCCACAGCACAGGGACACTCTGGGGGTGTCCCCATCCCTGTCCCCACAGCACAGGGACACTCTTGGGGTGTCCCCATCCCTGTCCCCACAGCACAGGGACACTCTGGGGGTGTCCCCACAGCACGGGGACACTCTTGGGGTGTCCCCATCCCTGTCCCCACAGCACGGGGACACTCTCGGGGTGTCCCCACAGCACAGGGACACTCTGGGGGTGTCCCCACAGCACAGGGACACTCTTGGGGTGTCCCCATCCCTGTACCCACAGCACAGGGACACTTCTCGGGGGGTCCCCACAGCACAGGGACACTCTGGGGGTGTCCCCATCCCTGTCCCCACAGCACAGGGACACTCTGGGGGTGTCCCCACAGCACGGGGACACTCTGGGGGTGTCCCCATCCCTGTCCCCACAGCACAGGGACACTCTGGGGGTGTCCCCATCCCTGTCCCCACAGCACGGGGACACTCTTGGGGTGTCCCCACAGCACAGGGACACTCTGGGGGTGTCCCTGTCCCCCCCTGGGGACACTCCGGGGGTGTCCCTGTCCCCACCTGTGCCCGCAGCACGGGGACGCTCTGGGGGTGTCCCTGTCCCCCCCTGGGGACACTCTGGGGGTGTCCCTGTCCCCACCTGTGCCCGCAGCACGGGGACGCTCTGGGGGTGTCCCTGTCCCCACCTGTGCCCGCAGCACGGGGACGGTCTGGGGGTGTCCCTGTCCCCCCCTGGGGACGCTCTGGGGGTGTCCCTGTCCTCCCCTGGGGACGCTCCGGGGGTGTCCCTGTCCCCCGCTGGGGACACTCCGGGGGTGTCCCTGTCCCCACCTGTGCCCGCAGCACGGGGATGCTCTGGGGGTGTCCCTGTCCCCCCCTGGGGACACTCCGGGGGTGTCCCTGTCCCCACCTGTGCCCGCAGCACGGGGACGCTCTGGGGGTGTCCCTGTCCCCCCCTGGGGACACTCCGGGGGTGTCCCTGTCCCCACCTGTGCCCGCAGCACGGGGACACTCTGGGGGTGTCCCTGTCCCCCCCTGGGGACACTCCGGGGGTGTCCCTGTCCCCACCTGTGCCCGCAGCACGGGGACGCTCTCCAGGGCGCTGCGGTCGCGCTCCCGCTGCTCCTTGAGGCGGTCGATCAGCTCCTGTTTGGCCGCCAGCGCCTCCTCGGCCGCGCGCAGCTGCTCCCGCGCCTCCTGCAGCTCCCGCCACGCGCCCTGCGGGGACACCGCTGTCACCACGGGGGGGACACCCCCTCCTCCGGCCCCGCAGGACCCATCTGTGTCCCCCCCCGCAATGTTCCTGCCCCCCCGTTCCCTGTCCCCGTGTCCCCCTCCCCTGTGCCCCTCGTACCTATTCCTTTCTCCTCTCAATGTCCCCACCCCTGTCCTTCGCCCCATGTCACCCCGTCCTTTGTCACTCTGTCCCCACATGTCCCCATGTCCCCCCCATCCCTATCCCTGTCCCCATGTCCCCCCCCATCCCTGTCCCCATGTTCCCTCCATACCTGTCCCCTGTCCCTGTGTCCCCCCTGTCCCCATCCCTGTCTCCAGGTCCCCCCCGCCTGGTGTCCCCCCTGTCCCCTTACCTGTCCCTGTCCCCCCATCCCTGTCCCCATGTCCCCTCGTTCCCATATCTGTCCCTGTCCCCCGGACCCCATTCCTGTCCCCATGTCCCCCACGTACCTGTCCCTGTCCCCATGTCCCCCCATCCCTGTCCCTGTCCCCATGTCCCCTCGTTCCCATATCTGTCCCTGTCCCCATGTCCCCTCCTCCACCTGACCCTGTCCCCATGTCCCCCCCGTCCCTGTCCCCATGTCCCCTCGTTCCCATACCTGTCCCCATGTCCCCCCCTCCACCTGACCCTGTCCCCACGTCCCCCCATATCTCTTCCTGTCCCCATGTCCCCCCGTACTTGTCCCCAAGTCCCTCCATCCCTGTCCCTGTTCCCATGTCCCCTCCGTCCCCATCCCCATACCTGTCCCTGTCCCCATGTCCCCCATGTCCATACCTGTCCCTATGTCCCCCCCATATCCCTTCCTGTCCCCATGTCCCCCCGTCCCCATCCCTGTCCCCATGTCCCCCCCGCCCGTGTCCCCCCGTCCCCATCCCTGTCCCCATGTCCCTCCTGTCCCCATCCCTGTCCCCATTCCTGTCCCCATGTCCCCCCGCCCCGTGTCCCCCCGTCCCTGTCTCCATGTCCCCCTGTGTCCCCCCTGTCCCCGATCCTGTCCCCGTGTCCCCCCTGTCCCTGTCCCCATGTCCCCCCCGTGTCCCCACGTCCCTGTCTCCATGTCCCCCTGTGTCCCCCCTGTCCCCATCCCTGTCCCCATGTCCCCCCATCCCCGATCCTGTCCCCGTGTCCCCCCTGTCCCCATCCCTGTCCCCATGTCCCCCCGTCCCCCTTACCTGTCCCCATCCCTGTCCCCATGTCCCCCCGCCCCGTGTCCCCACGTCCCTGTCTCCATGTCCCCCTGTGTCCCCCCTGTCCCCATCCCTGTCCCCATGTCCCCCCCGTCCCCGATCCTGCCCCCGTGTCCCCCCTGTCCCCATCCCTGTCCCCATGTCCGCCCCGTGTCCCCGTCTCCATCCCCATCCCTGTCCTCTGTCCCCATGTCCCCCCCCGCCCCGTGTCCTCCCTGTCCCCCTGTCCCCATCCCTGCCCCCCCGTCCCCCCCCATCCCCATGTCCCCCCTGTCCCCGTACCTGTCCCTGTCCCCTGTCCCCATGTCCCCCCCGGATGTGTCCGTCGAACTCCTGGAAGAGGTGGTGATAGGCGACCTGCAGCTGCACCAACTTCCGCCTGCGGGGACACGGGGACACGGGGACATGGGGACACCCGCCAGGGCCCCACCCAGACACCCCCGTGTCCCCAATACGTCCCATGTCCCCCCGGTTCCCCTCCATGTCCCCTATGTCCCCCCCTGTCCCGCTCATGTCCCCCACGTCCTCCTGTGTCCCCCCCAGTGTCCCCTCATGTCCCCTCCATGTCAATCATGTTCCCCACGTCCCATGGTCCTCTTCATGTCCCCTCATGTCACACATGTCCCCTCCATGTCCCCTATGTCCCCCCCATGTCCCCCTGTCCTGCTTATACCCCCCCCATCCCCCAGTACCCCCATGTCCCTTCATGTTCCCCTGTGTCCCCTCATGTCCCTTCCATGTCCCCCATGTCCCACGGTCCTCTTCACGTCCCTTCAGAGCCTCATGTCCCCCCCCCGTGTCCCCTCCACGTGCCCCCACCCCACGTTACCCACGTCCCTTCAATGTCCCCCCCATGTCCCCTCATGTTCTCTCCATGTCCCCTCCTGTCCTCATGTTCCCCCCATGTCCTCATGTCTCCCCCCATGTCCTCATGTCCCCCCCATGTCCCCTCCTGTCCTCATGTCCCCTCCATGTCCTCATGTCCCCCCCATGTCTCCTCCTGTCCTCATGTCCCCCCATGTCCTCATGTCCCCATGTCCACTCCTGTCCTCATGTCCCCCCATGTCCCCTCATGTCCTCATGTCCCCCCATGTCCTCATGTCCCCCCCATGTCCCCCCGTCCTCATGTCCCATGTCCTCATGTCCCCCCCATGTCCTCCTGTCCCCCACATGTCCCCTCCTGTCCTCATGTCCCCCACATGTCCCCCATATCCTCCTGTCCTCATGTCCCCCACATGTCCCCTCCTGTCCTCATGTCCCCCCCATGTCCTCATGTCCCCCCATGTCCTCATGTCCCCATGTCCACTCCTGTCCTCATGTCCCCCCATGTCCTCATGTCCCCCCATGTCCCCTCATGTTCTCATGTCCCCTCATGTCCTCATGTCCCCCCATGTCCACTCCTGTCCTCATGTCCCCCCCATGTCCTCATGTCCCCCCCATGTCCCCTCCTGTCCTCATGTCCCCCCATGTCCCCTCCTGTTCTCATGTCCCCTCCTGTCCTCATGTCCCCTCCTGTCCCCTCCTGTCCTCATGTCCCCCCCATGTCCTCATGTCCCCATGTCCCCTCCTGTCCCCATGTCCCCCCATGTCTCCTCCTGTCCTCATGTTTCTCTCATGTCCCCCCATGTCCTCATGTCCCCATGACCCCATCTCCTCCTGTCCTCATGTCCCCCCATGTCCTCATGTCCCCCACATGTCCTCATGTAACCCCACGTCCCCTCCTGTCCCCATGTCCCCCCATGTCCCCTCCTGTCCTCATGTCCCCCCATGTCCTCATGTCCCCCACATGTCCTCATGTCCTCATGTCCCCCCATGTCCTCCTGTCCCCCACATGTCCCCTCCTGTCCTCATGTCCCCCCCATGTCCTCATGTCCCCCCCATGTCCTCCTGTCCCCCCCATGTCCCCTCCTGTCCTCATGTCCCCTCCTGTCCTCATATCCCCTCCTGTCCTCATGTCCCCCCATGTCCCCTCCTGTCCTCATGTCCCCCTCATGTCCCCCTCATGTCCTCATGTCCCCATGTCCCCTCCTGTCCCCATGTCCCCCCATGTCTCCTCCTGTCCTCATGTCCCCCCATGTCCTCCCATGTCCTCATGTCCCCCCCATGTCGTCATGTCCCCATGTCCCCTCCTGTCCCCATATCCCCCCATGTCTCCTCCTGTCCCCATGTCCCCCACATGTCCCCTCCTGTCCCCATGTCCCCCCATGTCTCCTCCTGTCCTCATGTCCCCCCATGTCCCCTCCTGTCCTCATGTCCCCCCATGTCCTCCTGTCCCCCACATGTCCCCTCCTGTCCTCATGTCCCCTCCTGTCCTCATGTCCCCCCCATGTCCCCTCCTGTCCTCATATCCCCTCCTGTCCTCATGTCCCCCCCATGTCCCCTCCTGTCCTCATATCCCCTCCTGTCCTCATGTCCCCCCATGTCCCCTCCTGTCCTCATGTCCCCCCATGTCCTCCTGTCCCCCACATGTCCCCTCCTGTCCTCATGTCCCCTCCTGTCCTCATGTCCCCCCCATGTCCCCTCCTGTCCTCATATCCCCTCCTGTCCTCATGTCCCCCCCATGTCCCCTCCTGTCCTCATATCCCCTCCTGTCCCCATGTCCCCCCATGTCCCCTCCTGTCCTCATGTCCCCCCATGTCCTCATGTCCCCCCATATCCTCATGTCCCCTCTATGACTCTATTGCCGCGGTGTCCCCTATGTCCCCCTCATGTCCCCCCCATGTCCTCATGTCCCCCCCATGTCCTCATGTCCCCCCCATGTCCCCTCCTGTCCTCATGTCCCCCCCATGTCCCCTCCTGTCCCCCCCATGTCCTCACGTCCCCTCTATGACTCTATTGCCGCGGTGTCCCCCCCGTGTCCCCCCCGGTCCCCACTTCTCGTCGCTGCCCGCCTGCCGCTCGGCCCTGAGGGCGCTCTCGAGGCTCTGTGTGTGCAGGCGCAGCTGATCGAGCTGCAGCCGCTGCGCCGACGCGTCCTCCTCCAGCGCCCGGCACCGCGCCTCGGCCGCCACCGCCCTGAGGGGACACCGCTGTCACCCACTGCCACCCACCGCCACCCACCGCCCCGAGGGGACAGCCCTGGCACCGCGCCTCGGCCGCCACCGCCCTAAGGGGACACCGCTGTCACCCACTGCCACCCACCGCCACCCACTGCCACCCACCGCCCCGAGGGGACAGCCCCGGCACCGCGCCTCGGCCGCCACCGCCCTAAGGGGACACCGCGGGCACCCACTGCCACCCGCTGCCACCCACCGCCCCGAGGGGACAGCCCCGGCACCGCGCCTCGGCCGCCACCGCCCTGAGGGGACACCGCGGTCACCCGCTGCCACCCACCGCCCTGAGGGGACAGCCCCAGCACCCGCTGCCACCGCCCTGAGGGGACACCGCGGGCACCCGCTGCCACCCGCTGCCACCCACTGCCACCCACTGCCACCCGCCACCACCCGCTGCCACCCACCGCCACCCGCTGCCACCCACCGCCACCCACTGCCCTGAGGGGACAGCCCCGGCACCGCGCCTCGGCCGCCACCGCCCTGAGGGGACACCGCGGTCACCCACCACCACCCACTGCCACCCGCTGCCACCCACCGCCACCCACCGCCCTGCGGGGACAGCCCCGGCACCCACCGCCACCCACCGCCCTGCGGGGACAGCCCCGGCACCCACCGCCCTGCGGGGACAGCCCCGGCACCCACCGCCACCCACCGCCCTGCGGGGACAGCCCCGGCACCCACCGCCCTGCGGGGACAGCCCCGGCACCCACCGCCACCCACCGCCCTGCGGGGACAGCCCCGGCACCCACCGCCCTGCGGGGACAGCCCCGGCACCCACTGCCACCCACCGCCCTGAGGGGACAGCCCTGGCACCCACTGCCACCCACCGCCCTGAGGGGACAGAGCTGTCACCCGCTGCCACCGCCCTGAGGGGACAGAGCTGTCACCCGCTGCCACCCACTGCCCTGAGGGGACAGCCCCGGCACCCGCTGCCACCCACTGCCCTGAGGGGACAGCCCCGGCACCCGCTGCCACCGCCCTGAGGGGACACCGCTGTCACCCGCTGCCACCCACTGCCACCCACCGCCACCCGCTGCCACCCACCGCCACCCGCTGCCACCCACCGCCCTGCGGGGACAGCCCCGGCACCCACTGCCACCCACCGCCCCCCGAGTCCCTCCCAGTGCCCCTCCAATCCCCCTCCAGTCCCTTCCAGTCCCCTCCAGTCCCCCTCTACTCCTTCCCAGTCCCTCCCAGTGCCCCTCCAGTCCCTCCCAGTGCCTCTCAATACCCCTCCAGTCCCTCCCAGTACCCCTCCATTCCTTCCCAGTTCCTCTCCAGTCCCTCCCAGTACTCCTCCAATACAGACCAGTCCCCCTCCAGTCCCCCTCCAGCCCCTCCCAATGCCTCCCAGTCCCCCCCCAGTCCCTCCCAGTCCCCCCCCACTCCCTCCCAGCTCCCCTCCAGTCCCTCCCAGACCCTTCCAGTCCCCCTCCAGTCCCTCCCAGTCCCCCTCCAGTCCCTCCCAGTCCCCCTCCAGTCCCTCCCAGTTCCCCTCCAGTCCCTCCCAGCTCCCCTCCCAGTCCCTCCCAGTCCCTCCCAGTCCCCCTCCAGTCCCTCCCAGTTCCCCTCCAGTCCCTCCCAGATCCCCTCCAGTCCCCTCCCAGTCCCCCCGAGTCCTCTCCAGTCCTCCTCCAGTCCCTCCCAGTCCCCTCCAGTCCCTCCCAGTTCCCCTCCGCTCCCTCTCAGTTCCCCTCCAGTCCCTCCCAGTCCACTCCAGTCCCTCCCAGTCCACTCCAGTCCCTCCCAGTCCCCCCCCAGTTCCCCCCCAGTGCCCCTCCAGTCCCTCCCAGTGCCCCTCCAGTCCCTCCCAGTGCCCATCCAGTCCCTCCCAGACCCTCCCAGTACCCCTCCAGTCCCTCCCAGTCCTTCCCAGTCCTCCTCCAGTCCCTCCCAGTCCCCCTCCAGTCCCTCCCAGTGCCTCCCAATACCCCTCCAGTCCCTCCCAGTGCCCCTCCACCCCCTCCCAATGCACCCCCAGTGCAACTCCAGCCCCTCCCAGTCCCCCTCCAATCCTTCCCAGTCCCCCTCCAGTCCCCTCCCAGTCCCTCCCAGTCCCTCCCAGTGCCACCTGCTCTCCAGGGCGAGGCTCTCCCTGCGGCCGCTCTCGAGCCTCTCCTGACTCTCGCGCAGCTCCGCCAACAGCGACGTCACCTGAGCCTTCACTGCAGCCTGAGCCTGCTGAGAGACCAGTGACACCAGTGACACCAGTATGGCCTCCCAGTGCCCCCCTGCTGAGAGACCAGTGACACCAGTGACACCAGTATGGCCTCCCAGTGCCCCCTGCTGAGAGACCAGTGACACCAGTGACACCAGTATGGCCTCCCAGTGCCCCCCTGCTGAGAGACCAGTGACACCAGTGACACCAGTATGGCCTCCCAGTGCCCCCCTGCTGAGAGACCAGTGACACCAGTGACACCAGTATGGCCTCCCAGTGCCCCCCTGCTGAGAGACCAGTGACACCAGTGACACCAGTATGGCCTCCCAGTGCCCCCTGCTGAGAGACCAGTGACACCAGTGATACCAGTATGGCCTCCCAGTGCCCCCCAGAGCCTGCTGAGAGACCAGTGACACCAGTGACACCAGTATGGCCTCCCAGTGCCCCCCTGCTGAGAGACCAGTGACACCAGTGACACCAGTATGGCCTCCCAGTGCCCCCTGCTGAGAGACCAGTGACACCAGTGACACCAGTATGGCCTCCCAGTGCCCCCCTGCTGAGAGACCAGTGACACCAGTGACACCAGTATGGCCTCCCAGTGCCCCCTGCTGAGAGACCAGTGACACCAGTGACACCAGTATGGCCTCCCAGTGCCCCCCTGCTGAGAGACCAGTGACACCAGTGACACCAGTATGGCCTCCCAGTGCCCCCTGCTGAGAGACCAGTGACACCAGTGACACCAGTATGGCCTCCCAGTGCCCCCCTGCTGAGAGACCAGTGACACCAGTGACACCAGTATGGCCTCCCAGTGCCCCCTGCTGAGAGACCAGTGACACCAGTGACACCAGTATGGCCTCCCAGTGCCCCCCTGCTGAGAGACCAGTGACACCAGTGACACCAGTATGGCCTCCCAGTGCCCCCTGCTGAGAGACCAGTGACACCAGTGACACCAGTATGGCCTCCCAGTGCCCCCCTGCTGAGAGACCAGTGACACCAGTGACACCAGTATGGCCTCCCAGTGCCCCCCTGCTGAGAGACCAGTGACACCAGTGACACCAGTATGGCCTCCCAGTGCCCCCCTGCTGAGAGACCAGTGACACCAGTGACACCAGTATGGCCTCCCAGTGCCCCCCTGCTGAGAGACCAGTGACACCAGTGACACCAGTATGGCCTCCCAGTGCCCCCCTGCTGAGAGACCAGTGACACCAGTGACACCAGTATGGCCTCCCAGTGCCCCCCTGCTGAGAGACCAGTGACACCAGTGACACCAGTATGGCCTCCCAGTGCCCCCTGCTGAGAGACCAGTGACACCAGTGACACCAGTATGGCCTCCCAGTGCCCCCCTGCTGAGAGACCAGTGACACCAGTGACACCAGTATGGCCTCCCAGTGCCCCCCTGCTGAGAGACCAGTGACACCAGTGACACCAGTATGGCCTCCCAGTGCCCCCCTGCTGAGAGACCAGTGACACCAGTGACACCAGTATGGCCTCCCAGTGCCCCCTGCTGAGAGACCAGTGACACCAGTGACACCAGTATGGCCTCCCAGTGCCCCCTGCTGAGAGACCAGTGACACCAGTGACACCAGTATGGCCTCCCAGTGCCCCCTGCTGAGAGACCAGTGACACCAGTGACACCAGTATGGCCTCCCAGTGCCCCCCTGCTGAGAGACCAGTGACACCAGTGACACCAGTATGGCCTCCCAGTGCCCCCTGCTGAGAGACCAGTGACACCAGTGACACCAGTATGGCCTCCCAGTGCCCCCCTGCTGAGAGACCAGTGACACCAGTGACACCAGTATGGCCTCCCAGTGCCCCCCTGCTGAGAGACCAGTGACACCAGTGACACCAGTATGGCCTCCCAGTGCCCCCTGCTGAGAGACCAGTGACACCAGTGACACCAGTATGGCCTCCCAGTGCCCCCCTGCTGAGAGACCAGTGACACCAGTGACACCAGTATGGCCTCCCAGTGCCCCCCTGCTGAGAGACCAGTGACACCAGTGACACCAGTATGGCCTCCCAGTGCCCCCTGCTGAGAGACCAGTGACACCAGTGACACCAGTATGGCCTCCCAGTGCCCCCCTGCTGAGAGACCAGTGACACCAGTGACACCAGTATGGCCTCCCAGTGCCCCCCTGCTGAGAGACCAGTGACACCAGTGACACCAGTATGGCCTCCCAGTGCCCCCCTGCTGAGAGACCAGTGACACCAGTGACACCAGTATGGCCTCCCAGTGCCCCCTGCTGAGAGACCAGTGACACCAGTGACACCAGTATGGCCTCCCAGTGCCCCCCTGCTGAGAGACCAGTGACACCAGTGACACCAGTATGGCCTCCCAGTGCCCCCTGCTGAGAGACCAGTGACACCAGTGACACCAGTATGGCCTCCCAGTGCCCCCCTGCTGAGAGACCAGTGACACCAGTGACACCAGTATGGCCTCCCAGTGCCCCCTGCTGAGAGACCAGTGACACCAGTGACACCAGTATGGCCTCCCAGTGCCCCCTGCTGAGAGACCAGTGACACCAGTGACACCAGTATGGCCTCCCAGTGCCCCCCTGCTGAGAGACCAGTGACACCAGTGACACCAGTATGGCCTCCCAGTGCCCCCCTGCTGAGAGACCAGTGACACCAGTGACACCAGTATGGCCTCCCAGTGCCCCCCTGCTGAGAGACCAGTGACACCAGTGACACCAGTATGGCCTCCCAGTGCCCCCCTGCTGAGAGACCAGTGACACCAGTGACACCAGTATGGCCTCCCAGTGCCCCCCTGCTGAGAGACCAGTGACACCAGTGACACCAGTATGGCCTCCCAGTGCCCCCCTGCTGAGAGACCAGTGACACCAGTGACACCAGTATGGCCTCCCAGTGCCCCCTGCTGAGAGACCAGTGACACCAGTGACACCAGTATGGCCTCCCAGTGCCCCCTGCTGAGAGACCAGTGACACCAGTGACACCAGTATGGCCTCCCAGTGCCCCCCTGCTGAGAGACCAGTGACACCAGTGACACCAGTATGGCCTCCCAGTGCCCCCCTGCTGAGAGACCAGTGACACCAGTGACACCAGTATGGCCTCCCAGTGCCCCCCTGCTGAGAGACCAGTGACACCAGTGACACCAGTATGGCCTCCCAGTGCCCCCTGCTGAGAGACCAGTGACACCAGTGACACCAGTATGGCCTCCCAGTGCCCCCCTGCTGAGAGACCAGTGACACCAGTGACACCAGTATGGCCTCCCAGTGCCCCCTGCTGAGAGACCAGTGACACCAGTGACACCAGTATGGCCTCCCAGTGCCCCCTGCTGAGAGACCAGTGACACCAGTGACACCAGTATGGCCTCCCAGTGCCCCCTGCTGAGAGACCAGTGACACCAGTGACACCAGTATGGCCTCCCAGTGCCCCCCAGAGCCTGCTGAGAGACCAGTGACACCAGTGACACCAGTATGGCCTCCCAGTGCCCCCTGCTGAGAGACCAGTGACACCAGTGACACCAGTATGGCCTCCCAGTGCCCCCTGCTGAGAGACCAGTGACACCAGTGACACCAGTATGGCCTCCCAGTGCCCCCTGCTGAGAGACCAGTGACACCAGTGACACCAGTATGGCCTCCCAGTGCCCCCCTGCTGAGAGACCAGTGACACCAGTATGGCCTCCCAGTGCCCCCCTGCTGAGAGACCAGTGACACCAGTGACACCAGTATGGCCTCCCAGTGCCCCCCTGCTGAGAGACCAGTGACACCAGTGACACCAGTATGGCCTCCCAGTGCCCCCCAGAGCCTGCTGAGAGACCAGTGACACCAGTGACACCAGTATGGCCTCCCCGTGCCCCCTGCTGAGAGACCAGTGACACCAGTGACACCAGTATGGCCTCCCAGTGCCCCCCTGCTGAGAGACCAGTGACACCAGTGACACCAGTATGGCCTCCCAGTGCCCCCCTGCTGAGAGACCAGTGACACCAGTGACACCAGTATGGCCTCCCAGTGCCCCCTGCTGAGAGACCAGTGACACCAGTATGGCCTCCCAGTGCCCCCCTGCTGAGAGACCAGTGACACCAGTGACACCAGTATGGCCTCCCAGTGCCCCCTGCTGAGAGACCAGTGACACCAGTGACACCAGTATGGCCTCCCAGTGCCCCCCAGAGCCTGCTGAGAGACCAGTGACACCAGTGACACCAGTATGGCCTCCCAGTGCCCCCTGCTGAGAGACCAGTGACACCAGTGACACCAGTATGGCCTCCCAGTGCCCCCCTGCTGAGAGACCAGTGACACCAGTGACACCAGTATGGCCTCCCAGTGCCCTCCTGCTGAGAGACCAGTGACACCAGTGACACCAGTATGGCCTCCCAGTGCCCCCTGCTGAGAGACCAGTGACACCAGTGACACCAGTATGGCCTCCCAGTGCCCCCCTGCTGAGAGACCAGTGACACCAGTGACACCAGTATGGCCTCCCAGTGCCCCCTGCTGAGAGACCAGTGACACCAGTGACACCAGTATGGCCTCCCAGTGCCCCCCTGCTGAGAGACCAGTGACACCAGTGACACCAGTATGGCCTCCCAGTGCCCCCTGCTGAGAGACCAGTGACACCAGTGACACCAGTATGGCCTCCCAGTGCCCCCCCAGAGCCTGCTGAGAGACCAGTGACACCAGTGACACCAGTATGGCCTCCCAGTGCCCCCCTGCTGAGAGACCAGTGACACCAGTGACACCAGTATGGCCTCCCAGTGCCCCCTGCTGAGAGACCAGTGACACCAGTGACACCAGTATGGCCTCCCAGTGCCCCCTGCTGAGAGACCAGTGACACCAGTGACACCAGTATGGCCTCCCAGTGCCCCCTGCTGAGAGACCAGTGACACCAGTGACACCAGTATGGCCTCCCAGTGCCCCCTGCTGAGAGACCAGTGACACCAGTGACACCAGTATGGCCTCCCAGTGCCCCCCAGAGCCTGCTGAGAGACCAGTGACACCAGTGACACCAGTATGGCCTCCCAGTGCCCCCTGCTGAGAGACCAGTGACACCAGTGACACCAGTATGGCCTCCCAGTGCCCCCCTGCTGAGAGACCAGTGACACCAGTGACACCAGTATGGCCTCCCAGTGCCCCCTGCTGAGAGACCAGTGACACCAGTGACACCAGTATGGCCTCCCAGTGCCCCCTGCTGAGAGACCAGTGACACCAGTGACACCAGTATGGCCTCCCAGTGCCCCCTGCTGAGAGACCAGTGACACCAGTGACACCAGTATGGCCTCCCAGTGCCCCCTGCTGAGAGACCAGTGACACCAGTGACACCAGTATGGCCTCCCAGTGCCCCCCTGCTGAGAGACCAGTGACACCAGTGACACCAGTATGGCCTCCCAGTCCCTCCCAGTCCCTCCCAGTTCCTCACCTCCAGTTCCTTCCTGAGCGCTTTCACCTTCTCCTCCGCCTCCTTCGCCGCCGCCTCCGCTCTCGCCTCGGCCTCCACCGCCGCCTCTCGCGCCGCCGCCAGCCTGGGGGTACGGGGGGGGTCACAGCACCCCAAAAATGGCCCCCAAAGCCCCCAACAGCGCCCCAAAAACTCACTGAGCCTCCGCGGCCGCCAAACGGCGCCTCAGCTGCTCCGGAGACCTGCGAGAAACGGGGCGAAAAGAGGCGGATTTGGGGTTCGGGGAGAAATGGGGTGAAAAGAGGGGATTTTGGGGTTCGGGAGAAAGGGGGTGAAAAGAGGCGGTTTGGGGGTTCGGGGAGAAAGGGGGTGAAAAGAGGGGATTTTGGGGTTCGGGGAGAAATGGGGTGAAAAGAGGGGATTTTGGGGTTCGGGGAGAAATGGGGTGAAAAGAGGGGATTTTGGGGTTCGGGGAGAAATGGGGTGAAAAGAGGGGATTTGGGGTTCGGGGAGAAATGGGGTGAAAAGAGGCGGTTTTGGGGTTCGGGGAGAAATGGGGTGAAAAGAGGCGGTTTTGGGGTTCGGGGAGAAATGGGGTGAAAAGAGGGGATTTTGGGGTTCGGGGAGAAATGGGGTGAAAAGAGGGGATTTTGGGGTTCGGGGAGAAATGGGGTAAAAAGAGGGGATTTTGGGGAGAAATGGGGTGAAAAGAGGGCATTTTGGGGAGAAATGGGGTAAAAAGAGGGGATTTTGGGGGAGAAATGGGGTGAAAAGAGGGGATTTTGGGGAGAAATGGGGTCAAAAGAGGGGATTTTGGGGAGAAATGGGGTAAAAAGAGGGGATTTTGGGGAAAAATGGGGTAAAAGAGGGGATTTTGGGGAGAAATGGGGTGAAAAGAGGGGATTTTGGGGAGAAATGGGGTGAAAAGAGGGGATTTTGGGGGGAAATGGGGTAAAAAGAGGGGATTTTGGGGAGAAATGGGGTAAAAAGAGGGGATTTAGGGGAGAAATGGGGCGAAAAGAGGGGATTTTGGGGAGGAATGGGGTGAAAAGAGGGGATTTTGGGGAGAAATGGGGTGAAAAGAGGGGATTTTGGGGAGAAATGGGGTGAAAAGAGGGGATTTTGGGGAGGAATGGGGTGAAAAGAGGGGATTTTGGGGAGAAATGGGGTGAAAAGAGGGGATTTCGGGGGAGAAATGGGGTGAAAAGAGGGGATTTTGGGGAGAAATGGGGTAAAAAGAGAGGATTTTGGGGAGAAATGGGGTGAAAAGAGGGGATTTTGGGGAGAAATGGGGTAAAAAGAGGGGATTTTGGGGAGAAATGGGATGAAAAGAGGGGATTTTGGGGAGAAATGGGGTGAAAAGAGGGGATTTGGGGGAGAAATGGGGTGAAAAGAGGGGATTTTGGGGAGAAATGGGGTAAAAAGAGGGGATTTTGGGGAGAAATGGGGTGAAAAGAGGGGATTTTGGGGGAGAAATGGGGTGAAAAGAGGGGATTTTGGGGAGAAATGGGGTAAAAAGAGGGGATTTTGGGGAGAAATGGGGTGAAAAGAGGGGATTTTGGGGAGAAATGGGGTAAAAAGAGGGGATTTTGGGGAGAAATGGGGTAAAAAGAGGGGATTTTGGGGAGAAATGGGGTGAAAAGAGGGGATTTTGGGGAGAAATGGGGTAAAAAGAGGGGATTTTGGGGAGAAATGGGGTGAAAAGAGGGGATTTTGGGGAGAAATGGGGTAAAAAGAGGGGATTTTGGGGAGAAATGGGGTAAAAAGAGGGGATTTTGGGGAGAAATGGGGCGAAAAGAGGGGATTTTGGGGGGAAATGGGGTGAAAAGAGGGGATTTTGGGGAGAAATGGGGTGAAAAGAGGGGATTTTGGGGAGAAATGGGGTAAAAAGAGGGGATTTTGGGGAGAAATGGGATGAAAAGAGGGGATTTTGGGGAGAAAAGGGGTAAAAAAAGGGGATTTTGGGGAGAAATGGGGTAAAAAGAGGGGATTTTGGGGGGAAATGGGGTAAAAAGAGGGGATTTTGGGGAGAAATTGGGTGAAAAGAGGGGATTTTGGGGAGAAATGGGATAAAAAGAGGGGATTTTGGGGAGAAATGGGGTAAAAAGAGGGGATTTTGGGAGAAATGGGGTGAAAAGAGGGGATTTTGGGGAGAAATGGGGTAAAAAGAGGGGATTTTGGGGAGAAATGGGGTGAAAAGAGGGGATTTTGGGGAGAAATGGGGTGAAAAGAGGGGATTTTGGGGAGAAATGGGGTAAAAAGAGGGGATTTTGGGGAGAAATGGGGTGAAAAGAGGGGATTTTGGGGAGAAATGGGGTGAAAAGGGGATTTTGGGGAGAAATGGGGTGAAAAGAGGGGATTTTGGAGAGAAATGGGGTGAAAAGAGGGGATTTTGGGGAGAAATGGGGTAAAAAGAGAGGATTTTGGGGAGAAATGGGGTAAAAAGAGGGGATTTTGGGGAGAAATGGGGTAAAAAGGGGATTTTGGAGAGAAATGGGGTGAAAAGAGGCAATTTTGGGGAGAAATGGGGTGAAAAGAGGGGATTTTGGGGGGAAATGAGGTAAAAAGAGGAGATTTTGGGGAGAAATGGGGTAAAAAGGGGATTTGGGGGAGAAATGGGGTGAAAAGAGGGGATTTTGGGGAGAAATGGGGTAAAAAGAGGGGATTTTGGGGAGAAATGGGGTGAAAAGGGGATTTTGGGGGAAATGGGGTAAAAAGAGGGGATTTTGGGGGGAAATGGGGTAAAAAGAGGGGATTTTGGGGAGAAATGGGGTGAAAAGAGGGGATTTTGGGGAGAATGGGATGAAAAGAGGGGATTTTGGGGAGAAATGGGGTGAAAAGAGGGGATTTTGGGGAGAAATGGGGTGAAAAGAGGGGATTTTGGGGAGAAATGGGGTAAAAAGAGGGGTTTTTGGGGAGAAATGGGGTAAAAAGAGGGGATTTTGGGGAGAAATGGGGTAAAAAGAGGGGATTTTGGGGGAGAAATGGGGTGAAAACAGCGGATTTTGGGGAGAAATGGGGTGAAAAGAGGGGATTTTGGGGAGAAATGGGGTGAAAAGAGGGGATTTTGGGGAGAAATGGGGTGAAAAGAGGGGATTTTGGGGGAGAAATGGGGTAAAAAGAGGGGATTTTGGGGAGAAATGGGGTAAAAAGAGGGGATTTTGGGGAGAAATGGGGTAAAAAGAGGGGATTTTGGGGAGAAATGGGGTGAAAAGAGGGGATTTTGGGGAGAAATGGGGTAAAAAAAGGGGATTTTGGGGAGAAATGGGGTGAAAAGAGGGGATTTTGGGGAGAAATGGGGTGAAAAGAGGGGATTTTGGGGAGAAATGGGGTAAAAAGAGGGGATTTTGGGGAGAAATGGGGTGAAAAGAGGGGATTTGGGGGAGAAATGGGGTGAAAAGAGGGGATTTGGGGGAGAAATGGGGTAAAAAGAGGGGATTTTGGGGAGAAATGGGGTGAAAAGAGGGGATTTTGGGGGAGAAATGGGGTAAAAAGAGGGGATTTTGGGGAGAAATGGGGTGAAAAGAGGGGATTTTGGGGAGAAATGGGGTGAAAAGAGGGGATTTCGGGGGAGAAATGTGGTGAAAAGAGGGGATTTTGGGGAGAAATGGGGTGAAAAGAGGGGATTTTGGAGAGAAATGGGGTGAAAAGAGGGGATTTTGGGGGGAAATGGGGTGAAAAGGGGATTTTGGGGAGAAATGGGGTGAAAAGAGGGGATTTTGGGGAGAAATGGGGCAAAAAGAGGGGATTTTGGGGAGAAATGGGGTAAAAAGAGGGGATTTTGGGGAGAAATGGGGCGAAAAGAGGGGATTTTGGGGGGAAATGGGGTGAAAAGAGGGGATTTTGGGGGGAAATGGGGTGAAAAGAGGGGATTTTGGGGGGAAATGGGGTGAAAAGAGGGGATTTTGGGGAGAAATGGGGTAAAAAGAGGGGATTTTGGGGAGAAATGGGGTGAAAAGAGGGGATTTTGGGGAGAAATGGGGTGAAAAGAGGGGATTTTGGGGAGAAATGGGGTAAAAAAAGGGGATTTTGGGGAGAAATGGGGTGAAAAGAGGGGATTTTGGGGAGAAATGGGGTGAAAAGAGGGGATTTTGGGGAGAAATGGGGTAAAAAGAGGGGATTTTGGGGAGAAATGGGGTGAAAAGAGGGGATTTGGGGGAGAAATGGGGTGAAAAGAGGGGATTTTGGGGAGAAATGGGGTGAAAAGAGGGGATTTGGGGGAGAAATGGGGTAAAAAGAGGGGATTTTGGGGAGAAATGGGGTGAAAAGAGGGGATTTTGGGGGAGAAATGGGGTAAAAAGAGGGGATTTTGGGGAGAAATGGGGTGAAAAGAGGGGATTTTGGGGAGAAATGGGGTGAAAAGAGGGGATTTTGGGGAGAAATGGGGTGAAAAGAGGGGATTTTGGGGAGAAATGGGTCAAAAAGAGGGGATTTCGGGGGAGAAATGGGGTGAAAAGAGGGGATTTTGGGGAGAAATGGGGTGAAAAGAGGGGATTTTGGGGAGAAATGGGGTGAAAAGAGGGGATTTTGGGGAGAAATGGGGTGAAAAGAGGGGATTTTGGGGGAGAAATGGGGTAGAAAGAGGGGATTTTGGGGAGAAATGGGGTGAAAAGAGGGGATTTTGGGGGAGAAATGGGGTAAAAAGAGGGGATTTTGGGGAGAAATGGGGTGAAAAGAGGGGATTTTGGGGAGAAATGGGGTGAAAAGAGGGGATTTTGGGGAGAAATGGGGTAAAAAGAGGGGATTTTGGGGAGAAATGGGGTGAAAAGAGGGGATTTTGGGGAGAAATGGGGTGAAAAGAGGGGATTTTGGGGTTTGGGGAGAAATGGGGTGAAAAGAGGGGATTTTGGGGTTCGGGGAGAAATGGGGCGAAAAGAGGGGATTTGGGGGTTCGGGGAGAAATGGGGTGAAAAGAGGGGATTTTGGGGTTCGGGGAGAAATGGGGTGAAAAGAGGGGATTTTGGGGAGAAATGGGGTGAAAAGAGGGGATTTTGGGGAGAATGGGATGAAAAGAGGGGATTTGGGGGAGAAATGGGGTGAAAAGAGGGGATTTTGGGGAGAAATGGGGTAAAAAGAAAGGATTTTGGGGAGAAATGGGGTGAAAAGAGGGGATTTTGGGGATGGGAGAAATGGGGTAAAAAGAGGGGATTTTGGGGATGGGAGAAATGGGGTGAAAAGAGGCGGTTTTGGGGTTCGGGGAGAAATGGGGCGAAAAGAGGGGAATTTGGGGAGAAATGGGGTGAAAAGAGGGGACTTTGGGGATGGGAGAAATGGGGTAAAAAGAGGGGATTTTGGGGAGAAATGGGGTGAAAAGAGGGGATTTTGGGGAGAAATGGGGTGAAAAGAGGGGATTTTGGGGAGAAATGGGGTAAAAAGAGGGGATTTTGGGGAGAAATGGGGTGAAAAGAGGGGATTTTGGGGAGAAATGGGGTGAAAAGAGGGGATTTTGGGGAGAAATGGGGTAAAAAGAGGGGATTTTGGGGGAGAAATGGGGTAAAAAGAGGGGATTTTGGGGGGAAATGGGGTGAAAAGAGGGGATTTTGGGGGAGAAATGGGGTGAAAAGAGGGGATTTGGGGAGAAATGGGGTGAAAAGAGGGGATTTGGGGGAGAAATGGGGTGAAAAGAGGGGATTTTGGGGAGAAATGGGGTGAAAAGAGGGGATTTTGGGGGAGAAATGGGGTAAAAAGAGGGGATTTTGGGGAGAAATGGGGTGAAAATAGGGGATTTTGGGGAGAAATGGGGTGAAAAGAGGGGATTTTGGGGAGAAATGGGGCGAAAAGAGGGGATTTTGGGGGAGAAATGGGGTGAAAAGAGGGGATTTTGGGGAGAAATGGGGTGAAAAGAGGGGATTTTGGGGGAGAAATGGGGTGAAAAGAGGGGATTTTGGGGAGAAATGGGGTGAAAAGAGGGGATTTTGGGGAGAAATGGGGTAAAAAGAGGGGATTTTGGGGAGAAATGGGGTAAAAAGAGGGGATTTTGGGGGAGAAATGGGGTGAAAAGAGGGGATTTTGGGGAGAAATGGGGTGAAAAGAGGGGATTTTGGGGGGAAATGGGGTGAAAAGAGGGGATTTTGGGGAGAAATGGGGTAAAAAGAGGGGATTTTGGGGAGAAATGGGGTGAAAAGAGGGGATTTTGGGGAGAAATGGGGTAAAAAGAGGGGATTTTGGGGAGAAATGGGGTGAAAAGAGGGGATTTTGGGGAGAAATGGGGTAAAAAAAGGGGATTTTGGGGAGAAATGGGGTGAAAAGAGGGGATTTTGGGGAGAAATGGGGTGAAAAGAGGGGATTTTGGGGAGAAATGGGGTGAAAAGAGGGGATTTTGGGGAGAAATGGGGTGAAAAGAGGGGATTTGGGGGAGAAATGGGGTGAAAAGAGGGGATTTGGGGGAGAAATGGGGTAAAAAGAGGGGATTTTGGGGAGAAATGGGGTGAAAAGAGGGGATTTTGGGGGAGAAATGGGGTAAAAAGAGGGGATTTTGGGGAGAAATGGGGTGAAAAGAGGGGATTTTGGGGAGAAATGGGGTGAAAAGAGGGGATTTCGGGGGAGAAATGTGGTGAAAAGAGGGGATTTTGGGGAGAAATGGGGTGAAAAGAGGGGATTTTGGAGAGAAATGGGGTGAAAAGAGGGGATTTTGGGGGGAAATGGGGTGAAAAGGGGATTTTGGGGAGAAATGGGGTGAAAAGAGGGGATTTTGGGGAGAAATGGGGCAAAAAGAGGGGATTTTGGGGAGAAATGGGGTAAAAAGAGGGGATTTTGGGGAGAAATGGGGCGAAAAGAGGGGATTTTGGGGGGAAATGGGGTGAAAAGAGGGGATTTTGGGGAGAAATGGGGTGAAAAGAGGGGATTTTGGGGGGAAATGGGGTGAAAAGAGGGGATTTTGGGGAGAAATGGGGTAAAAAGAGGGGATTTTGGGGAGAAATGGGGTGAAAAGAGGGGATTTTGGGGAGAAATGGGGTGAAAAGAGGGGATTTTGGGGAGAAATGGGGTAAAAAAAGGGGATTTTGGGGAGAAATGGGGTGAAAAGAGGGGATTTTGGGGAGAAATGGGGTGAAAAGAGGGGATTTTGGGGAGAAATGGGGTAAAAAGAGGGGATTTTGGGGAGAAATGGGGTGAAAAGAGGGGATTTGGGGGAGAAATGGGGTGAAAAGAGGGGATTTTGGGGAGAAATGGGGTGAAAAGAGGGGATTTGGGGGAGAAATGGGGTAAAAAGAGGGGATTTTGGGGAGAAATGGGGTGAAAAGAGGGGATTTTGGGGGAGAAATGGGGTAAAAAGAGGGGATTTTGGGGAGAAAGGGGGTGAAAAGAGGGGATTTTGGGGAGAAATGGGGTGAAAAGAGGGGATTTTGGGGAGAAATGGGGTGAAAAGAGGGGATTTTGGGGAGAAATGGGTCAAAAAGAGGGGATTTCGGGGGAGAAATGGGGTGAAAAGAGGGGATTTTGGGGAGAAATGGGGTGAAAAGAGGGGATTTTGGGGAGAAATGGGGTGAAAAGAGGGGATTTTGGGGGGAAATGGGGTGAAAAGAGGGGATTTTGGGGGAGAAATGGGGTAGAAAGAGGGGATTTTGGGGAGAAATGGGGTGAAAAGAGGGGATTTTGGGGGAGAAATGGGGTAAAAAGAGGGGATTTTGGGGAGAAATGGGGTGAAAAGAGGGGATTTTGGGGAGAAATGGGGTGAAAAGAGGGGATTTTGGGGAGAAATGGGGTAAAAAGAGGGGATTTTGGGGAGAAATGGGATGAAAAGAGGGGATTTTGGGGAGAAATGGGGTGAAAAGAGGGGATTTTGGGGTTTGGGGAGAAATGGGGTGAAAAGAGGGGATTTTGGGGTTCGGGGAGAAATGGGGCGAAAAGAGGGGATTTGGGGGTTCGGGGAGAAATGGGGTGAAAAGAGGGGATTTTGGGGTTCGGGGAGAAATGGGGTGAAAAGAGGGGATTTTGGGGAGAAATGGGGTGAAAAGAGGGGATTTTGGGGAGAATGGGATGAAAAGAGGGGATTTGGGGGAGAAATGGGGTGAAAAGAGGGGATTTTGGGGAGAAATGGGGTAAAAAGAAAGGATTTTGGGGAGAAATGGGGTGAAAAGAGGGGATTTTGGGGATGGGAGAAATGGGGTAAAAAGAGGGGATTTTGGGGATGGGAGAAATGGGGTGAAAAGAGGCGGTTTTGGGGTTCGGGGAGAAATGGGGCGAAAAGAGGGGAATTTGGGGAGAAATGGGGTGAAAAGAGGGGATTTTGGGGATGGGAGAAATGGGGTAAAAAGAGGGGATTTTGGGGAGAAATGGGGTAAAAAGAGGGGATTTTGGGGAGATATGGGGTGAAAAGAGGGGATTTTGGGGAGAAATGGGGTAAAAAGAGGGGATTTTGGGGGAGAAATGGGGTAAAAAGAGGGGATTTTGGGGGGAAATGGGGTGAAAAGAGGGGATTTTGGGGGAGAAAGGGGGTGAAAAGAGGGGATTTGGGGAGAAATGGGGTGAAAAGAGGGGATTTGGGGGAGAAATGGGGTGAAAAGAGGGGATTTTGGGGAGAAATGGGGTGAAAAGAGGGGATTTTGGGGGAGAAATGGGGTAAAAAGAGGGGATTTTGGGGAGAAATGGGGTGAAAAGAGGGGATTTTGGGGAGAAATGGGGCGAAAAGAGGGGATTTTGGGGGAGAAATGGGGTGAAAAGAGGGGATTTTGGGGAGAAATGGGGTGAAAAGAGGGGATTTTGGGGGAGAAATGGGGTGAAAAGAGGGGATTTTGGGGAGAAATGGGGTGAAAAGAGGGGATTTTGGGGAGAAAGGGGGTGAAAAGAGGGGATTTTGGGGAGAAATGGGGTAAAAAGAGGGGATTTTGGGGAGAAATGGGGTGAAAAGAGGGGATTTTGGGGGAGAAGTGGGGTGAAAAGAGGGGATTTTGGGGAGAAATGGGGTGAAAAGAGGGGATTTTGGGGGGAAATGGGGTGAAAAGAGGGGATTTTGGGGAGAAATGGGGTGAAAAGAGGGGATTTTGGGGAGAAATGGGGTGAAAAGAGGGGATTTTGGGGAGAAATGGGGTAAAAAGAGGGGATTTTGGGGAGAATGGGATGAAAAGAGGGGATTTTGGGGAGAAATGGGGTGAAAAGAGGGGATTTTGGGGAGAAATGGGGTGAAAAGGGGGGATTTTGGGGGAGAAATGGGGTGAAAAGAGGGGATTTTGGGGAGAAATGGGGTGAAAAGAGGGGATTTTGGGGAGAAATGGGGTGAAAAGAGGGGATTTTGGGGAGAAATGGGGTAAAAAGAGGGGATTTTGGGGAGAAATGGGGTGAAAAGAGGGGATTTTGGGGAGATATGGGGTGAAAAGAGGGGATTTTGGGGAGAAATGGGGTAAAAAGAGGGGATTTTGGGGGAGAAATGGGGTAAAAAGAGGGGATTTTGGGGGGAAATGGGGTGAAAAGAGGGGATTTTGGGGGAGAAATGGGGTGAAAAGAGGGGATTTGGGGAGAAATGGGGTGAAAAGAGGGGATTTGGGGGAGAAATGGGGTGAAAAGAGGGGATTTTGGGGAGAAATGGGGTGAAAAGAGGGGATTTTGGGGGAGAAATGGGGTAAAAAGAGGGGATTTTGGGGAGAAAGGGGGTGAAAAGAGGGGATTTTGGGGAGAAATGGGGTGAAAAGAGGGGATTTTGGGGAGAAATGGGGCGAAAAGAGGGGATTTTGGGGGAGAAATGGGGTGAAAAGAGGGGATTTTGGGGAGAAATGGGGTGAAAAGAGGGGATTTTGGGGGAGAAATGGGGTGAAAAGAGGGGATTTTGGGGAGAAATGGGGTGAAAAGAGGGGATTTTGGGGAGAAATGGGGTAAAAAGAAAGGATTTTGGGGAGAAATGGGGTGAAAAGAGGGGATTTTGGGGATGGGAGAAATGGGGTAAAAAGAGGGGATTTTGGGGATGGGAGAAATGGGGTGAAAAGAGGCGGTTTTGGGGTTCGGGGAGAAATGGGGCGAAAAGAGGGGAATTTGGGGAGAAATGGGGTGAAAAGAGGGGATTTTGGGGATGGGAGAAATGGGGTAAAAAGAGGGGATTTTGGGGAGAAATGGGGTAAAAAGAGGGGATTTTGGGGAGATATGGGGTGAAAAGAGGGGATTTTGGGGAGAAATGGGGTAAAAAGAGGGGATTTTGGGGGAGAATTGGGGTCAAAAGAGGGGATTTGGGGGGGAAATGGGGTGAAAAGAGGGGATTTTGGGGGAGAAATGGGGTGAAAAGAGGGGATTTGGGGAGAAATGGGGTGAAAAGAGGGGATTTTGGGGAGAAATGGGGTGAAAAGAGGGGATGTTGGGGAGAAATGGGGTGAAAAGAGGGGATTTTGGGGGAGAAATGGGGTAAAAAGAGGGGATTTTGGGGAGAAATGGGGTGAAAAGAGGGGATTTTGGGGAGAAATGGGGTGAAAAGAGGGGATTTTGGGGAGAAATGGGGCGAAAAGAGGGGATTTTGGGGGAGAAATGGGGTGAAAAGAGGGGATTTTGGGGAGAAATGGGGTGAAAAGAGGGGATTTTGGGGGAGAAATGGGGTGAAAAGAGGGGATTTTGGGGAGAAATGGGGTGAAAAGAGGGGATTTTGGGGAGAAATGGGGTAAAAAGAGGGGATTTTGGGGAGAAATGGGGTGAAAAGAGGGGATTTTGGGGGAGAAATGGGGTGAAAAGAGGGGATTTTGGGGAGAAATGGGGTGAAAAGAGGGGATTTTGGGGGGAAATGGGGTGAAAAGAGGGGATTTTGGGGAGAAATGGGGTAAAAAGAGGGGATTTTGGGAGAAATGGGGTAAAAAGAGGGGATTTTGGGGAGAAATGGGGTGAAAAGAGGGGATTTGGGGGAGAAATGGGGTAAAAAGAGGGGATTTTGGGGGAGAAATGGGGTAAAAAGAGGGGATTTTGGGGGGAAATGGGGTGAAAAGAGGGGATTTGGGGAGAAATGGGGTGAAAAGAGGGGATTTGGGGAGAAATGGGGTGAAAAGAGGGGATTTGGGGAGAAATGGGGTGAAAAGAGGGGATTTGGGGGAGAAATGGGGTGAAAAGAGGGGATTTTGGGGAGAAATGGGGTGAAAAGAGGGGATTTTGGGGGAGAAATGGGGTGAAAAGAGGGGATTTTGGGGGAGAAATGGGGTAAAAAGAGGGGATTTTGGGGAGAAATGGGGTGAAAAGAGGGGATTTTGGGGAGAAATGGGGTGAAAAGAGGGGATTTTGGGGAGAAATGGGGCGAAAAGTGGGGATTTTGGGGGAGAAATGGGGTGAAAAGAGGGGATTTTGGGGAGAAATGGGGTGAAAAGAGGGGATTTTGGGGGAGAAATGGGGTGAAAAGAGGGGATTTTGGGGAGAAATGGGGTGAAAAGAGGGGATTTTGGGGAGAAATGGGGTAAAAAGAGGGGATTTTGGGGAGAAATGGGGTGAAAAGAGGGGATTTTGGGGGAGAAATGGGGTGAAAAGAGGGGATTTTGGGGAGAAATGGGGTGAAAAGAGGGGATTTTGGGGGGAAATGGGGTGAAAAGAGGGGATTTTGGGGAGAAATGGGGTGAAAAGAGGGGATTTTGGGGAGAAATGGGGTGAAAAGAGGGGATTTTGGGGAGAAATGGGGTAAAAAGAGGGGATTTTGGGGAGAATGGGATGAAAAGAGGGGATTTTGGGGAGAAATGGGGTGAAAAGAGGGGATTTTGGGGAGAAATGGGGTGAAAAGAGGGGATTTTGGGGGAGAAATGGGGTGAAAAGAGGGGATTTTGGGGAGAAATGGGGTGAAAAGAGGGGATTTTGGGGAGAAATGGGGTGAAAAGAGGGGATTTTGGGGAGAAATGGGGTGAAAAGAGGGGATTTTGGTTGAGAAATGGGGTGAAAAGAGGGGATTTTGGGGAGAAATGGGGTGAAAAGAGGGGATTTTGGGGAGAAATGGGGTGAAAAGAGGGGATTTTGGGGAGAAATGGGGTGAAAAGGGGATTTTGGGGAGAAATGGGATAAAAAGAGGGGATTTTGGGGAGAAATGGGGTAAAAAGAGGGGATTTTGGGGTTCGGGGAGAAATGGGGTAAAAGAGGCGGTTTTGGGGTTCGGGGAGAAATGGGGTGAAAAGAGGGGATTTTGGGGAGAAATGGGGTGAAAAGAGGGGATTTTGGGGAGAAATGGGGTGAAAAGGGGGGATTTTGGGGAGAAATGGAGTAAAAACAGGGGATTTTGGGGAGAAATGGGGTGAAAAGAGGGGATTTTGGGGAGAAATGGGGTGAAAAGAGGGGATTTTGGGGAGAAATGGGGTGAAAAGAAGGGATTTTGGGGAGAAATGGGGTAAAAAGAGGGGATTTTGGGGGGAAATGGGGTGAAAAGAGGGGATTTTGGGGAGAAATGGGGTGAAAAGAGGGGATTTTGGGGAGAAATGGGGTGAAAAGAGGGGATTTTGGGGAGAAATGGGGTAAAAAGAGGGGATTTTGGGGAGAAATGGGGTAAAAAGAGGGGATTTTGGGGAGAAATGGGGTAAAAAGAGGGGATTTTGGGGAGAAATGGGGTGAAAAGAGGGGATTTTGGGGAGAAATGGGGTGAAAAGAGGGGATTTTGGGGAGAAATGGGGTGAAAAGAGGGGATTTTGGGGAGAAATGGGGTGAAAAGAGGGGATTTTGGGGAGAAATGGGGTAAAAAGAGGGGATTTTGGGGAGAAATGGGGTAAAAAGAGGGGATTTTGGGGAGAAATGGGGTGAAAAGAGGGGATTTGGGGGAGAAATGGGGTGAAAAGAGGGGATTTTGGGGAGAAATGGGGTGAAAAGAGGGGATTTTGGGGAGAAATGGGGTGAAAAGAGGGGATTTTGGGGAGAAATGGGGTAAAAAGAGGGGATTTTGGGGAGAAATGGGGTGAAAAGAGGGGATTTTGGGGAGAAATGGGGTGAAAAGAGGGGATTTTGGGGAGAAATGGGGTGAAAAGAGGGGATTTTGGGGAGAAATGGGGTGAAAAGAGGGGATTTTGGGGTGGGGGTCTCACCTCGGGGGGTCGGTGCGGTCCTGGGGGGCACACGGGGACTCGGGGGGCGGCGCTGGGACATCACTGAGCTGAGGGGACACAGAGGGGACATTGGGGACCCTGAGAGGATGTTGGGGTGTCTTTGGGGACACTGAGGGGATATTGGGGACCCTGAAAGGATATTGAGGTGTCTTTGGGGTCACTGAGGGGATATTGAGGTGTCTTTGGGGGTATTGAGGTGTCTTTGGGGACACTGAGGGGATATTCGGGTGTCTTTGAGGGATATTGGGGTGTCTTTGTGGGTATTGGGGTGTCTTTGGGGTCACTGAGGGGATATTGGGGTGTCTTTCGGGGTATTGGGGTGTCTTTGGGGTCACTGAGGGGACGTTGGGGTGTCTTTGGGGACACTGAGGGAATATTGGGGTGTCTTTGGGGATATTGGGGTGTCTTTGGGGTCACTGAGGGGATGTTGGGGTGTCTCTGGGGGTATTGGGGTGCCTTTGGGGACCCTGAGGGGATATTGGGGTGTCTTTGGGGTCACTGAGGGGATACTGGGGTGTCTTTGGGGGTATTGGGGTGTCTTTGGGGACCCTGAGGGGATATTGGGGACCCTGAGGGGATATTGGGGTGTCTTTGGGGACACTGAGAGGATATTGGGGACCCAGAAGGGATATTGGGGTGTCTTTGGGGTCACTGAGGGGATATTGGGGTGTCTTTGGGGGTATTGGGGTGTCTTTGGGGACCCTGAAGGGATATTGGGGTGTCTTTGGGGTCCCTGAGGGGATATTGGGGTGTCTTTGGGGGTATTGGGGTGTCTTTGGGGTCCCCGAGGGGATATTGGGGTGTCTTTGCGGATATTGGGGTGTCTTTGGGGGTCACTGAGGGGATATTGGGGTGTCTTTGGGGGTCACTGAGGGGATGTTGGGGTGTCTTTGGGGGTATTGGGGTGTCTTTGGGGACCCTGAAGGGATATTGGGGTGTCTTTGGGGTCACTGAGGGGATGTTGGGCTGTCTTTGGGGACACTGAGGGGGTATTGGGGTGTCTTTGTGGATATTGGGGTGTCTTTGGGGTCACTGAGGGGACATTGGGGACCCCGAAGGGATATTGGGGTGTCTTTGGGGACCCTGAGGGGACATTGGGGACCCTGAGGGGAGATTGGGGTGTCTTTGGGGTCACTGAGGGGATATTGGGGTGTCTTTGGGGACCCTGAGGGGACATTGGGGACCCTGAGGGGAGATTGGGGTGTCTTTGGGGTCACTGAGGGGATGTTGGGGTGTCTTTGGGGACCCTGAAGGGATGTTGGGGTGTCTTTGGGGGTATTGGGGTGCCTTTGGGGACACTGAAGGGGATATTGGGGTGTCTTTGGGGTCACTGAGGGGATATTGGGGTGTCTTTGGGGTCACTGAGGGGATGTTGGGGTGTCTTTGGGGACCCTGAAGGGATGTTGGGGTGTCTTTGGGGACACTGAGGGGATGTTGGGGTGTCTTTGGGGACCCTGAAGGGATGTTGGGGTGTCTTTGGGGACACTGAGGGGACATTGGGGACCCTGAAGGGATATTGGGGTGTCTTTGGGGACACTGAAGGGACGTTGGGGACCCTGAAGGGATATTGGGGTGTCTTTGGGGACACTGAGGGGACATTGGGGACCCCGAAGGGATATTGGGGTGTCTTTGGGGATCTTGGAGTGTCTTTGGGGACCCTGAGGGGAAATTGCGGTGTCTTTGGGGTCACTGAGGGGATATTGGGGTGTCTCTGGGGATATTGGGGTGTCTTTGGGAACCCTGAGGGGATATTGGGGTGTCTTTGGGGATATTGGGGTGTCTTTGGGGACCCTGAGGGGCTGATGGGGTGTTTGGTTTTGGGGGTGTTTTTGGGGGGGGGGGGGGGTTTTTTGGGGGGGGGGGGTTTTTTTGGGGGGGGGGGTGTTTTTGGGGTGCCCGTTTTTGGGGTGCGGGGGGGGGGGGCGTTACCGAGGCGCAGCGCGCGCGGAGGCTGCAGACGAGGGCGCGGGCCTGAGCCGCTCGGCTGCGCAGCGCTTCCCTCTCGGCGCGACGCAGCGCCTGCAGCCGCCGCAGCTCCTCACAGCGCAGCCGCACCGACTCCGTGCTGCGCCGCAGCGCCCCTGCGGCAACGGAGACACCCCAATATGGACCGGAGACCCCCAATATGGACTGGAGACCCCCAATACGGACCGGAGACCCCCAATATGGACCGGAGCCCCCCAATATGGACCGGAGAACCCCAATATAGACCGGAGCCCCCCAATATGGACCGGAGACCCCCAATATGGACCGGAGCCCCCCAATATGGACCGGAGAACCCCAATATGGACCGGAGACCCCCGATACGGACCGGAGACCCCCGATACGGACCGGAGACCCCCAATAGGGACCGGAGACCCCCAATACGGACCGGAGACCCCCAATACGGACCGGAGACCCCAATATGGACCGGAGACCCCCAATACGGACCGGAGACCCCCAATACGGACCGGAGCCGCCGCAGCTCCTCACAGCGCAGCCGCACCGACTCCGTGCTGCGCCGCAGCGCCCCTGCGGCAACGCAGACACCCCAATATGGACCGGAGACCCCCAATATGGACCGGAGACCCCCAATACGGACCAGAGACCCCCAATATGGACCGGAGCCGCTGCAGCTCCTCACAGCGCAGCCGCACCGACTCCGTGCTGCGCCGCAGCGCCCCTGAGCAACGGAGACACCCCAATATGGACCGGAGACCCCCAATATGGACCGGAGACCCCCAGTACGGACCGGAGACCCCCAGTACGGACCGGAGCCCCCCCAATACGGACCGGAGCTGCCGCAGCTCCTCACAGCGCAGCCGCACCGACTCCGTGCTGCGCCGCAGCGCCCCTGCGCAACACAGACACCCCAATATGGACCGGAGACCCCCAATATGGACCGGAGACCCCCAATACGGACCGGAGACCCCCAATATGGACCGGAGACCCCCAATACGGACCGGAGCCCCCCCAATACGGACCGGAGCCGCCGCAGCGCCTCACAGCGCAGCCACACCGACTCCGTGCTGCGCCGCAGCGCCCCTGCGCAACGCAGACACCCCGATATGGACCGGAGACCCCCAGTATGGACCGCAGACCCCCAATATGGACCGGAGACCCCCAATATGGACCGGAGACCCCCCCAATATGGACCGGAGACCACCAATATGGACCGGAGCCGCCGCAGCTCCTCACAGCGCAGCCGCACCGACTCCGTGCTGCGCCGCAGCGCCCCTGCGCAACAGAGACACCCCAATATGGACCGGAGACCCCCAATATGGACCAGAGACCCCCAATATGGACCGGAAACCCCCAGTACGGACCAGAGACCCCCAATACGGACCGGAGACCCCCAATATGGACTGGAGACCCCCAAATACGGACCGGAGACCCCAAATACGGACCAGAGACCCCCAATACGGACCGGAGACCCCCCAATACGGATCAGAGAGCCCCAATATGGACCGGAGACCCCCAATACGGACCAGAGACCCCCAATACGGACCGGAGCCGCCGCAGCTCCTCACAGCGCAGCCGCACCGACTCCGTGCTGCGCCGCAGTGCCCCTGAGCAACAGAGACACCCCAATATGGACCGGAGACCCCCAATACGGACCGGAGACCCCCAATACGGACCGGAGACCCCCAATACGGACCAGAGACCCCCAATACGGACTGGAGACCCCCGATATGGACTGGAGACCCCCAATACGGACCGGAGACCCCCAATACGGACCGGAGACCCCCAATATGGACCGGAGGACCCCCAATACGGACCGGAGACCCCCAATACGGACCGGAGACCCCCAATACGGACCAGAGACCCCCAATACGGACTGGAGACCCCCGATATGGACTGGAGACCCCCAATACGGACCGGAGACCCCCAATACGGACCGGAGACCCCCAATATGGACCGGAGGACCCCCAATACGGACCGGAGACCCCCAATAGGGACCGGAGAGCCCCAATACGGACCGGAGAGCCCCAATACGGACCGGAGAGCCCCAATACAGACCGGAGACCCCCAACACGGACCAACATCCTCCCAATATGGACCACAGCCCCCCAATATGGACCAACATCCTCCCAGTATGGACCAGAGCACCCCAATATGTACCGATGTCCCTCCAATACGGACCAGTGCCCCCCAGTACAGACCAGTGCCCCCCAGTACAGACCAGTGTCCCCCAGTACAGACCAGAGCCCCCCAATATGGACCAGACCCCCCCCAGTATGGATCAGAACCCCAAATACGGACCAGAGCACCCCAGTATGGACCAGAGCCCCCCCAATATGGACCAGTATCCCCCCCAATATGGACCGGAGCCCCCCAATATAGACCAGAGCCCCCCAGTACAGACCAGTCCCCCTCCAATACAGACCAGCACCCCCAATATGGACCAGCACCCCCCAATATGGACCAGTGCTGCCCAATATGGACCACAGCGCCCCCAATACGGACCAGCACCCCCCCCAGTACGGACCAGTGCTGCCCAGCAACCCTCCAATATGGACCAGTGCCCCCCAATACAGACCAAGTGCTGCCCACTACAGACCAGAGCCCCCCAGCAACGCCCCAGTATGGACCAGCGCCTCCCAGTACAGACCAGCAGCCCCCAGTACAGACCAGTGCCACCCAATACGGACCAGCGCCCCCCAATATGGACCACAGCACCCCCCAATATGGACCAGTGCCTCCCAGTACAGCCCAGAGCTGCCCAGCGCCCCCCAGTACGGACCAGCAACTGCCCAGTATGGACCAGTATGGACCAGTACACCCCCTCAGCTCCTCCCAGTGCGCTGCAGCGCCCGTGGGGACACGGGGGACAAGTGTCACCCTCCCAGTGCCTCCCAGTAAGGCCCAGTGCCTCCCAGTAAGGCCCAGTGCCTCCCAGTCCCACTCAGCACCCCAAAGGCTGTCTCCAGTTCCTCCCAGTCTCTCCCAGTCCCTCCCAGTTCCCCTCCCGTCGCTCCCAGTCCCCATCCATTCCCTCCCAGTTCCCCTCCAGTCCCTCCCAGTTCCCCTCCAGTCCCTCCCAGTCCTTCCCAGTCCCCCTCCAGTCCCTCCCAGTCCCCCTCCAGTCCCCCCCAGTCCTTCCCAGTCCCTGCCAGTCCCCCCAGTGCCCCTCCTCGTTGCTCCCAGTACCTTCCAGTCTGCCCCAGTTACTCCCAATGCCCCCCAATCCCCTCCCAGTGCCCTTCCACTTACTCCCAGTAACTCCCAGTCTCTCCCAGTCCTCTCCAGCCGCTCCCAGTCCCCCCAGTGGCTCATTGTTCCTCCCAGTCTGCCCCAGTTACTCCCAGTGCTTCCCAGTCCCCTCCCAGTGCTTCCCAGTCCCCTCCCAGTTACTCCCAGTTTAGCTCCAGTGCCTCCCAGTCTCTCCCAATGGCCTCCAGTCGCTCCCAGTCCCCCTCCCAGTCGCTCCCAGTGCCTCCCAGTTGCTCCCAGTGCCTCCCAGTTGCTCCCAGTGCCTCCCAGTTGCTCCCAGCCCATGTCCTACTCACTCCCTGTTACTCCCAATCCCTCCGAGTCTGTCCCAGTCCCTCCCAGTCCCCCTCCAGTCCCTCCCAGTTCCTCCCAGTCCCCCTCCAGTCCCTCCCAGTTCCTCCCAGTGCCTCCCCATCCCCTCCCAGTTCCTCCCAGTGCCTCCCCATCCCCTCCCAGTGCCTCCCCATTCCTTCCCAGTGCCTCCCAGTTCCTCCCCATCCCCTCCCCATCCCGTCCCAGTTCCCCCCTCACCCTTCAGCTCGCGGTTCTCCGCCACCAGTCTCTCCCAGCCCTCGCCGCTCCCGTTTTCCGCCGCTTCCGCCGTCGCTTCCGCCGCCGCTTCCACCGCCGCCTTCTCCTCCTCTTCCTCTTCCCCCCCCTCTTCCTCCTCCCCGGCACTCCCGGGATGAACCATCGCCCCCGGCGGCCGCCGCCACATCGGCCGCGGCGCCGCCACCACCTCCGCCTCCTCCGCGCCGCTTCCGGTTTCCGGCGGAAGTGCCCGGCGCGCGGGCAGGAGGGAGGGGGGGAGGAGGGAGCTGAGGCCACGCCCCCTCGCGCGGGCTCTCAGCGCTGATTGGTCAGCGAGATTCCCCGATGGGAGGGGGAGGAGAGCTGAGGCCACGCCCCCTCTCGCGGGCTCTCAGCGCTGATTGGTCAGCGAGATCCCCCCGATGGGAGGGGGAGGAGAGCTGAGGCCACGCCCCCTCGCGCGGGCTCTCAGCGCTGATTGGCCGAGCGGAACCCAAAAAGACACCAAATCCCCCCAATTCCCCCCAAAACGCCTCCTGAGGACCCCTAAATCCCCCTCCCACCCCCCGCCTCCCCCTAAATGACCCCAATTACCCCCTTTTGACCCCAAAACCCCCTCCCAACCCCCCAATTCCCCCCCTATATCTCCCCAAATGACCCCTATTGTTGCCCCCTTACGACCCCCATATCGGCCCTGACCCCGAGGACTCAGCGCTGATTGGTCGAGCCAAGACCCGGGGGGAGGACGAGGGAGTTGAGGCCACGCCCCCTCGCGCGGCTCTCAGCGCTGATTGGTCGGTCAGATCCCCGGAGGGGGGGAGGGAGTTGAGGCCACGCCCCCTGCGCGGCTCTCAGCGCTGATTGGACAGCGAGACCCCCGGTGGGAGGGGGAGGAGGCGGGAGCTGAGACCCCGCCCCTTCTCTTTCCCATTGGCTCCGCCTCGCGGAGCTCAGCGCTGATTGGCCGAGAGGAGCCCGAGGGGAAAGGGGGAGGAGGCTGAGGGGCCGAAGCCCCGCCCCCCGCGCTCTCCCATTGGCCTCTGCGCTTCTTCCCGCGCTCCCATTGGGCGCCACGGACCGGGGCGGGAGCGAAATGGGGAGCAGAGCGAGTGTCCGCGGAGCGGCGGTTCCGGGGGCCGAGACGGGAGGTGAGGGGGGAGAGGGGGGCCGGGGGGGGGCAGTTGGGGGGGGTTAGGGGGCAATTGGGGGGGTTAGGGGGTAATCGGCGGGGTTTAAGGGGCAATCGGCGGGGTTTAAGGGGCAATTGGGGGGGTTAAGGGGGCAATTGGGGGGTTAAGGGGCAATTGGGGGGTTTAGGGGGGCAATTGGGGGGGTTTAGGGGGCAATTGGGGGGTTAAGGGGCAATTGGGGGGGTTTAGGGAGCAATTGGGGGGGTTAGGGGGCAATTGGGGGGGTTTAGGGGGCAATTGGGGGCGTTTAGGGGCAATTGGGGGTTTAGGGGGCAATTGGGGGGGGTTAAGGGGCAATTGGGGGGTTTAAGGTGCAATTGGGGGGGTTTAGGGGGCAATTGGGGGGGTTAAGGGACAATTGGGGGGGTTTAGGGGCAATTGGAGGGGTTAAGGGGCAATTGGGGGGGTTTAGGGGGCAATTGGGGGGGTTTAAGGGGCAATTGGGGGGGTTTAGGGGCAATTGAGGGGTTTAAGGGGCAATTGGGGGGGTTTAGGGGGCAATTGGGGGGTTAAGGGGCAATTGGGGGGTTAAGGGGCAATTGGGGGGGTTTAGGGGGCAATTGGGGGGGTTTAGGGGCAATTTGGGGGGTTTAGGGGGCAATTGGGGGGGTTTAGGGGCAATTGAGGGGTTTAAGGGGCAATTGGGGGATTTAGGGGGCAATTGGGGGGGTTTAGGGGCAATTGGGGGGGTTTAGGGGGCAATGGGGGGGTTTAGGGGGCAATTGGGGGGGTTTAGGGGGCAATTGGGGGGGTTTAAGGGGCAATTGAGGGGTTTAAGGGGCAATTGGGGGATTTAGGGGGCAATTGGGGGGGTTTAGGGGCAATTGGGGGGGTTTAGGGGCAATTGGGGGGGTTTAGGGGGCAATTGGGGGGTTTAGGGGGCAATTGGGGGGGTTAAGGGGCAATTTGGGGGGTTAGGGGGCAATAGGGGGGGTTTAGGGGCAATTGAGGGTTTTAAGGGGGTAATTGGGGGGTTTAGGGGGCAATTGAGGGGTTTAGGGGGCAATTGGGGGGGTTAGGGGGCAATTGGGGGGTTAAGGGGGCAATAGGGGGGGTTAAGGGGCAATTGGGGGGTTTAGGGGCAATTGGGGGGGATTGGGGTCCCATTCCTGCCCCCCAAGTCCCCATTCCTGCCCCACTGCCACCCCCCACCCCCCATTTCCTGCCCCCCAACTGCAGGTCTTGCCCCATTTCCTGCCCCACACCCATTTCCTGCCCCACACGCCCCAGTCCCGCCCCACACGCGCCCCATTGCTGCCCCCAAACCCCCATTGCTGCCCCATTGCTGCCCCATTGCTGCCCCCCAAACCCCCATTGCTGCCCCCCAACCCCCATTGCTGCCCCATTGCTGCCCCCCAACCCCCATTGCTGCCCCCCAACCCCCATTGCTGCCCCATTGCTGCCCCCAAACCCCCATTGCTGCCCCCCAACCCCCATTGCTGCCCCATAGCTGCCCCCAAACCCCCATTCCTGCCCCATTGCTGCCCCCCAAACCCCCATTGCTGCCCCATTGCTGCCCCCCAAACCCCCATTGCTGCCCCCCAAACCCCATTGCTGCCCCCAAACCCCCATTGCTGCCCCATTGCTGCCCCCCAAACCCCATTGCTGCCCCCCAAACCCCATTGCTGCCCCCAAACCCCCATTGCTGCCCCCCAAACCCCATTGCTGCCCCCCAAACCCCATTGCTGCCCCCAAACCCCCATTGCTGCCCCATTGCTGCCCCCCAAACCCCCATTGCTGCCCCATTGCTGCCCCCAAACCCCCATTCCTGCCCCATTGCTGCCCCTTAAACCCCCATTGCTGCCCCCCAACCTCCATTCCTGCCCCATTGCTGCCCCCAAACCCCCATTGCTGCCCCCAAACCCCCATTGCTGCCCCCCAAACCCCCATTGCTGCCCCATTGCTGCCCCCAAACCCCCATTGCTGCCCCCAAACCCCCATTCCTGCCCCATTGCTGCCCCCAAACCCCCATTGCTGCCCCCAAACCCCCATTGCTGCCCCCCAAACCCCCATTGCTGCCCCATTGCTGCCCCCAAACCCCCATTGCTGCCCCCCAAACCCCCATTGCTGCCCCCAAACCCCCATTGCTGCCCCATTGCTGCCCCCAAACCCCCATTGCTGCCCCCAAACCCCCATTGCTGCCCCATTGCTGCCCCCAAACCCCCATCACTGCCCCCCAAACCCCCATTGCTGCCCCCCAACCCCCATTCCTGCCCCACTGCTGCCCCCAAACCCCCATTGCTGCCCCCCAAACCCCCATTGCTGCCCCCCAAACCCCCATTGCTGCCCCATTGCTGCCCCCCAAACCCCCATTGCTGCCCCCCAAACCCCCATTGCTGCCCCCCAAACCCCCATTCCTGCCCATTGCTGCCCCCCAAACCCCCATCACTGCCCCCCAAACCCCCATTGCTGCCCCATTGCTGCCCCCAAACCCCCATTGCTGCCCCATTGCTGCCCCCCAAGTCCCCAATCCCGCCCCACACACCCCAATCCCATCCCTACGCCCCATTCCTGCCCCACTGACGCCCCAATCCCGCCCCCCCGCCCCATTCCTGCCCCACTGACGCCCCAATCCCGCCCCCCACCCCATTCCTGCCCCACTGACGCCCCAATCCCGCCCCTACGCCCCATTCGTGCCCCACTGACGCCCCAGTTCCGCCCCCCAAGTGCCGCGGTGCCCCCCAGGCGCGATGGCGGGGCCGGAGCTGAGCCGATCCGAGGTGTGCGGAATGCTCCGGCAGGAGCTGAGCCGCGACGGAGCCTTCCTCCAGGGGCACCCCCACCTCTTCATCATCTTCGGCGCCTCCGTGAGCCCGGGGGGGGCGTTCTGGGGTGCCCTGGGGCCATATTTGGGGGGCTATGGGGTGACATTTGGGGCTATGGGGGGATTTTGGGGCGCTATGGGGGGATTTTGGGGCACTATGGGGTGATTTTGGGGTGCTATGGTGTGATTTTGGGGCGCTATGGGGCCATTTTGGGGCGCTGTGGGGGGATTTTGGGGCACTATGGGGTGGTTTTGGGGCACTATGGGGCGATTTTGGGGTGCTATGGGGCGATTTTGGGGTGCTATGGGGCCATTTTGGGGCACTATGGGTCGATTTTGGGGTGCTATGGGTCGATTTTGGGGTGCTATGGGGCGATTTTGGGGTGCTATGGGCCATTTTGGGGCGTCATGGATCAATTCTGGGGTGCTATGGGGTGATTTTGGGGCGCTATGAGGGGATTTTGGGGCGCTATGTGTCAATTTTGTGGCACTATGGGGTGATTTTGGGGCGCTATGGGGGGATTTTGGGGCGCTATGGGGTGATTTTGGGGTGCTCTGGGGTGATTTTGGGGTGCTATGGGCTGATTTTGGGGTGCTATGAGGCCATTTTGGGGCGCTATGGGGTGATTTTGAGGTGCTATGGTGTGATTTTGGGGTGCTATGGATCAATTTTGGGGTGCTATGGGTCGATTTTGGGGTGCTATGGGGGGATTTTGGGGCGCTATGGGGTGATTTTGGGGCGCTATGTGTCAATTTTGGGGCGCTATGGGTGATTTTGGGGCACTATGGGGCGATTTTGGGGTGCTATGGGGCCATTTTGGGGCACTATGGGGGGATTTTGGGGCGCTATGGGGTGATTTTGGGGCGCTATGGGGGGATTTTGGGGCGCTATGGGTGATTTTGGGGCGCTATGGGGTGATTTTGGGGTGCTATGGGGGGATTTTGGGGCACTATGTGTCAATTTTGGGGCGCTGTGGGGGGATTTTGGGGCGCTATGGGGCCATTTTGGATGCTGGGGGCGGATTTTGGGGCGCTCTGGGGCGATTTTGGGGCGCTCTGGGGCGATTTTGGGGCGCTATGGGTCGATTTTGGGGCGCTATGGGCCATTTTGGGGCGCTATGGGTCGATTTTGGGGCGCTATGGGGTGATTTTGGGGTGCTATGGGTCAATATTGGGGCGCTATGGGGTCATTTTGGGGCGCTATGGGGCCATTTCGGATGCTATGGGGGTAATTTGGGGCGCTATGGGGGGATTTTGGGGCGCTATGGGGCAGTATTGGGGCGCTATGGGGCGATTCTGGATGCTGTGGGGCAGCATGGGGTGGATTTTGGGGCGCTATGGGGCACAGAATGGGTCACTGAGGGGCAGCGTGAGGTCAATGTGGGTCGCTGTGGGTCACTGGGAGGGCAATGAGGGTTCGCTGTGGGGCAGTGGGAGGGCAGTGGGGGGGTCGCTATGGGGCAGTGGGGGTCACTATGGGTCCCTATGGGGCACTGGGGGGGTCGCTATGGGTCGCTGTGGGGCACTGAGGGGTCACTATGGGGCAATGGGGGGCTGCTATGGGTCGCTGGGGGGCACTGGGGGGTCGCAATGGGGCACTGGAGGGTCCCTATGGGTCGCTATGGGGCAGTGAGGGGTCACTATGGGGTACTGGGGGGCCGCTATGGGTCGCTGTGGGGTCGCTATGGGTCACTACGGGGCACTAGGGGGTCACTGTGGGGCAGTGTGGGGTCGCTATGGGGCACTGGGGGGCCGCTATGGGTCGCTATGGGGTAATGAGGGGTCGCTATGGGGCACTATGGGGCACTGGGGGGCCGCTATGGGTCGCTATGGGGTACTGGGGGGCCGCTATGGGTCGCTATGGGGCAATGAGGGGTCGCTATGGGGCACTATGGGTCGCTGTGGGGTCGCTATGGGGCACTGGGGGGTCGCTATGGGGTACTGGGGGGCCGCTATGGGTCGCTATGGGGCACTGGTGGGTCGCTATGGGGTCGCTATGGGTCGCTATGGGGCAGTGTGTGAGAGCAGCTGTGGCGCCGCAGGGGTTAACTCTGGCGCCACCGCCCCTCCCCTCCCCTCCCCCCCCACGCTAATTACCGCCCCTCCCCCCCCCCCCCCCGGGGCGCTAATTAATTACCGCGCTTCCCCCCACACCCCCGTGACTCAGCGCGAGGGTTAATGGGGGCGGAGCCACGCGAGGGGCGGGGCCAACGTCACCGGCGTGCGAGAAGGGGGGGTGGTCTAAGGGGGCGGGGCGGGGCCAACGTCAACGGCGTGCGTGAAGGGGGTGTGGCCTAAGAGGGGGCGGAGCCACGCGGCTGGACTCTGGTGGGGGCGTGGTTTATAGAGGGGAGGGGGGAGGAAGCGAGCGATGCGGAGGTCATGTGATTGGGGGTGTCACATGACTTGCGGCTAGGAGGGGGCGGGGCCAAGTGTGTGGGTATTGTCCATTGGGGTGAATGGCGCTGCTAAAGGAAAGGGGGCGTGGTTAGAGGAAAGGGGGCGGGGCTAAAGGGAGGGGGCGTGTCTCACCTGTCTCCGCCCACAGGGGGATTTGGCCCGGAAGAAGATCTACCCCACAGTCTGGTACGTGCGGCACAGGGCCAGCGGGGGACCCCCGGGGCCACCAACGGCCCCCCCGGGGCCACCAACAATGTCCCTGTGGCCACCAAGGTCCCCAGGGTCCCTGTGGCCACCAACATCATTCCCATGGCCACCAACAGTGTCCCCATGGCCACCAAGGGCCCCAGGGCCACCAACAGCCTCCCCGTGGCCACCAACAGCCTCCCCGTGGCCACCAACAGCCTCCCCGGGACCACCAACAGCCTCCCCGGGGCCACCAAGGGCCCCAGGGTCCCCGTGGCCACCAACAATGTCCCTGTGGCCACCAGGGTCCCCATAGCCACCAACAGTGTCCCCATGGCCACCAAGGTCCCCAGGGTCCCCATGGCCACCAACATCATTCCCATGGCCACCAACATCCCCAGGGTCCCCGTGGCCACCAACAGCCTCCCCAGGGCCACCAATGATGTCCCTGTGGCCACCAATGATGTCCCTATGGCCACTGCTGATGTCCCTATGGCCACCACTAAGGTCCCCATGGCCACCAATGATGTCCCCAAGGTCCCCGTGACCACTGCTGATGTCCCTGTGGCCACCACTAAGGTCCCCGTGACCACTGCTGATGTCCCCATGGCCACCACTAAGGTCCCCATGGCCACCACTAAGGTCCCTGTGACCACCAATGATGTCCCTATGGCCACTCATGATGTCCCCGTGGCCACCAATGATGTCCCCAAGGTCCCCATGACCACTGCTGATGTCCCTGTGGCCACCACTAAGGTCCCCATGGCCACCACTAAGGTCCCTGTGGCCACCAATGATGTCCCCAAGGTCCCCATGGCCACCACTAAGGTCCCCGTGGCCACTGCTGATGTCCCTATGGCCACCACTAAGGTCCCCATGGCCACCAATGGTGTCCCCATGGCCATCTCCAAGGTCCCCGTGACCACCAATGATGTCCCCAAGGTCCCCATGGCCACCACCAAGGTCCCCATGGCCACTGTTGATGTCCCCATGGCCACTGCTGATGTCCCTGTGGCCACCACTAAGGTCCCCATGGCCACTGCTGATGTCCCCATGGCCACCACTAAGGTCCCCATGGCCACCAATGATGTCCCCAAGGTCCCCATGGCCACCACCAAGGTCCTCATGACCACTGATGATGTCCCCATGGCCACTGCTGCTGTCCCCATGGCCACCACCGTTGTCCCCATGACCACTGATGATGTCCCCATGGCCACCAATGATGTCCCCAAGGTCCCCATGGCCACCACTGAGGTCCTCGTGACCACTGCTGTTGTCCCCATGGCCACTGCTGATGTCCCCATGGCCACCAGTGATGTCCCCAAGGTCCCCGTGGCCACCACCGCTGTCCCCGCGGCACAGGTGGCTCTTCCGCGATGGACTCCTCCCGGACGTCACCCGCGTCGTCGGCTTCGCTCGCTCCGAGCTCTCCGTGGAGCTCCTGCGCCAGCGGACGCTGCCCTACCTCAAGGTGGGTCCCCAACGTCCTCGTGTCCTCCAGGGAGAACCTCCACCGCCCCCTCGGTGGCTCCGTCTTCTCCTGCCCGCGCCCCATTGTCCTCCCTCGATGGTCCTCCCCCATCGGTGATGTCCTCCACCTCCTCGGCTCTCCTCACGCCCCATCTCGGCGTCGTCACCTTCTCTTGATGTTCTCCAACGTCTCTTTGGAGGTTCTGCTGTCCCCTTTGGTGCTCTCGGGGCTCCTCCACGTGGTCTTGGGGTTCAACTCCGTGTTGTCCACCTTCTCCGTGTCCTCGTGTCCCTCATCCTCTCAACGGTGTCTCTCTACATCTCCATGTCCTCCATCTCCTTGATGTTCTCCATCTCTACGTTCTCTATCCCCTCAATGTCCTTCTGTCCTCCATCTTCTCAATGTTCTCCATCTTCTCAATGTCCTCCATCTTCTCAATGTCCTTCTGTCCTCCATCTCCTCAATGTCCTTCTGTCCTCCATCTTCTCAGTGTCCTCCATCTCCTCAATGTCCTTCTGTCCTCCATCTTCTCAGTGTCCTTCTGTCCTCCATCTTCTCAATGTCCTTCTGTCCTCCATCCTCTCAATGTCCTCCATCTTCTCACTGTCCTCCATCCCCTCAATGTCCTTCTGTCCTCCATCTTCTCAATGTCCTCCATCTCCTCAATGTCCTCCATCTCCTCAATGTCCTCCATCTCCTCAATGTCCTCCATCTTCTCAATGTCCTTCTGTCCTCCATCTTCTCAATGTCCTCCATCTTCTCAATGTCCTCCATCTCCTCAATGTCCTTTTGTCCTCCATCTTCTCACTGTCCTCCATCTTCTCAGTGTCCTTCTGTCCTCCATCTTCTCACTGTCCTCCATCTTCTCAACGTCCTTCTGTCCTCCATCTTCTCAATGTCCTCCATCTTCTCAACGTTTTCCATCTTCTCACTGTCCTCCATCTTCTCACTGTCCTCCATCTCCTCAATGTCCTCCATCTTCTCAACGTCCTCCATCTTCTCAATGTCCTCCATCTTCTCAACGTCCTTCTGTCCTCCATCTTCTCAACGTTCTCCATCTTCTCAATGTCCTCCATCTTCTCAGTGTCCTTCTGTCCTCCATCTTCTCAATGTCCTCCATCTCCTCAATGTCCTCCATCTTCTCACTGTCCTTCTGTCCTCCATCTTCTCACTGTCCTTCTGTCCTCCATCTTCTCAATGTCCTTCTGTCCTCCATCTTCTCACTGTCCTTCTGTCCTCCGTCTTCTCAATGTCCTCCATCTTCTCAATGTCCTCCATCTCCTCAATGTCCTCCATCTCCTCAATGTCCTTCTGTCCTCCATCTCCTCAATGTCCTCCATCTTCTCAATGTCCTTCTGTCCTCCATCTTCTCACTGTCCTCCATCTTCTCACTGTCCTTCTGTCCTCCATCTTCTCACTGTCCTCCATCTTCTCACTGTCCTTCTGTCCTCCATCTTCTCAATGTCCTCCATCTTCTCAATGTCCTCCATCTTCTCAATGTCCTTCTGTCCTCCATCTTCTCAATGTCCTCCATCTTCTCAATGTCCTTCTGTCCTCCATCTCCTCAATGTCCTCCATCTTCTCAATGTCCTTCTGTCCTCCATCTTCTCAATGTCCTCCATCTTCTCAATGTCCTCCATCTTCTCAATGTCCTTCTGTCCTCCATCTCCTCAATGTCCTCCATCTTCTCAATGTCCTTCTGTCCTCCATCTCCTCAATGTCCTCCATCTTCTCAATGTCCTTCTGTCCTCCATCTTCTCACTGTCCTCCATCTTCTCACTGTCCTCCATCTTCTCAACGTCCTCCATCTTCTCAATGTCCTCCATCTTCTCAACGTCCTTCTGTCCTCCATCTTCTCAATGTCCTCCATTTTCTCACTGTCCTCCATCTTCTCAGTGTCCTCCATCTTCTCAATGTCCTCCATCTTCTCAATGTCCTCCATCTTCTCAATGTCTTTCTGTCCTCCATCTTCTCAATGTCCTTCATCTTCTCAATGTCCTTCTGTCCTCCATCTTCTCAATGTCCTCCATCTTCTCACCGTTCTCTGCCCTTCATCTCCTCCATCTCCACCTCCTCCACCCCTGCATGTCCTCCACCTTCTCCTCCACCTCCTCCTCCACCTCCTCTCTGTTCCCCCCAGGCCTCCGCAGAGGACCACGACCGCCTCTCCACCTTCTTTGAGCTCCAGAGCTTCGTCCGCGGTCACTACGATGAAGCGGAGGCCTTTCGGCTCCTGGAGGAGCACCTCCGGTCCCTCCCCGGTGGTCACCGCGCCCATCGGCTCTTCTACCTCGCGCTGCCGCCGGGGCTCTACGCGCCCGTCACGCGCCTCATCCGCCAGGAGTGCATGGGAGGAGGGTACGGGGGACCACCACCACCACCTGGAGGTCACCGACACCTCCTGGAGGTCACCGAGACCTCATGGTGGTCACCAAGACCTCGTGGTGGTCACCACGTCCACCAGGAAGGGGTGGATGGAGGGTGTGGAGAGGAGGAACGTTGGGGTTGAGGGCATTGAGGGTGTGGAGGACCTCCAGGAGGATCTCAGGGACATGGAGGAGGTCACCAAGACCTCGTGGAGGTCACCACGTCCACCAGGAAGGGGTGGATGGAGGGTTTGGAGAGGAGGAACGTTGAGGTTGAGGGCATTGAGGGTGTGGAGGACCTCCAGGAGGATCTCAGGGACCTCAAGGAGGATCTCAGAGGCATTGAGGAGGACCTCAGGGACATGGAGGAGGTCACCAAGACTTCGTGGTGGTCATCAAGACCTCGCGGTGGTCACCACGTCCACCAGGAAGGGGTGGATGGAGGGTTTGGAGAGGAGGAACGTTGAGTTTGGGGGCTTTGAGGATCTCAAGGAGGACCTCGGGGACATTGAGGAGGACCTCAGGGACATGGAGGAGGTCACCAAGACCTCATGGTGGTCACCACGTCCACCAGGAAGGGGTGGATGGAGGGTTTGGAGAGGAGGAACGTTGAGGTTGAGGGCATTGAGGGTGTGGAGGACCTCAAGGAGGATCTCAGAGGCATCGAGGAGGACCTCAGGGACATGGAGGAGGTCACCAAGACTTCATGGTGGTCATCAACACCTCGTGGTGGTCACCACGTCCACCAGGAAGGGGTGGATGGAGGGTTTGGAGAGGAGGAACGTTGGGGTTGAGGGCTTTGAGGATCTCAAGGAGGACCTCAGGGACATTGAGGAGGTCACCAAGACCTCGTGGTGGTCACCACATCCACCAGGAAGGGGTGGTTGGAGGGTGTGGAGAGGAGGAACGTTGAGGTTGAGGGCATTGAGGGTGTGGAGGACCTCCAGGAGGACCTCAGGGACCTCCAGGAGGACCTCAGGGACCTCAAGGAGGACGTGAGGAGATAGAGGAGGTCACCAAGACCTCGTGGAGGTCACCACGTCCACCAGGGAGGGGTGGATGGAGGGTTTGGAGAGGAGGAACGTTGAGTTTGAGGGCATTGAGGGTGTGGAGGACCTCCAGGAGGACCTCAGGGACATCGAGGAGGACCTCAGGGACATGGAGGAGGTCACCAAGACCTCGTGGTGGTCACCACGTCCACCAGGAAGGGGTGGATGGAGGGTTTGGAGAGGAGGAACGTTGAGGTTGAGGGCATTGAGGGTGTGGAGGACCTCAAGGAGGATCTCAGAGGCATCGAGGAGGACCTCAGGGACATGGAGGAGGTCACCAAGACTTCATGGTGGTCATCAACACCTCGTGGTGGTCACCACGTCCACCAGGAAGGGGTGGATGGAGGGTTTGGAGAGGAGGAACGTTGGGGTTGAGGGCTTTGAGGACCTCAAGGAAGACCTCAGGGACATTGAGGAGGACCTCGGGGACCTCAAGGAGGACCTCAGGGACATGGAGGAGGTCACCAAGACCTCGTGGTGGTCACCATGTCCACCAGGGATGGGTGGATGGAGGGTTTGGAGAGGAGGAACGTTGAGGTTGAGGGCATTGAGGGTGTGGAGGACTTCCAGAAGGACCTCAGGGACATTGAGGAGGTGACCAAGACCTCGTGGTGGTCACCACGTCCACCAGGAAGGGGTGGATGGAGGGTGTGGAGAGGAGGAACGTTGGGGTTGAGGGCATTGAGGGTGTGGAGGACCTCAAGGAGGATCTCAGGGACATCGAGGAGGACCTTGGGGACCTCCAGGAGGATCTCAGAGGCATTGAGGAGGACCTCAGGGACATGGAGGAGGTCACCAAGACCTCGTGGTGGTCACCAACACCTCGTGGTGGTCACCACGTCCGCCAGGAAGGGGTGGTTGGAGGGTGTGGAGAGGAGGAACGTTGAGGTTGAGGGCATTGAGGGTGTGGAGGACCTCCAGGAGGACCTCAGGGACCTCGAGGAGGTCCTCAGTGGTGACGTTCTGTGGGTTCTTGGTGGCAGGTGGAATCGGATCATCGTGGAGAAGCCCTTTGGGAGGGATTTGGCCACATCGGACGCTCTTTCCCACCACCTCAGTCAACTCTTCCGAGAAGATCAAATCTACCGCATCGACCACTATTTGGGCAAAGAGATGGTCCAGAACCTCATGGTCCTCAGGTGAGAGAACACCCAGAGGAGCTCCAGAAGCTCCGGAGATGCCACCACCATCTCCTCGTGTCCATTGTGGTGTACCCAGAAGCTCTGGAGATGCCACCACCATCTCCTCGTGTCCATTGTGGAGCTCCAGAAGCTCTGGAGATGCCACCACCATCTCCTCGTGTCCATTCTGGAGCTCCAGAAGCTCTGGAGATGCCACCACCATCTCCTCGTGTCCATTCTGGAGCTCCAGAAGCTCTGGAGATGCCACCACCATCTCCTCGTGTCCATTGTGGTGTACCCAGAAGCTCCGGAGATGCCACCACCATCTCCTCGTGTCCATTGTGGTGTACCCAGAAGCTCTGGAGATGCCACCACCATCTCCTGGTGTCCATTGTGGTGTATCCAGAAGCTCTGGAGATGCCACCACCATCTCCTCGTGTCCATTGTGGTGTACCCAGAAGCTCTGGAGATGCCACCACCATCTCCTCGTGTCCATTGTGGAGCTCCAGAAGCTCTGGAGATGCCACCACCATCTCCTCGTGTCCATTCTGGAGCTCCAGAAGCTCTGGAGATGCCACCACCATCTCCTCGTGTCCATTCTGGAGCTCCAGAAGCTCTGGAGATGCCACCACCATCTCCTGGTGTCCATTCTGGAGCTCCAGAAGCTCTGGAGATGCCACCACCATCTCCTCGTATCCATTGTGGAGCTCCAGAAGCTCTGGAGATGCCACCACCATCTCCTCGTGTCCATAATGGAGTATCCAGAAGCTCTGGAGATGCCACCACCATCTCCTCGTGTCCATTGTGGAGCTCCAGAAGCTCTGGAGATGCCACCACCATCTCCTCGTGTCCATAATGGAGTATCCAGAAGCTCTGGAGATGCCACCACCATCTCCTCGTGTCCATTCTGGTGTACCCAGAAGCTCTGGAGATGCCACCACCATCTCCTGGTGTCCATTCTGGAGCTCCAGAAGCTCTGGAGATGCCACCACCATCTCCTCATGTCCATTGTGGTGTACCCAGAAGCTCTGGAGATGCCACCACCATCTCCTCGTGTCCATTCTGGAGCTCCAGAAGCTCCGGAGATGCCACCACCATCTCCTCGTGTCCATTGTGGTGTACCCAGAAGCTCTGGAGATGCCACCACCATCTCCTCGTGTCCATTGTGGAGCTCCAGAAGCTCTGGAGATGCCACCACCATCTCCTGGTGTCCATTCTGGAGCTCCAGAAGCTCCGGAGATGCCACCACCATCTCCTCGTGTCCATTCTGGAGCTCCAGAAGCTCTGGAGATGCCACCACCATCTCCTGGTGTCCATTGTGGAGCTCCAGAAGCTCTGGAGATGCCACCACCATCTCCTGGTGTCCATTGTGGTGTATCCAGAAGCTCTGGAGATGCCACCACCATCTCCTCATGTCCATTGTGGTGTACCCAGAAGCTCTGGAGATGCCACCACCATCTCCTGGTGTCCATTGTGGAGCTCCAGAAGCTCTGGAGATGCCACCACCATCTCCTCGTGTCCATTGTGGAGCTCCAGAAGCTCTGGAGATGCCACCACCATCTCCTCGTGTCCATTGTGGTGTATCCAGAAGCTCTGGAGATGCCACCACCATCTCCTGGTGTCCATTGTGGAGCTCCAGAAGCTCTGGAGATGCCACCACCATCTCCTCGTGTCCATTCTGGAGCTCCAGAAGCTCTGGAGATGCCACCACCATCTCCTCGTGTCCATTCTGGAGCTCCAGAAGCTCTGGAGATGCCACCACCATCTCCTCGTGTCCATTGTGGAGCTCCAGAAGCTCTGGAGATGCCACCACCATCTCCTGGTGTCCATTGTGGAGCTCCAGAAGCTCTGGAGATGCCACCACCATCTCCTCGTGTCCATTGTGGAGCTCCAGAAGCTCTGGAGATGCCACCACCATCTCCTCGTGTCCATTCTGGTGTACCCAGAAGCTCCGGAGATGCCACCACCATCTCCTCGTGTCCATTGTGGAGCTCCAGAAGCTCTGGAGATGCCACCACCATCTCCTCGTGTCCATTGTGGAGCTCCAGAAGCTCTGGAGATGCCACCACCATCTCCTCGTGTCCATTGTGGAGCTCCAGAAGCTCTGGAGATGCCACCACCATCTCCTCGTGTCCATTGTGGTGTACCCAAAAGCTCTGGAGATGCCACCACCATCTCCTCGTGTCCATTGTGGAGCTCCAGAAGCTCTGGAGATGCCACCACCATCTCCTCGTGTCCATTGTGGAGCTCCAGAAGCTCTGGAGATGCCACCACCATCTCCTCGTGTCCATTCTGGAGCTCCAGAAGCTCCGGAGATGCCACCACCATCTCCTGGTGTCCATTCTGGAGCTCCAGAAGCTCTGGAGATGCCACCACCATCTCCTCGTGTCCATTGTGGTGTACCCAGAAGCTCTGGAGATGCCACCACCATCTCCTGGTGTCCATTCTGGAGCTCCAGAAGCTCTGGAGATGCCACCACCATCTCCTCGTGTCCATTCTGGAGCTCCAGAAGCTCTGGAGATGCCACCACCATCTCCTCGTGTCCATTCTGGAGCTCCAGAAGCTCTGGAGATGCCACCACCATCTCCTCGTGTCCTTTGTGGAGCTCCAGAAGCTCCGGAGATGCCACCACCATCTCCTCGTGTCCATTGTGGTGTACCCAGAAGCTCTGGAGATGCCACCACCATCTCCTCGTGTCCATTCTGGTGTACCCAGAAGCTCTGGAGATGCCACCACCATCTCCTCGTGTCCATTCTGGAGCTCCAGAAGCTCTGGAGATGCCACCACCATCTCCTCGTGTCCATTCTGGAGCTCCAGAAGCTCTGGAGATGCCACCACCATCTCCTCGTGTCCATTGTGGTGTCTCCAGAAGCTCTGGAGATGCCACCACCATCTCCTCGTGTCCATTGTGGAGCTCCAGAAGCTCTGGAGATGCCACCACCATCTCCTCGTGTCCATTGTGGTGTATCCAGAAGCTGTGGAGATGCCACCACCATCTCCTCGTGTCCATTCTGGAGCTCCAGAAGCTCTGGAGATGCCACCACCATCTCCTCGTGTCCATTCTGGAGCTCCAGAAGCTCTGGAGATGCCACCACCATCTCCTCGTGTCCATTCTGGAGCTCCAGAAGCTCTGGAGATGCCACCACCATCTCCTCGTGTCCATTGTGGAGCTCCAGAAGCTCTGGAGATGCCACCACCATCTCCTCGTGTCCATTCTGGTGTACCCAGAAGCTCCGGAGATGCCACCACCATCTCCTCGTGTCCATTGTGGAGCTCCAGAAGCTCTGGAGATGCCACCACCATCTCCTCGTGTCCATTGTGGAGCTCCAGAAGCTCTGGAGATGCCACCACCATCTCCTGGTGTCCATTCTGGAGCTCCAGAAGCTCTGGAGATGCCACCACCATCTCCTCGTGTCCATTCTGGAGCTCCAGAAGCTCTGGAGATGCCACCACCATCTCCTGGTGTCCATTGTGGAGCTCCAGAAGCTCTGGAGATGCCACCACCATCTCCTCGTGTCCATTCTGGAGCTCCAGAAGCTCTGGAGATGCCACCACCATCTCCTCGTGTCCATTGTGGAGCTCCAGAAGCTCTGGAGATGCCACCACCATCTCCTCGTGTCCTTTGTGGAGCTCCAGAAGCTCCGGAGATGCCACCACCATCTCCTCGTGTCCATTCTGGAGCTCCAGAAGCTCTGGAGATGCCACCACCATCTCCTCATGTCCATTGTGGAGCTCCAGAAGCTCTGGAGATGCCACCACCATCTCCTGGTGTCCATTCTGGAGCTCCAGAAGCTCTGGAGATGCCACCACCATCTCCTGGTGTCCATTGTGGAGCTCCAGAAGCTCTGGAGATGCCACCACCATCTCCTCGTGTCCATTGTGGAGTTCCAGAAGCTCTGGAGATGCCACCACCATCTCCTGGTGTCCATTGTGGTGTATCCAGAAGCTCTGGAGATGCCACCACCATCTCCTGGTGTCCATTGTGGTGTACCCAGAAGCTCTGGAGATGCCACCACCATCTCCTCGTGTCCATTCTGGTGTACCCAGAAGCTCTGGAGATGCCACCACCATCTCCTCGTGTCCATTCTGGAGCTCCAGAAGCTCTGGAGATGCCACCACCATCTCCTCGTGTCCATTGTGGAGCTCCAGAAGCTCTGGAGATGCCACCACCATCTCCTGGTGTCCATTGTGGAGCTCCAGAAGCTCTGGAGATGCCACCACCATCTCCTGGTGTCCATTCTGGAGCTCCAGAAGCTCTGGAGATGCCACCACCATCTCCTCGTGTCCATTCTGGAGCTCCAGAAGCTCTGGAGATGCCACCACCATCTCCTGGTGTCCATTGTGGAGCTCCAGAAGCTCTGGAGATGCCACCACGGCGGTGTCCTCCCCCGGCCCAGGTTTGGCAATCGGATCTTTGGGCCCATCTGGAACCGCGACAACGTCGCCTGTGTGGTGGTGACCTTCAAGGAACCCTTCGGCACCGAAGGTCGTGGCGGATACTTCGATGACTTTGGGATCATCAGGTGAGGACAACCTGGAGGGGACCTCCAAGAGGTCCTCTCCGCGAGCGGCCGAGGAGGTCCTCGATCCCACCGGGCGCCCCCTTTGCTCCTCAGGGATGTGATGCAGAACCATCTCCTGCAGATGCTCTGTTTGGTGGCCATGGAGAAGCCGGCGTCCACCGACCCCGACGACGTCAGGGATGAGAAGGTCAGGGGGGGGTTGGGCCTCGCGGGGGGGCGGCCACGGCCACCACCATCTTCTCCGTGGTGGTCTCCATAACCATCTCCACCTTCTCCATGGTGGTCCCCCATAACCATCTCCACCTTCTCCATGGTGGTCCCCCATAACCACGTCCCCATCATCTCCACCTTCTCCGTGGTGGTCCCCCATAACCACATCCCCATCAGCTCCACCTTCTCCATGGTGGTCCCCCATAACCACATCCCCATCAGCTCCACCTTCTCCATGGTGGTCCCCCATAACCACGTCCCCATCATCTCCACCTTCTCTGTGGTGGTCCTCCATAACCACATCCCTATCATCTCCTCCACCCTCTCCGTGGTGGTCCCCCATCATCTCCACCCTCTCCATGGTGGTCCCCCACCATCTCCACCCTCTCCCTGGTGGTCCCCCATCATCTCCACCTTCTCCGTGGTGGTCCCCCATCATCTCCACTTTCTCCATAGTGGTCCCCCATCACCTCCACCCTCTCCCTGGTGGTCCCCCACCATCTCCACCCTCTCCCTGGTGGTTCCCCACCATCTCCACCCTCTCGGTGGTGGTCCCCCATCATCTCCACCCTCTCCCTGGTGGTCCCCCATCATCTCCACCTTCTCCATGGTGGTCCCCCATCATCTCCACCCTCTCCATGGTGGTTCCCCATCATCTCCACCCTCTCCGTGGTGGTCCCCCATCATCTCCACCCTCTCGGTGGTGGTCCCCCATCATCTCCACCCTCTCGGTGGTGGTCCCCCATCATCTCCACCCTCTCCGTGGAGGTCCCCCATCATCTCCACCTTCTCCATGGTGGTCCCCCATCATCTCCACGCTCTCGGTGGTGGTCCCCCATCATCTCCACCTTCTCCATGGTGGTTCCCCATCATCTCCACCCTCTCCCTGGTGGTCCCCCATCATCTCCACCCTCTCCATGGTGGTCCCCCACCATCTCCACCCTCTCGGTGGTGGTCCCCCATCATCTCCACCTTCTCCATGGTGGTCCCCCATCATCTCCACCCTCTCCGTGGTGGTCCCCCATCATCTCCACCTTCTCCGTGGTGGTCCCCCATCATCTCCACCCTCTCGGTGGTGGTCCCCCATCATCTCCACCCTCTCCGTGGTGGTCCCCCATCATCTCCACCCTCTCCGTGGTGGTCCCCCATCATCTCCACCCTCTCCATGGTGGTCCCCCATCATCTCCACCTTCTCCGTGGTGGTCCCCCATCATCTCCACCCTCTCCATGGTGGTCCCCCATCATCTCCACCTTCTCCGTGGTGGTCCCCCATCATCTCCACCCTCTCCGTGGTGGTCCCCCATCATCTCCACCCTCTCGGTGGTGGTCCCCCATCATCTCCACCCTCTCCGTGGTGGTCCCCCACCATCTCCACCCTCTCGGTGGTGGTCCCCCATCATCTCCACCCTCTCCGTGGTGGTCCCCCACCATCTCCACCCTCTCCGTGGTGGTCCCCCATCATCTCCACCCTCTCCGTGGTGGTCCCCCATAACCATCTCCACCCTCTCGGTGGTGGTCCCCCGTAGCCACGTCCGCGCTGATCTCCGCAGGTGAAGGTCCTGAAGTGCATCAGTCCGGTGGAGATGGAGGATGTGGTCCTGGGGCAGTACGAGGGGGACCCCGCGGGTCCCCCCGAGGCCCAGAAGGGTTATTTGGATGACCCAACGGTGCCCTCCGGCTCCACCACCGCCACCTTCGCCGCCGCCATCTTGAGAGTGGCCAACGAGCGCTGGGACGGTGAGTGGGGGGGGAGGGGGAGGGGGACACGGGTGACCACCGCTGAGGAGGTGGTGGTGGGGACCATGAAAATGGTGATGGGGACCATGAAGTGGTGGTGGTGACCATGAAAGTGATGGTGGTCACCATAAAGATGAAGATGTTGATCATGAAGATGACGATGGTGACCATGAAGATGATGATCATGGTGATGGTGACCATGAAGGAGATGATGGTGACCATGAAGATGGTGATGGTGACCACAAAGATGGTGATCATGGTGATGGTGGTCATGAAGGTGGTGATGGTGACCACGAAGGAGATGATGGTGACCATGAAGATGGTGATGATGGTGATGGTGACCATGAAGATGGTGAAGGTGACCATGAAGATGGTGATGGTGACCACAAAGATGGTGATTATGGAGATGGTGACCATGAAGATGGTGATGGTGACCATGAAGGAGATGATGGTGACCATGAAGATGGTGATTATGGAGATGGTGACCATGAAGATGGTGATGGTGACCATGAAGATGGTGATGGTGACCATGAAGATGGTGGTGGTGGCCCAGAAGATGGTGATCATGATGATGGGGACCATGAAGATGATGGTGGTGACCATGAAGATGGTGATTATGGAGATGGTGACCATGAAGATGGTGATGGTGACCATGAAGGAGATGATGGTGACCATGAAGATGGTGATCATGATGATGGGGACCATGAAGATGGTGATCATGATGATGGGGACCATGAAGGTGATGATGGTGGCCATGAAGATGGTGATGATGGTGATGGTGACCATGAAGGTGATGATGGTGACCACGAAGATGATGGTGTTGACCATGAAGATGGTGATGGTGACCATGAAGATGGTGATCATGATGATGGGGACCATGAAGATGATGGGGGTGACCATGAAGATGGTGGTGGAGATCATGAAGATGATGATCATGATGGTGGTGACCATTAAGATGATGATGGTGACCACGAAGATGGTGATGGTGACCATGAAGGTGATGATGGTGACCATGAAGATGGTGATCATGGTGATGGTGAACATGAAAATGGTGGTGGTGACCATGAAGGAGATGATGGTGACCATGAAGATGGTGGTGACCATGAAGATGGTGGTGATGGTGACCATGAAGGTGGTGATGATGGCCCAGAAGATGGTGATCATGATGATGGGGACCATGAAGATGATGGTGGTGACCACAAAGATGGTGGTCATGGAGATGGGGACCATGAAAATGGTGATGGTGACCATGAAGGTGACAATGGTGGCCATGAAGGTGGTGGTGGTGACCATGAAGGTGGTGATGATGGTGATGGGGACCACGAAGATGATGATGGTGACCATGAAGATGGTGGTGGTGACCATGAAGGTGGTGATGATGGTGATGGGGACCATGAAGATGGTGATGGTGACCATGAAGGAGATGATGGTGGTCACGAAGATGGTGATCGTGGTGATGGTGACCATGAAGGTGATGATGGTGACCATGAAGATGATGGTAGTGACCATTAAGATGGTGGTGGTGACCATGAAGATGATGATCATGGAGATGGTGACCACGAAGATGGTGATGGTGACCATGAAAATGGTGATGGTGACCATGAAGGTGACAATGGTGACCATGAAGATGGTGGTGGTGACCATGAAGGTGGTGATGATGGTGATGGTGACCATGAAGATTGTGATGGTGACCATGAAGATGGTGGTGGAGATCATGAAGATGATGGTGTTGACCATGAAGATGGTGATGGTGACCATGAAGGTGATGGTGGTGACCATGAAGATGGTGATCATGATGATGGTGACCATGAAAATGGTGATGGTGACCGTGAAGGTGACAATGGTGACCATGAAGGTGGTGGTGGTGACCATGAAGGTGGTGATGATGGTGATGGTGACCATGAAGATGGTGGTGGTGACCACGAAGATGATGGTGTTGACCATGAAGATGGTGATGGTGACCATGAAGATGGTGATCGTGATGGTGGAGACGATGAAGGTGATGATGGTGACCATGAAAATGGTGGTGGTGACCATGAAGATGATGATCATGGAGATGGTGACCATGAAGATGGTGATGGGGACCATGAAGGAGATGATGGTGGTCATAAAGATGGTGATGGTGACCATGAAGGTGATGATGGTGACCCAGAAGATGGTGATCATGATGATGGGGACCATGAAGATGATGGTGGTGACCATGAACATGATGATCATGGAGATGGTGACCATGAAAGTGGTGATGGTGACCATGTAGGTGACAATGGTGACCATGAAGATGGTGGTGGTGACCATGAAGGTGGTGATGATGGTGATGGGAACCATGAAGGTGGTGATGGTGACCATGAAGATGATGATGGGGACCATGAAGATGGTGGTGGAGATCATGAAGATGATGATGATGGTGATGGTGACCATGAAGGTGACGATGGTGGCCATGAAGATGGTGATCGTGATGATGGTGACCATGAAGATGGTGATAGTGACCATGAAGGAGATGATGGTGACCATGAAGATGGTGATGATGGTGATGGGGACCATGAAGGTCACATGAAGGACGACCACCCCAACGCCGACAACGATGACGTTGATGATAATGATGACGATGGTGGTTTTGATGACATTGATGATAACGATGACTTTGATAACACTGATAACGATGACTTTGATAACGATGACGATGGTGCTTTCGATGATGATAATGATGACTTTGATAACGATGACTTTGATGACTTTGATGGTGACGACAATGGTGGTGGTTTTGATGACATTGGTGATAACGATGACTTTGATAATGCTGATAACGATGACTTTGATAACGACGATGGTGGTTTTGATGATGATGATAACGATGACTTTGATGACTTTGATAACAATGGTGGTTTTGATGACATTGATGATAACGATGACTTTGATAACGCTGATAACGATGACTTTGATGATGACGGTGGTTTTCATGATGTTGGTGATAACGACTTTGATAACGATGATAACGATGACTCTGATGATGACGATGGTGGTTTTGATGACGATGATGATAACGATGACTTTGATGACTTTGATGGTGACGACGATGGTGGTTTTGATGACGTTGGTGATAACGATGACTTTGATAACGCTGATAACGATGACTTTGATGATGACAATGGTGGTGGTTTTGATGACGATGATGACAACGATGACTTTGATGACTTTGGTGACGACGATGGTGGTTTTGATGACGTTGGTGATAACGATGACTTTGATAACGATGATAATGATGACTTTGATGATGACGATGGTGGTTTTGATGACAATGGTGATAACAATGATTTTGATAACGATGACTTTGATGACTTTGATGATGACGACGATGGTGGTTTTGATGACGTTGGTGATAACGACTTTGATGACACTGATAACGATGACGATGGTGGTTTTGATGACAATAACGATGACTTTGATGACTTTGATGATGATGGTGGTGGTTTTGATGACAATGGTGGTGGTTTTGATGACATTGCTGATAACGATGACTTTGATAACGATGACGATGGTGGTTTTGATGATGATGATAACAATGACTTTGATGACTTTGATAACGATGGTGGTTTTGATGACATTGATGATAACAATGACTTTGATAACGCTGATAACGATGACTTTGATGACTTTGATAATGATGACGATGGTGGTTTTGATGATGATGATAACGATGACTTTGATAACGATGACTTTGATGACGATGACGATGGTGGTTTTGATGACGTTGATGATAACGATGACTTTGATAACGCTGATAACGATGACTTTGATGACTTTGATGACGATGACGATGGTGGTTTTGATGATGATAACGATGACTTTGGTGACTTTGATAACGATGACGGTGGTTTTGATGACGTTGATGATAACGATGACTTTGATGACTTTGATAACGATGGTGGTTTTGATGACATTGATGACAACGATGACTTTGATAACGACGATGGTGGTTTTGATGATGTTGGTGATAACGATGACTTTGATAACAACGACGATGGTGGTTTTGATGATGATAACAATGACTTTGATGACTTTGATAACGATGGTGGTTTTGATGACATTGATGATAACAATGACTTTGATAACGCTGATAACGATGACTTTGATGACTTTGATAATGATGATAACGATGACTTTGATAACGATGACTTTGATGACGATGACGGTTTTGATGACAATGGTGGTGGTTTTGATGACATTGATGATAACGATGACTTTGATAACGATGACGATGGTGGTTTTGATGATGATAATGATGATTTTGATGATGACGATGGTGGTTTTGATGACGCTGATGGTGGCGGTGGTGGTGGTGGTGGTGGTTCCAGGTGTGCCCTTCGTTCTGCGTTGTGGGAAGGCCCTTAACGAGCGCAAAGCGGAGGTGCGGCTGCAGTTCCGGGAGGTCCCGGGGGACATCTTTGACCGTCAGTGCAAACGCAATGAGTTGGTGGTGCGCGTCCAACCCGACGAGGCCGTCTACACCAAACTGATGACCAAGAAACCCGGAATGTTCTTCAACCCCGAAGAGTCCGAGCTCGACCTCACCTACGGCAACCGCTACAAGGTGGGGGGGGACCCCAAAAATGGAGTGGGGACCCCAGAAATGGGGGGGGGGGAGAGCAGAAATGGGGTGAGGAACCCAAGAAATGGAGGTGGAGGCACCAAAAATGGTGGTGGAGAGCCAAGAAATGGGGGTGGGGACACCAGAAATGGGGTGAGGAACCCAAAAACGGGGGTGGAGGCACCAAAAATGGTGGTGGAGAGCCAAGAAATGGGGGTGAGGACACCAGAAATGGGGTGAGGAACCCAAGAAATGGAGGTGGAGGCACCAAAAATGGTGGTGGAGAGCCAAGAAATGGGGGTGAGGACACCAGAAATGGGGTGAGGAACCCAAAAAAATGGAGGTGGAGACACCAAAAGTGAGGAAAGGACCCCAAAAATGGGAGTGGGGACCCAAAAAACGGGGGTGGAGACCCCAAAAATGGTGGTGGAGAGCCAAGAAATGGGGGTGGGGACACCAAAAATGGGGGGGGAACCCCAAAAAATGGGGGTGGGGACACCAGAAATGGGAGTGAGGAACCCAAGAAATGGAGGTGGAGGCACCAAAAATGGTGGTGGAGAGCCAAGAAATGGGTGTGGGGACCCCAAAAATGGGGTGAGGAACCCAAAAATGGGTGTGGGGACCCCAAAAATGGGGATGGGGACACCAGAAATGGGGTGAGGAACCCAAAAAATGGGGGTGGAGACACCAAAAATGGTGGTGGAGATCCAAGAAATGGGGGTGGGGACCCCAAAATGGGGTGAGGAACCCCAAAAAATGGGGGTGGAGACACCAAAAATGGTGGTGGAGAGCCAAGAAATGGGGGTGGGGACACCAAAATGGGGTGAGGAACCCCATAAAATGGGGGTGGAGACACCAAAATTGAGGAAAGGACCCCAAAAATGGGAGTGGGGAACCCCAAAAATGGGGGTGGAGACACCAAAACTGTGGAAAGGACCTCAAAAATGGGAGTGGGGACCCCAAAAAATGGAGGTGGAGACACCAAAAATGGTGATGAAGAGCCAAGAAATGGGGGTGGGGACCCCAAAATGGGGTGAGGAACCCCATAAAATGGGGGTGGAGACCCCAAAAATGGTGGTGGAGAGCCAAGAAATGGGGGTGGGGACACCAAAAATGGGGGGGGAACCCCAAAAAATGGGGGTGGGGACACCAGAAATGGGAGTGAGGAACCCAAGAAATGGAGGTGGAGGCACCAAAAATGGTGGTGGAGAGCCAAGAAATGGGTGTGGGGACCCCAAAAATGGGGTGAGGAACCCAAAAATGGGTGTGGGGACCCCAAAAATGGGGATGGGGACACCAGAAATGGGGTGAGGAACCCAAAAAATGGGGGTGGAGACACCAAAAATGGTGGTGGAGATCCAAGAAATGGGGGTGGGGACCCCAAAATGGGGTGAGGAACCCCAAAAAATGGGGGTGGAGACACCAAAAATGGTGGTGGAGAGCCAAGAAATGGGGGTGGGGACACCAAAATGGGGTGAGGAACCCCATAAAATGGGGGTGGAGACACCAAAATTGAGGAAAGGACCCCAAAAATGGGAGTGGGGAACCCCAAAAATGGGGGTGGAGACACCAAAACTGTGGAAAGGACCTCAAAAATGGGAGTGGGGACCCCAAAAAATGGAGGTGGAGACACCAAAAATGGTGATGAAGAGCCAAGAAATGGGGGTGGGGACCCCAAAATGGGGTGAGGAACCCCATAAAATGGGGGTGGAGACACCAAAAGTGAGGAAAGGACCCCAAAAATGGTGATGGAGACACCAGAAATGGGGTGAGGAACCCAAGAAATGGAGATGAAGACACCAAAAATGGTGGTGGAGATCCAAGAAATGGGTGTGGGGACCCCAAAAATGGGGTGAGGAACCCAAAAATGGGTGTGGGGACCCCAAAAATGGGGATGGGGACCTCAAAAATGGGGTGAGGAACCCCAAAAATGGAGGTGAAGGCACCAAAAATGGTGGTGGAGGCCAAGAAATGGGGGTGGGGGGACCCCAAAAATGGGGTGAGGAACCCCAAAAATGGAGGTGAAGGCACCAAAAATGGTGGTGGAGGCCAAGAAATGGGGGTGGGGGGACCCCAAAACTGAAGAAGGGCCCCTAAAAATGGGTGAGGACCCCCCAAAATTGGGGTGGAGACACCAAATATGGAACGCTCGAACCCCCCCAGGCCCCCAACCGTCCCCCCAAGCCCTATGTACAGGGGGGTCCCCAAAACCTTTGGACCCCCCCCCAAGCCCCGGGGCCCCCCAAATCCGTGTCCCCCCCCAGGACGTGAAGCTGCCGGACGCCTACGAGCGCCTCATCCTCGACGTCTTCTGCGGGAACCAAATGCACTTTGTGCGAAGGTTGGGGGGATTTGGGGGTTCAAGGAGGGGATTTTGGGGTTCGAGGGGGGAGTTTGGGTGATCAATGTGGGGATTTGGGGGTTCAGGGAGGGGATTTTGGGGTTCTGGGGGTGATTTTGAGGTTCAAAGGGGATTTTGGGGGGGTTCAAGGGGGAGATTTTGGGTTTAAAGGAGGAGATTTGGGGGTTCAGGGAGGGGATTTGGGGTTCAAGGTGGTGATTTTGGGGTTCAAAGGGGGATTTGGGGGTTCAAAGGGGGATTTTGGGGGGGTTCAAGGGGGGATTTGGGGGTTCAGAGAGGAGATTTGGGGGTTCAAGGGAGGATTTGGGGGTTCAAAGGGGGATTTGGGGGTTCAAAAGGGGATTTTGGGGGGTTCAAGGGGTGGATTTGGGGGTTCAAAGGGGGGATTTTGGGGTTCAAGGGGGGATTTGGGGATTTAAAGGAGGAGATTTGGGGGTTCAAGGGGGGATTTTGGTGTTCCCGGGGGGGTTTTGGGGTTCCTGGGAGGATTTTGGTGTTCCCGGGGGGGTTTTGGGGTTCCTGGGAGGATTTTGGGGTTCCCGGGGGGGTTTGGGGTTCCCAGGGAGGATTTTGGGGTTCCCGGGGGTGTTTTGGGGTTCCCGGGGGGGGTTGGGGTTCACAGGGAGGATTTTGGAGTTCAAAGGGTGGATTTTGAGGTTCAAGGGGTGGATTTTGGGGTTCCCGGGTTTTTTTTGGGGGTTCATGGGGGGTTTGGGGGGTTCAAGGGGGGGATTTTGGGTTTAAAGGAGGAGATTTGGGGGTTCAGGGGGGGATTTTGGTGTTCCCGGGGGGGTTTTGGGGTTCCCGGGAGGATTTGGGGGTTCAAGAGGGGGATTTTGGGTTTAAAGGAGGAGATTTGGGGGCTCAGGGGTGGATTTTGGGGCTCCTGGGGGGGTTTTGGGGTTCCTGGGGGGGTTTTGGGGTTCCCGGGGGTGTTTTGGGGTTCCCTGGGTGGATGTTGGGGTTCCCGGGGGGTGTTTTGGGGTTCACAGGGAGGTTTTGGGGTTCCCGGGTGGATTTTGGGGTTCAAGGGGTGGATTTTGGGGTTCCCGGGAAGATTTTGGGGTTCCTGGGTGGATTTTGGGGTTCAAGGGGTGGATTTTGGGGTTCCCGGGGGGGGTTTGGGGTTCCCGGGGGGGGTTTTGGGGTTCCCGGGGGGTTTTGGTGTTCCTGGGAGGATTTTGGGGTTCCCGGGGGTGTTTTGGGGTTCCCAGGGGGGTTTTGGGGTTCCCAGGGGTGGCTGTTGGTGTTCCCGGGTGGTTTTGGGGTTCAGGGGTGGATGTTGGGGTTCAGGGGTGGATTTTGGTGTTCCCGGGGTGGATTTTGGGGGTTCCCAGGGGGCTTTGGGGGTTCCTGGGGGTGTTTTGGGGTTCAGGGGTGGCTGTTGGGGTTCCCTGGGTGGCTGTTGGGGTTCAGGGGTGGTTTTGGGGTTCAGGGGTGACTGTTGGGGTTCAGGGGTGGCTGTTGGGGTTCCCGGGGGGGTTTTGGGGTTCCGGGGTGGCTGTTGGGGTTCCCGGGTGGCTGTTGGGGTTCCCAGTGGTGTTTTGGTGTTCCCGGGGGGGTTTTGGGGTTCCCGGGGGGGTTTTGGGGTTCCGGGGTGGCTGTTGGGGTTCCCGGGGTGGATTTTAGGGTTCAAGGGGTGGTTTGGGGGTTCCCGGGGTGGATGTTGGGGTTCCCGGGGGGGTTTGGGGTTCCCGGGGGGGTTTTGGGGTGACCGTTGGGGTCGGTTTTTGGGGCGCAGCGATGAGCTCCGCGAGGCGTGGCGCATCTTCACCCCTCTCCTGCACCGCATCGAGGAGCGGCGCCACCGCCCCATCCCCTACCGGCACGGCAGGTGGGGGCGGCTGTGGGGCAGATGTGGGGCAGATGTGGGGCAGAGTGTGGGGCAGAGTGTGGGGCAGAGTGTGGGGCAGAGTGTGGGGCAGGTGGGGGGCGGCTATGGGGCAGATGTGGGGCAGATGTGGGGCAGAGTGTGGGGCAGAGTGTGGGGCAGGTGGGGGGCGGCTATGGGGCAGATGTGGGGCAGATGTGGGGCAGAGTGTGGGGCAGCCATGGGGCAGGTGGGGGGCGGCTGGGGGGCAGATGTGGGGCAGAGTGTGGGGCAGAGTGTGGGGCAGAGTGTGGGGCAGGTGGGGGCGGCTATGGGGCAGATGTGGGGCAGATGTGGGGCAGAGTGTGGGGCAGAGTGTGGGGCAGAGTGTGGGGCAGAGTGTGGGGCAGGTGGGGGGCGGCTATGGGGCAGATGTGGGGCAGATGTGGGGCAGAGTGTGGGGCAGAGTGTGGGGCAGGTGGGGGGCGGCTATGGGGCAGATGTGGGGCAGATGTGGGGCAGAGTGTGGGGCAGAGTGTGGGGCAGGTGGGGGGCGGCTATGGGGCAGCTATGGGGCAGCTATGGGGCAGAGTGTGGGGCAGAGTGTGGGGCAGGTGGGGGGCGGCTATGGGGCAGATGTGGGGCAGAGTGTGGGGCAGAGTGTGGGGCAGCCATGGGGCAGGTGGGGGGCAGCTATGGGGCAGATGTGGGGCAGAGTGTGGGGCAGAGTGTGGGGCAGGTGGGGGGCGGCTGTGGGGCAGATGTGGGGCAGAGTGTGGGGCAGAGTGTGGGGCAGGTGGGGGGCGGCTGTGGGGCAGATGTGGGGCAGATGTGGGGCAGAGTGTGGGGCAGAGTGTGGGGCAGGTGGGGGGCGGCTATGGGGCAGCTATGGGGCGGCTATGGGGCAGAGTGTGGGGCAGAGTGTGGGGCAGGTGGGGGGCGGCTATGGGGCAGATGTGGGGCAGAGTGTGGGGCAGAGTGTGGGGCAGCCATGGGGCAGGTGGGGGGCGGCTATGGGGCAGATGTGGGGCAGATGTGGGGCAGAGTGTGGGGCAGAGTGTGGGGCAGGTGGGGGCGGCTATGGGGCAGATGTGGGGCAGAGTGTGGGGCAGAGTGTGGGGCAGGTGGGGGGCGGCTATGGGGCAGATGTGGGGCAGAGTGTGGGGCAGAGTGTGGGGCAGGTGGGGGGCGGCTGTGGGGCAGATGTGGGGCAGAGTGTGGGGCAGAGTGTGGGGCAGCCATGGGGCAGGTGGGGGGCGGCTATGGGGCAGATGTGGGGCAGATGTGGGGCAGAGTGTGGGGCAGAGTGTGGGGCAGGTGGGGGGCGGCTATGGGGCAGATGTGGGGCAGATGTGGGGCAGAGTGTGGGGCAGGTGGGGGCGGCTATGGGGCAGATGTGGGGCAGATGTGGGGCAGAGTGTGGGGCAGAGTGTGGGGCAGGTGGGGGCGGCTATGGGGCAGATGTGGGGCAGATGTGGGGCAGAGTGTGGGGCAGAGTGTGGGGCAGGTGGGGGGCGGCTGTGGGGCAGATGTGGGGCAGATGTGGGGCAGAGTGTGGGGCAGGTGGGGGGCGGCTATGGGGCAGATGTGGGGCAGATGTGGGGCAGAGTGTGGGGCAGGTGGGGGGCGGCTATGGGGCAGATGTGGGGCAGATGTGGGGCAGAGTGTGGGGCAGAGTGTGGGGCAGGTGGGGGGCGGCTGTGGGGCAGATGTGGGGCAGATGTGGGGCAGAGTGTGGGGCAGAGTGTGGGGCAGGTGGGGGGCGGCTGTGGGGCAGATGTGGGGCAGATGTGGGGCAGAGTGTGGGGCAGGTGGGGGGCGGCTATGGGGCAGATGTGGGGCAGATGTGGGGCAGAGTGTGGGGCAGGTGGGGGGCGGCTATGGGGCAGATGTGGGGCAGATGTGGGGCAGATGTGGGGCAGAGTGTGGGGCAGAGTGTGGGGCAGGTGGGGGCGGCTATGGGGCAGATGTGGGGCAGATGTGGGGCAGAGTGTGGGGCAGAGTGTGGGGCAGGTGGGGGGCGGCTGTGGGGCAGATGTGGGGCAGATGTGGGGCAGAGTGTGGGGCAGAGTGGGGGGCAGCTGTGGGGCAGATGTGGGGCAGATGTGGGGCAGAGTGTGGGGCAGAGTGTGGGGCAGGTGGGGGGCGGCTGTGGGGCAGATGTGGGGCAGATGTGGGGCAGAGTGTGGGGCAGAGTGTGGGGCAGGTGGGGGGCGGCTGTGGGGCAGATGTGGGGCAGATGTGGGGCAGAGTGTGGGGCAGGTGGGGGGCAGGTGGGGGGCGGCTATGGGGCAGATGTGGGGCAGATGTGGGGCAGAGTGTGGGGCAGAGTGTGGGGCAGGTGGGGGCGGCTATGGGGCAGATGTGGGGCAGATGTGGGGCAGAGTGTGGGGCAGAGTGTGGGGCAGGTGGGGGCGGCTATGGGGCAGATGTGGGGCAGATGTGGGGCAGAGTGTGGGGCAGAGTGTGGGGCAGCCATGGGGCAGGTGGGGGGCGGCTATGGGGCAGATGTGGGGCAGATGTGGGGCAGAGTGTGGGGCAGGTGGGGGGCGGCTATGGGGCAGATGTGGGGCAGATGTGGGGCAGAGTGTGGGGCAGAGTGTGGGGCAGGTGGGGGGCGGCTATGGGGCAGATGTGGGGCAGATGTGGGGCAGAGTGTGGGGCAGGTGGGGGCGGCTATGGGGCAGATGTGGGGCAGATGTGGGGCAGAGTGTGGGGCAGAGTGTGGGGCAGGTGGGGGGCGGCTGTGGGGCAGATGTGGGGCAGATGTGGGGCAGAGTGTGGGGCAGGTGGGGGGCGGCTGTGGGGCAGATGTGGGGCAGATGTGGGGCAGAGTGTGGGGCAGGTGGGGGGCGGCTGTGGGGCAGATGTGGGGCAGATGTGGGGCAGAGTGTGGGGCAGAGTGTGGGGCAGGTGGGGGGCGGCTGTGGGGCAGATGTGGGGCAGATGTGGGGCAGAGTGTGGGGCAGGTGGGGGGCGGCTATGGGGCAGATGTGGGGCAGATGTGGGGCAGAGTGTGGGGCAGGTGGGGGGCGGCTATGGGGCAGATGTGGGGCAGATGTGGGGCAGAGTGTGGGGCAGAGTGTGGGGCAGGTGGGGGCGGCTATGGGGCAGATGTGGGGCAGATGTGGGGCAGAGTGTGGGGCAGAGTGTGGGGCAGGTGGGGGCGGCTATGGGGCAGATGTGGGGCAGATGTGGGGCAGAGTGTGGGGCAGAGTGTGGGGCAGGTGGGGGGCGGCTATGGGGCAGATGTGGGGCAGAGTGTGGGGCAGAGTGTGGGGCAGGTGGGGGGCGGCTATGGGGCAGATGTGGGGCAGAGTGTGGGGCAGAGTGTGGGGCAGAGTGTGGGGCAGGTGGGGGGCGGCTGTGGGGCAGATGTGGGGCAGAGTGTGGGGCAGAGTGTGGGGCAGCCATGGGGCAGGTGGGGGGCGGCTATGGGGCAGATGTGGGGCAGATGTGGGGCAGAGTGTGGGGCAGAGTGTGGGGCAGGTGGGGGCGGCTATGGGGCAGATGTGGGGCAGATGTGGGGCAGAGTGTGGGGCAGAGTGTGGGGCAGCCATGGGGCAGGTGGGGGGCGGCTATGGGGCAGATGTGGGGCAGAGTGTGGGGCAGAGTGTGGGGCAGGTGGGGGGCGGCTGTGGGGCAGATGTGGGGCAGAGTGTGGGGCAGAGTGTGGGGCAGCCATGGGGCAGGTGGGGGGCGGCTATGGGGCAGATGTGGGGCAGATGTGGGGCAGAGTGTGGGGCAGAGTGTGGGGCAGGTGGGGGGCGGCTATGGGGCAGATGTGGGGCAGATGTGGGGCAGAGTGTGGGGCAGGTGGGGGCGGCTATGGGGCAGATGTGGGGCAGATGTGGGGCAGAGTGTGGGGCAGAGTGTGGGGCAGGTGGGGGGCGGCTGTGGGGCAGATGTGGGGCAGATGTGGGGCAGAGTGTGGGGCAGGTGGGGGGCGGCTATGGGGCAGATGTGGGGCAGATGTGGGGCAGAGTGTGGGGCAGGTGGGGGGCGGCTATGGGGCAGATGTGGGGCAGATGTGGGGCAGAGTGTGGGGCAGAGTGTGGGGCAGGTGGGGGCGGCTATGGGGCAGATGTGGGGCAGATGTGGGGCAGAGTGTGGGGCAGAGTGTGGGGCAGCCATGGGGCAGGTGGGGGGCGGCTATGGGGCAGATGTGGGGCAGATGTGGGGCAGAGTGTGGGGCAGAGTGTGGGGCAGGTGGGGGCGGCTATGGGGCAGATGTGGGGCAGAGTGTGGGGCAGAGTGTGGGGCAGGTGGGGGGCGGCTATGGGGCAGATGTGGGGCAGAGTGTGGGGCAGAGTGTGGGGCAGGTGGGGGCGGCTATGGGGCAGATGTGGGGCAGATGTGGGGCAGAGTGTGGGGCAGCCATGGGGCAGGTGGGGGGCGGCTATGGGGCAGATGTGGGGCAGATGTGGGGCAGAGTGTGGGGCAGAGTGTGGGGCAGGTGGGGGGCGGCTATGGGGCAGATGTGGGGCAGATGTGGGGCAGAGTGTGGGGCAGGTGGGGGCGGCTATGGGGCAGATGTGGGGCAGATGTGGGGCAGAGTGTGGGGCAGAGTGTGGGGCAGGTGGGGGCGGCTATGGGGCAGATGTGGGGCAGAGTGTGGGGCAGAGTGTGGGGCAGGTGGGGGGCGGCTGTGGGGCAGATGTGGGGCAGATGTGGGGCAGAGTGTGGGGCAGGTGGGGGGCGGCTATGGGGCAGATGTGGGGCAGATGTGGGGCAGAGTGTGGGGCAGGTGGGGGGGCGGCTATGGGGCAGATGTGGGGCAGATGTGGGGCAGAGTGTGGGGCAGAGTGTGGGGCAGGTGGGGGGCGGCTGTGGGGCAGATGTGGGGCAGATGTGGGGCAGAGTGTGGGGCAGAGTGTGGGGCAGGTGGGGGGCAGCTGTGGGGCAGATGTGGGGCAGATGTGGGGCAGAGTGTGGGGCAGGTGGGGGGCAGGTGGGGGGCGGCTATGGGGCAGATGTGGGGCAGATGTGGGGCAGAGTGTGGGGCAGAGTGTGGGGCAGGTGGGGGCGGCTATGGGGCAGATGTGGGGCAGATGTGGGGCAGAGTGTGGGGCAGAGTGTGGGGCAGGTGGGGGCGGCTATGGGGCAGATGTGGGGCAGATGTGGGGCAGAGTGTGGGGCAGAGTGTGGGGCAGCCATGGGGCAGGTGGGGGGCGGCTATGGGGCAGATGTGGGGCAGATGTGGGGCAGAGTGTGGGGCAGAGTGTGGGGCAGGTGGGGGCGGCTATGGGGCAGATGTGGGGCAGATGTGGGGCAGAGTGTGGGGCAGGTGGGGGGCGGCTATGGGGCAGATGTGGGGCAGATGTGGGGCAGAGTGTGGGGCAGAGTGTGGGGCAGGTGGGGGGCGGCTATGGGGCAGATGTGGGGCAGAGTGTGGGGCAGAGTGTGGGGCAGAGTGTGGGGCAGGTGGGGGGCGGCTGTGGGGCAGATGTGGGGCAGAGTGTGGGGCAGAGTGTGGGGCAGCCATGGGGCAGGTGGGGGGCGGCTATGGGGCAGATGTGGGGCAGATGTGGGGCAGAGTGTGGGGCAGAGTGTGGGGCAGGTGGGGGGCGGCTATGGGGCAGATGTGGGGCAGATGTGGGGCAGAGTGTGGGGCAGGTGGGGGCGGCTATGGGGCAGATGTGGGGCAGATGTGGGGCAGAGTGTGGGGCAGAGTGTGGGGCAGGTGGGGGGCGGCTGTGGGGCAGATGTGGGGCAGATGTGGGGCAGAGTGTGGGGCAGGTGGGGGGCGGCTATGGGGCAGATGTGGGGCAGATGTGGGGCAGAGTGTGGGGCAGGTGGGGGGCGGCTATGGGGCAGATGTGGGGCAGATGTGGGGCAGAGTGTGGGGCAGAGTGTGGGGCAGGTGGGGGCGGCTATGGGGCAGATGTGGGGCAGATGTGGGGCAGAGTGTGGGGCAGAGTGTGGGGCAGGTGGGGGGCGGCTATGGGGCAGATGTGGGGCAGATGTGGGGCAGAGTGTGGGGCAGAGTGTGGGGCAGGTGGGGGGCGGCTATGGGGCAGATGTGGGGCAGATGTGGGGCAGAGTGTGGGGCAGAGTGTGGGGCAGGTGGGGGGCGGCTATGGGGCAGATGTGGGGCAGAGTGTGGGGCAGAGTGTGGGGCAGGTGGGGGCGGCTATGGGGCAGATGTGGGGCAGATGTGGGGCAGATGTGGGGCAGAGTGTGGGGCAGAGTGTGGGGCAGGTGGGGGGCGGCTGTGGGGCAGATGTGGGGCAGAGTGTGGGGCAGGTGGGGGGCGGCCATGGGGCAGCTGTGGGGCAGGTGTGGGGCAGTGTGGGGCAGAGTGTGGGATGGCCGTGGGGCAGATGTGGGGCGGTTGTGGGGCAGATGTGGGGCTGCTGTGGGGCAGCCATGGGGCAGTTGTGGGGCAGCTATGGGGTGGCTGTGGGGCGGCTGTGGGGCAGCCATGGGGGGCAGATAGGGGGTGGCCGTGGGGCAGCCATGGGGCAGTTGTGGGTCAACTGTGGGGCAGTTGTGGGGCAGCAGTGAGGCAGATGTGGGGCAGCCATGGGGCAGATGTGGGGTGGCCGTGGGGCAGCTGTGGGGCAGTGTGGGGTGGCTGTGGGGCAGATGTGGGGCAGATGTGGGGCAGAGTGTGGGGCAGGTGTGGGGCAGATGTGGGGCAGCCGTGGGGCGGGTGTGGGGCAGCCACGGGGGGCAGATGGGGGGTGGCCGTGGGGCAGATGTGGGGCGGCCATGGGGCAGTTGTGGGGCAGCTATGGGGTGGCTGTGGGGCGGCTGTGGGGCAGCCATGGGGGGCAGATAGGGGGTGGCCGTGGGGCAGCCATGGGGCAGTTGTGGGTCAACTGTGGGGCAGTTGTGGGGCAGCAGTGAGGCAGATGTGGGGCAGCCATGGGGCAGATGTGGGGTGGCCGTGGGGCAGCTGTGGGGCAGTGTGGGGCAGCTGTGGGGTGGCTGTGGGGCAGATGTGGGGTAGTGTGGGGCAGCAGTGGGGCAGCTGTGGGGCAGGTGGGGGGCAGCTATGGGGCGGCTATGGGGCAGCCGTGGGGCAGATGTGGGGCAGCTGTGAGGCAGAGTGTGGGGTGGCCATGGGGCAGATGTGGGGCAGCTGTGGGGCAGCCGTGAGGCATCCGTGGGGTGGCTGTGGGGCTCTCAGGGGCTCTGGGGGGATTTGGGGGCGCCGTGGGGCAGATGTGGGGCAGGACGGGGGGGTTTGGGGGCGCTATGGGGCAGGAATTGAGGCCTGAGGGGCACTCGAGGGGTGGTTATGGGGCAGAGGCTGCACCGTGGGTCACACTATGGGGCAGGGGCTGCACTGTGGGTCGCGCTATGGGTCGGTGGGTGGCGCTATGGGGCAGGGGCTGTGCCGTGGGTCTCACTATGGGTCGGGGGGTGGCGCTATGGGTCCGTGTGTGGCGCTATGGGTCGGGGTGTGGCGCTATGGGTCTGTGTGTGGCGCTATGGGTCGGGGGGTGGCGCTATGGGTCAGGGTGTGTCGCTATGGGTCGGGGGGTGGCGCTATGGGTCAGGGTGTGTCGCTATGGGTCGGGGGGTGGCGCTATGGGTCGGGGGGGGCGCTATGGGTCGGGGTGTGGCGCTATGGGTCGGGGTGTGGCGCTATGGGTCCGTGTGTGGCGCTATGGGTCAGGGTGTGTCGCTATGGGTCGGGGTGTGGCGCTATGGGTCTGTGTGTGGCGCTATGGGTCGGGGGGTGGCGCTATGGGTCAGGGTGTGTCGCTATGGGTCGGGGGGTGGCGCTATGGGTCGGGGGGTGGCGCTATGGGTCAGGGTGTGTCGCTATGGGTCGGGGGGTGGCGCTATGGGTCAGGGTGTGGCGCTATGGGTCCGTGTGTGGCGCTATGGGTCCGTGTGTGCCGCTATGGGTCGGGTGTGTCACTATGGGTCAGGGTGTGGCGCTATGGGTTGGGGTGTGGCGCTATGGGTCCCGCTATGGGTCAGGGTGTGTCACTATGGGTGGCGCTATGGGTCGGGGTGTGGCGCTATGGGTCCGAGTGTGGCGCTATGGGTCGGGGTGTGGCGCTATGGGTCCGTGTGTGGCGCTATGGGTCGGGAGGTGTCGCTATGGGTCCCGCTATGGGTCAGGGTGTGTCGCTGTGGGTCCGTGTGTGGCACTATGGGTCCGTGTGTGGCGCTATGGGTCCGAGTGTGGCGCTATGGGTCGGGGGGTGGCGCTATGGGTCTGTGTGTGGCGCTATGGGTCGGTGTGTGGCGCTATGGGTCCGTGTGTGGCGCTATGGGTCAGGGTGTGTCGCTATGGGTCGGGGTGTGGCGCTATGGGTCCTGCTATGGGTCCCGCTATGGGTCGGTGGGTGGCGCTATGGGTCGGGGGGTGTCGCTATGGGTGGTGCTATGGGTGGGGTGTGGCGCTATGGGTCCGTGTGTGGCGCTATGGGTCGGGTGTGGCGCTATGGGTCGGGGTGTGGCGCTATGGGTCCGTGTGTGGCGCTATGGGTCGGGATGTGGCGCTATGGGTCCGTGTGTGGCGCTATGGGTCGGGGGGTGGCGCTATGGGTCCGTGTGTGGCGCTATGGGTCAGTGTGTGGCGCTATGGGTCGGTGTGTGCCGCTATGGGTCAGGGGGTGTCGCTATGGGTCGGGGGGCGGCGCTATGGGTCCCGCTATGGGTCGGTGGGTCCCGCTATGGGTCCCGCTATGGGTCGGTGGGTCCCGCTATGGGTCCGGGTGTGGCGCTATGGGTTGCGCTATGGGTCGGGGTGTGGCGCTATGGGTCGCGCTATGGGTCGGGGTGTGGCGCTATGGGTCTGTGTGTGGCGCTATGGGTCGGGGTGTGGCGCTATGGGTCTGTGTGTGGCGCTATGGGTCGGGGGTGGCGCTATGGGTCGGTGGGTGGCGCTATGGGTGGCGCTATGGGTCTGGGTGTGGCGCTATGGGTCAGGGTGTGTCACTATGGGTGGCGCTATGGGTCGGGGGGTGGCGCTATTGGTCCGTGTGTGGCGCTGTGGGTCCGGGTGTGGCGCTATGGGTCGCGCTATGGGTCAGTGGGTGGCGCTATGGGTCCGTGTGTGGCGCTGTGGGTCGGGTGTGGCGCTATGGGTCAGTGGGTGGCGCTATGGGTCCCGCTATGGGTCGGGGGGTCCCGCTATGGGTCCCGCTATGGGTCGGTGGGTCCCGCTATGGGTCGGGGGGTGGCGCTATGGGTCGAGGGGTGGTGCTATGGGAGGCGCTATGGGTCGGGGGGTGGTGCTATGGGTCTGTGGGTGGCGCTATGGGTCTGTGAGTCCCGCTATGGGTCCGTGTGTGGCACTATGGGTCCGGGTGTGGCACTATGGGTCCGGGTGTGGCGCTATGGGTCAGTGGGTGTCGCTATGGGTCGGGCTGTGGCGCTATGGGTCAGTGTGTGGCGCTATGGGTCCGGGTGTGGCGCTATGGGTCGGGGTGTGGCGCTATGGGTCTGTCAGTCCCGCTATGGGTCCGTGTGTGGCGCTATGGGTCAGTGGGTGTCGCTATGGGTCAGGCTGTGGCGCTATGGGTCAGTGTGTGGCGCTATGGGTCTGTGTGTGGCGCTATGGGTCAGTGTGTGGCGCTATGGGTCCCGCTATGGGTCGGGGGGTGTCGCTATGGGTCGGGGTGTGGCGCTATGGGTCTGTGTGTGGCGCTATGGGTCTGTGTGTGGCGCTATGGGTCCCGCTATGGGTCTGTGTGTGGCGCTATGGGTCCTGCTATGGGTCGGGGGGTGTCGCTATGGGTCGGGGTGTGGCGCTATGGGTCTGTGTGTGGCGCTATGGGTCGGTGGGTCCCGCTATGGGTCCCGCTATGGGTCTGTGTGTGGCGCTATGGGTCCTGCTATGGGTCGGGGGGTGTCGCTATGGGTCGGGGTGTGGCGCTATGGGTCTGTGTGTGGCGCTATGGGTCGGGGGGTGGCGCTATGGGTCCGGGTGTGGCGCTATGGGTCTGTGTGTGGCGCTATGGGTCGGGGTGTGGCGCTATGGGTCAGTGTGTGGCGCTATGGGTCCGTGTGTGGCGCTATGGGTCGGGGGGTGGCGCTATGGGTCGGGGGTGGCGCTATGGGTCGGTGTGTGGCGCTATGGGTCGGGGTGTGGCGCTATGGGTCGGTGTGTGGCACTATGGGTCGGGGGTGGCGCTATGGGTCGGGGTGTGGCGCTATGGGTCGGGGGTGGCGCTATGGGTCCGGGTGTGGCGCTATGGGTCGGGGTGTGGCGCTATGGGTCGGGTGTGGCGCTATGGGTCGGGGGTGGCGCTATGGGTCTGTGTGTGGCGCTATGGGTCCCGCTATGGGTCGGGGTGTGGCGCTATGGGTCAGTGGGTGGCGCTATGGGTCCGTGTGTGGCGCTGTGGGTCGGGTGTGGCGCTATGGGTCAGTGGGTGGCGCTATGGGTCCCGCTATGGGTCGGGGGGTCCCGCTATGGGTCCCGCTATGGGTCGGTGGGTCCCGCTATGGGTCGGTGGGTCCCGCTATGGGTCCGTGTGTGGCGCTATGGGTCCCCCTATGGGTTGGGGGTTGGCGCTGTGGGTCAGCGGGTGGCGCTATGGGTCGGTGGGTGGCGCTATGGGTCGGGGGGTGGCGCTATGGGTCCCGCTATGGGTCGGTGGGTGGCGCTATGGGTCGGGTGGTGTTGCTATGGGTCGGTGGGTCCCGCTATGGGTCCGTGTGTGGCGCTATGGGTCCCACTATGGGTCGGGGGGTGGCGCTATGGGTGGCGCTATGGGTCGGGGGGTGGCGCTATGGGTCCCACTATGGGTCGGGGGGTGGCGCTATGGGTCTGTGTGTGGCGCTATGGGTCGGGGGGTGGCGCTATGGGTCCCGCTATGGGTCGGGGGTGTGGCGCTATGGGTCGGTGGGTGGCGCTATGGGTCCGGGTGTGGCGCTATGGGTCCGGGTGTGGCGCTATGGGTCGGGGGTGTGGCGCTATGGGTCGGTGGGTGGCGCTATGGGTCCGGGTGTGGCGCTATGGGTCGGGGGTGTGGCGCTATGGGTCGGGGGTGGTGCTATGGGTCGGGGTGTGGCGCTATGGGTCTGTGGGTGTCGCTATGGGTCTGTGGGTCCCGCTATGGGTCTGTGTGTGGCGCTATGGGTCGGGGGGTGGCGCTATGGGTCTGTGTGTGGCGCTATGGGTCCGTGTGTGGCGCTATGGGTCGGGGGGTGGCGCTATGGGTCCGTGGGTGGCGCTATGGGTCTGTGTGTGTTGCTATGGGTCAGTGTGTGGCGCTATGGGTCAGTGTGTGGCGCTATGGGTCTGTGTGTGGCGCTATGGGTCGGGGGGTGGCGCTATGGGTGCCGCTATGGGTCCGTGTGTGGCGCTATGGGTCGGTGGGTGCCGCTATGGGTCCCACTATGGGTCCGTGTGTGGCGCTATGGGTCGGGGTGTGGCGCTATGGGTCCCGCTATGGGTCTGTGGGTGGCGCTATGGGTCTGTGGGTCCCGCTATGGGTCCGTGTGTGGCGCTATGGGTCCGTGTGTGTCGCTATGGGTCGGGGTGTGGCGCTATGGGTCCCGCTATGGGTCTGTGGGTGGCGCTATGGGTCTGTGGGTCCCGCTATGGGTCCGTGTGTGGCGCTATGGGTCCGTGTGTGGCACTATGGGTCCGGGTGTGGCGCTATGGGTCGGGGGGTGGCGCTATGGGTCGGTGGGTCCCGCTATGGGTCCCGCTATGGGTCGGGTGTGGCGCTATGGGTCCCGCTATGGGTCGGGGTGTGGCGCTATGGGTCCGTGTGTGTCGCTATGGGTCGGGGGGTGTCGCTATGGGTGGCGCTATGGGTCGGGGGGTGTCTGCTATGGGTCGGGTGTGTCGCTATGGGTCGGGGTGTGGCGCTATGGGTCCCGCTATGGGTCGGGTGTGGCGCTATGGGTCGGGGTGTGCCGCTATGGGTCAGTGTGTGGGTGCCCCACAGCCGCGGCCCCCCCGAGGCGGATGAGCTGCTGAAGCGCGCCGGGTTCCTCTACGAGGGCACCTACCGATGGGTCAACCCCCACAAGCCCTGACCCACGGCGACCCACGGCGACCCACGGCGACCCACAGCGACCCACGGAGCCGCGCACACTGGGACCTCAGCCTGCCCCACACATCCTCCACGCTCCAGCCTGACCCATAGATACGCATAGGGACCTCGGCCTGCCCCATAGATCTGCCCCACAGATCCTCTACGCTCCAGCCTGCCCCATAGATCTGCCCCACACATCCTCCACGCTCCAGCCTGACCCATAGATACGCACAGGGACCTCGGCCTGCCCCATAGATCTGCCCCACAGATCCTCTACACTCCAGCCTGCCCCATAGATCTGCCCCACACATCCTCCACGCTCCAGCCTGACCCATAGATACGCACAGGGACCTCGGCCTGCCCCATAGATCTGCCCCACAGATCCTCAACGCTCCAGCCTGCCCCATAGATCCCCTATGCTCCAGTCCGCCCCATAGATCTGCCCCATAGATCCGCCCTGCCCTGCCCCACAGATCTTCTACACTCCAGCCTGCCCCATAGATATGCACAGGGACCTCAGCCTGCCCCATAGATCTGCCCCACAGATCCTCTATGCTCCAGCCTGCCCCATAGATCTGCCCCACACATCCTCCACGCTCCAGCCTGCCCCATAGATACGCACAGGGACCTCAGCCTGCCCCATAGATCTGCCCCACAGATCCTCTATGCTCCAGCCTGCCCCATAGATCTGCCCCACAGATCCTCTACACTCCAGACTGCCCCATAGATCTGCCCAGTCGATCCCCTATGCTCCAGTCCGCCCCATAGATCTGCCCCATAGATACTGTACAGTCCTGTCTGCCCCATAGATCCACCCTGCCCTGCCCCACAGATCCTCTACACTCCAGCCTGACCCATAGATACACACAGGGACCCTGGCCTGCCCCATAGATCTGCCCCACAGATCTGTTACACTCCATCCTGCCCCATAGATCCACCTCAGTGTGCCCCATAGATCCGCCCAGCCCTGCCCCACAGATCCTCTACGCTCCAGCCTGCCCCATAGATACGCACAGGGACCCTGGCCTGCCCCATAGATCTGCCCCACAGCTCTGCCCCACAGATCTGTTACACTCCAGCCTGCCCCATAGATATGCACAGGGACCTCGGCCTGCCCCATAGATCTGCCCCATAGCTCTGCCCCACAGATCTGTTACACTCCAGCCTGCCCCATAGATCCACCTCAGTCTGCCCCATAGATCTGCCCCATAGATCCCCTATGCTCCACTCTGCCCCAGAGATCTGCCCCACAGATACGCACAGGGACATTGGCCTGCCCCATAGATCCCCCTCATCCTGCCCCATAGATCCCCCCACCCCACAGATACCCCCATCCTGCCCTATAGATCCCCCCCTGCCCCATAGATCCCCCCTGCCCCATAGATCCCCCCCATCCTGCCCCATAGATCCCCCATCCTGCCCCACAGATCCCCCTCTGCCCCATAGATCCCTCTGCCGCACAGATCCCCCTCTGCCCCATAGATCCCCCATCCTGCCCCACAGATCCCCCTCTGCCCCATAGATCCCTCTGCCGCACAGATCCCCCTCTGCCCCATAGATCCCCCCATCCTGCCCCATAGATACCCCTCTGCCGCACAGATCCCCCTCTGCCCCATAGATCCCCCATCCTGCCCCACAGATCCCCCACGCCCCATAGATCCCCCCATCCCGCCCCACAGATCCCCATCCTGCCCCATAGATCCCCTCCATCCTGCCCCATAGATCCCCCATCCCGCCCCATAGATCCCCCCTGCCCCATAGATCCCCCCATCCTGCCCCACAGATCCCATCCTGCCCCACAGATCCCCCCTGCCCCATAGATCCTCCTCTGCCCCACAGATCCCCCTCTGCCCCATAGATCCCCTCTCTGCCCCACAGATCCTCCTCTGCCCTATAGATCCCCAGTCCTGCCCCATAGATCCCCCTCTGACCCATAGATCCCCCCCTGCCCCCATCCCCTTTCTGCCCCATAGATCCCCTCTGCCCCATAGATCCCCCCCTGCCCCCATCCCCTTTCTGCCCCACAGATCCCCCCCTGCCCCATAGATCCCCCCCTGCCCCCCATCCCCTTTCTGCCCCACAGATCCCCCTCTGCCCCACAGATCCCCCCCTGCCCCCCATCCCCTTTCTGCCCCACAGATCCCCCTCTGCCCCACAGATCCCCCCCTGCCCCACAGATCCCCCCCTGCCCCCCATCCCCTTTCTGCCCCACAGATCCCCCTCTGCCCCATAGATCCCCCCCTGCCCCACAGATCCCCCCCTGCCCCCCATCCCCTCAGCTGGGACCAAAGCTCCCCTTAATTAAAAACCCCCTTAATTACCCCCAAATTAAGGGGTTCTTTTATGTCCCCCCCCAAATCCTCCCCCCTCCCCCTACTTGTGGGGCAGCCCCACAACAAGGGGACCCCAAAACCCCCTCCAGCCCCCCAAAATGGGACCAAAACCCCCCCAAATCCCTTCTGCCCCCAAAATGGGACCCCAAAATCCCTTCTGCCCCCAAAATGGGACCCCAAAATCCCTTCTGTCCCCCAAAATGGGACCCCAAAACCACTCAAAATGGGAACAAAACGCCCAAATCCCTTCTGTCCCCCAAAATGGGACCCCAAAACCACTCAAAATGGGACCAAAATCCCCCAAATCCTTTCTGCCCCCCAAAATGGGACCCCAAAACCACTCAAAATGGGACCAAAATCCCCCAAATCCTTTCTGCCCCCCAAAATGGGACCCCAAAACCACTGAAAATGGGACCAAAACCCCCCAAATCCCTTCTGCCCCCCAAAATGGGACCCCAAAACCACTCAAAATGGGACCAAAACCCCCAAAATCCCTTCTGCCCCCCAAAATGGGACCCCAAAATCACTCAAAATGGGAACAAAATCCCTACTGCCCCCCAAAATGGGACCCCAAAACCACTCAAAATGAGAACAAAACCCCCCAAATCCCTTCTGCCCCCCAAAATATGACCCCAAAACCACTCAAAATGAGAACAAAACCCCCCAAATCCCTTCTGCCCCCCAAAATGGGACCCCAGAATCACTAAAAATGGGACCAAACACCCCCAAATCCTTTCTGCTCCCCCAAAATGGGACCCCAAAATCCCTTCTGGCCCCCAAAATGGAACCCCAAAACCACTCAAAATGGGACCAAAACCCCCCAAATCCCTTCTGCCCCCCAAAATGGGACCCCAAAACCACTCAAAATGGGACCAAAATCCCCCAAATCCCTTCTGCCCCCCAAAATGGGACCCCAAAATCACTCAAAATGGGAACAAAATCCCTACTGCCCCCCAAAATGGGACCCCAAAACCACTCAAAATGAGAACAAAACCCCCCAAATCCCTTCTGCCCCCCAAAATGGGACCCCAGAATCACTCAAAATGGGACCAAACCCCCCCAAATCCCTTCTGCCCCCCAAAATGGGACCCAACCCCCCACATTTCCACAAAGGGGACCCCAAAATCGCCCCTCACCCCCCCCGTCCCCCACAAAAATGGGACCCCAGGACGCACCACTCGTCACCGTTTCCCCATTTATTCCGGGGGGGGTCCCCATCGCCCCCCCGTTCCCGGGGTCCCCCTCAGGAGGGCTGTGGGGCGCGGCGGGGGACGCAGCCCCCCATCTCCAGCGCCTCCGGCCACCCCTCGTATTTGTTGGAGCTGCGGCTGTTCCGGACGTGCTGAGGGGAGAAGAAACTTTTGGGGGTCCCCCTCCTCAATTTAGGGCTTTTCTCCCCATTTTGGGGCTCTTCCCGCCATTTTGGAGAGGGTCTTCCTGCCATTTTTGGGGTTCCACCCTTCATTCTTGGGGGTCTCCCCCTCGTTTTAGGGCTTTTCTCACCATTTTGGGGCTCTTCCCATCATTTTAGGGGTCCCCCCCTCATTTTAGGGATTTTCTCCCCATTTTTAGGGCTCTTCCCGCCATTTTGGGGAGGTCTTCCTGCCATTTTTGGGGTTCCCCCCCTTCATTCTTGGGGGTCTCCCCCTCCTTTTAGGGCTTTTCTCCCCATTTTAGGGCTCTTCCCACCATTTTAGGGGTTCTCCCTCTTCATTCTTGGGGTCCCATCCTCGTTTTAAGGCTTTTCTCCCCATTTTGGGGCTCTTCCCGCCATTTTAGGGGTTCCCCCCTTCATTCTTGGGGGTTTCCCCCTCCTTTTAGGGCTTTTCTCCCCATTTTAGGGCTCTTCCCGCCATCTTAGGGGTTCCCCCCTTCATTCTTGGGGTCCCTCCCCTCATTTTAGGGCTCTTCCCGCCATTTGGGGGCTCTTCCCGCCATTTTGGAGAGGGTCTTCCTACCATTTTTGGGGTTCCATCCTTCATTCTTTGGGGTCTCCCCCTCGTTTTAAGGCTTTTCTCCCCATTTTAGGGCTCTTCCCGCCATTTTAGGGGTTCCCCTCCTTCATTCTTGGGGTCCCTCCTCCTCATTTTAAGGCTTTTCTCCCCATTTTGGGGCTCTTCCCGCCATTTTGGAGAGGGTCTTCCTACCATTTTTGGGGTTCCATCCTTCATTCTTTGGGGTCTCCCCCTCGTTTTAAGGCTTTTCTCCCCATTTTAGGGCTCTTCCCGCCATTTTAGGGGTTCCCCTCCTTCATTCTTGGGGTCCCTCCTCCTCATTTTAAGGCTTTTCTCCCCATTTTGGGGCTCTTCCCGCCATTTTGGGGGGGTCTTCCTGCCATTTTAGGGGTTCCCTTCTTCATTCTTGGGGGGTCTCCCCCTCGTTTTAAGGCTTTTCTCCCCATTTTTGGGCTCTTCCCGCCATCTTAGGGGTTTCCCCCTTCATTCTTGGGGTCCCTCCCCTCATTTTAGGGCTCTTCCCGCCATTTTGGGGCTCTTCCCGCCATTTTGGGGGGGGTCTTCCTGCCATTTTAGGGGTTCCACCCTTCATTCTTGGGGTTCCCCCCTCAATTTAGGGCTTTTCTCGACATTTTGGGGCTCTTCCCGCCATTTTAGGGGTCTCCCCCTTCACTCTTGGGGTGTCCCCCCCTCGTTTTAAGGCTTTTCTCTCCATTTTTGGGCTCTTCCCGCCATTTTAGGGGTTACCCCCCTTCATTCTTGGGGTCCCTCCCCTCATTTTAGGACTTTTCTTCTCATTTTTGGGCTCTTCCTGCCATTTTTGGGGTTCCACCCTCCATTCTTGGGGTCTCCCCCTCATTTCAGGGCTTTTCTCCCCATTTTTGGGCTCTTCCCGCCATTTTGGGGGGGGTCTTCATGCCATTTTTGGGGTTCCACCCTTCATTCTTTGGGGTCTCCCCCTCGTTTTAGGGCTTTTTCTCCCCATTTTTGGGCTCTTCCCGCCATTTTGGGGGTACTCTTCTTCATTCTTGGGGGTCTCCCCCTCATTTTTAGGTTCCCCCCCTCGTTTTTAGGCTTTTCTCCCCATTTTGGGGCTCTTCCCGCCATTTTTGGGGTCCCCCCACCCCCATTTTTGCCATCTCCAGCCCCATTCTTCAGGTCCAAATCCCCATTTTTGGGGTCCCCATCCTCAGTTTTAGGTGTCCCCACACCATTTTTGGGGTCCAAATCCCTATTTTCAGGTCCCATTTTCTCTCTACTCCCCGTTTTTGGGGTTCCCCCCTCCCATCTTTGGGGCGACCACCCAATTTTGGGGCCCGTACCCCAATTTTTGCCATCTCTTACCCCATTTTTGGGGGCCCGAATCCCCATTTTTGGGGCCAAATCCTCCTTTTTAAGGTCCCCACCCCTATTTTTGGGTCCAAATTCCCCATTTTGGGGTCCCCACCCCTATTTTTGGGGTCCAAATCCCCATTTTGGGTCCCATTTTTTGTCTGGACCCCTTTTTTGCGTCCCCACCCTCACTTTTAGGTGTCCTCCAGTTTTGGGGTCCCCCCATTTTTACCACCTCCACCATCATTTGTTGCCACCCCATTTTCGGGGTCCCCACACCCCTTTTCAGGTCCCGTTTCTGCGGTTCCCCCCCTCCCACTTCCCAAGTGTGAATCCCCCATTTTTGGGGGGGTCGAATCCCCGCTTTTATGGTCCGCACCCCCTTTTTTTTGGGGGGGGTCCAAATCCTTGAGTTTTGGGGCCTCCACCCCCATTTTTGCCACCTTTACCCTCCATTTTTGGGGCCCCCCACCCCCAGTTTTGCCACCTCTACCTCCATTTTTGGGGCCCCCACCCCAAGCTTTGGCACCTCAACCTCCCTTTTTGGGGTCCCCACTTCCCAGCTCCCCATTTTTTGGGGTCCCCCCCTTTACCTGCTCGAAGGGGCTCCTGTCCTGCACCCCTTTGGCCCCCACGAACACCCAGCTGTCGCGGAACCCCAACTCCTTGGCGGCCGCGCTCCCCAACTCCCCAAAGAGCCGCCTCGTCTCATCCGTTAACCTTTGGGGGGGCCATAGGGGGGGGTTGGGGGGGGCTGCACCCCAAAAAACCCCCCTGAACACCCCAAAATTTGGGGGTCCCCCCCCCTTCTTTACTTGGTGGCGGGGTCGTCGTACGAAGCCACCAACACCAACGTCCCCTCGTGAAGCGGACGGAGGAATTTGAGGAGCTCCTCATTGTCTGGAAAGGGGAGTTGAAATAAAAGGGGGGGGGTTAAAAAAAGGGGGGACCCCCCCCGAAATGATTGAGGGGTTCGGAGGGAAATTGGGGTGCGGGGAGGTGGGAAAAGGGGGGTTTAATGGGGTGCCCCCACCCCATATGCGCCTCAAAGCAATGTGGAAGGATGAAGTTGGGGGGCAATAAAATGGGGGGGAAATAAAGGGGGGGGAAATAAAGGGGGGGGAAATAAAGGGGGGGGAAATAAAGGGGACCCCCCCCAAAATGATTGAGGGGTTCAGGGAGAAATTGGGGTGCGGGGGGGTGGGAAAAGGGGGTTTAATGGGGTGCCCCCACTCCATATGCGCCTCAAAGCAATGTGGAAGGATGAATTTGGGGGGGCGATAAAATGGGGGGGAAAAAAGGGGGGGGTAAGTAAAGGGGGGGGGAAATAAAGGGGAGCCCCCCCAAAATGATTGAGGGGTTCGGAGGGAAATTGGGGTGCGGGGGGGTGGGAAAAGGGGGGTTTAATGGGGTGCCCCCACTCCATATGCGCCTCAAAGCAATGTGGAAGGATGAAGTTGGGGGGCGATAAAATGGGGGGGAAATAAGGGGGGGGGAAATAAAGGGGGGGGGAATTAAAGGGGAGCCCCCCCGAAATGACTGAGGGGTTCAGGGAGAAATTGGGGTGCGGGGGGGGGTGGGAAAAGGGGGGTTTAATGGGGTGCCCCCACTCCATATGCGCCTCAAAGCAACGTGGAAGGATGAAGTTGGGGGGCAATAAAATGGGGGGGAAATAAAATGGGGGGGAAATAAAGGGGGGGGAAATAAAGGGGAGCCCCCCCAAAATGATTGAGGGGTTCGGAGGGAAATTGGGGTGCGGGGGGGGGGGAAAAAGGGGGGTGTAATGGGTACAGACTCACCTCCAGCCCACATATCGAAAGCCTGAGCGGCGATGAGAGCCCCACTCACCCCTGGGGGGGCAAAAAGGGGGGGGCAAAAAAGGGGGGGGTGGGGGGAAAATGGGGGGCAGGGGGTAAAAATGGGGTTCGGGGGGGGCAGAAAGCAGTAAAATGGGAGAGAAGGGGTAAAAAGGGGGGGGGGGGGCAAGAGGGTGCCCCAAAACTACCCCAGGGGGGCAATAACCCCACCCCCCTTTTTGCCCCCCCAGCACCCCAAAATTGACCCCCATTTACCCCCTCACCCCCTTTTTGCCCCCCCGAGCACCCCCAAACTGACCCCCATTTACCCCCTCACCCCCTTTTTGCCCCCCCGAGCACCCCCAAACTGACCCCCATTTACCCCTTCACCCCCTTTTTGCCCCCCCGAGCACCCCCAAACTGACCCCCATTTACCCCCTCACCCCCTTTTTGCCCCCCGAGCACCCCAAAATTGACCCCCATTTACCCCCTCACCCCCTTTTTGCCCCCCCGAGCACCCCCAAACTGACCCCCATTCACCCCCTCACCCCCTTTTTGCTCCCCCCGAGCACCCCCAAACTGACCCCCATTTACCCCCTCACCCCCTTTTTGCCCCCCCGAGCACCCCCAAACTGACCCCCATTTACCCCCTCACCCCCTTTTTGCCCCCCCGAGCACCCCCAAACTGACCCCCATTTACCCCTCACCCCCTTTTTGCCCCCCCGAGCACCCCCAAACTGACCCCCATTTACCCCCTCACCCCCCTTTTTGCCCCCCCTGAACCCCCAAATTGCCCCCCCACCGTTAACCAGGGCGATGTTGAGCCCCCGCCCCACATTGTTCTTCCCGGAGCTCATTAACCTGTAATTAATTAACGAAGCACTAATTAGTGACGGTCCATGGGGGGGTAATTAAGGGGGTTGAGGGTAATTAAGGGGGGTAATTAAGGGGGTGGGGGGTAATTAAGGGGGGGGTAATTAAGGGGGGTGGGGGGTAATTAAGGGAGTGGGGGTAATTAAGGGGGTTGGGGGTAATTAAGGGGATTGGGGGTAATTAAGGGGGGTGGGGGGTAATTAAGGGGATTGGGGGTAATTAAGGGGGTTGGGGGGTAATTAAGGGGGTTGGGGGTAATTAAGGGGGTGTGGGGGGTAATTAAGGGGTTGGAGGGGTAATTAAGGGGATTGAGGGGTAATTAAGGGGATTGGGGGGTAATTAAGGGGGTGTGTGGGGTAATTAAGGGGTTGGGGTAATTAAGGGGGTTGGGGGTAATTAAGGGGGGTAATTAAGGGGGTTGGGGGGTAATTAAGGGGGGTAATTAAGGGGGTTGGGGGTAATTAAGGGGGGTAATTAAGGGGGTTGGGGGTAATTAAGGGGGTAATTAAGGGGGTTGAGGGTAATTAAGGGGGGTAATTAAGGAGGTGGGGGTAATTAAGGGGGTTGGGGGTAATTAAGGGGGGTGGGGGTAATTAAGGGGGGTGGGGGATAATTAAGGGGGTGGGGGGTAATTGAGAGGTGGGGGTAATTAAGGGGGGTGGGGGGTAATTAAGGGGTTGGGGGTAATTAAGGGGGTGGGGGTAATTAAGGGGGTTGGGGGGTAATTAAGGGGGTGTGGGGGGTAATTAAGGGGGTTGGGGGGTAATTAAGGGGGTTGGGGGGGTAATTAAGGGGGGTAATTAAGGGGTTGGGGGGTAATTAAGGGGTTGGGGGTAATTAAGGAGGTGGGGGTAATTAAGGGGATTGGGGGTAATTAAGGGGATTGGGGATAATTAAGGGGGGTGGGGGGTAATTAAGGGGATTAGGGGTAATTAAGTGGGGTGGGGGTAATTAAGGGGGTGGGGGGGTAATTAAGGGGGTTGGGGGTAATTAAGGGGTTGGGGTAATTAAGGGGGTTGGGGGGTAATTAAGGGGGGTGGGGGTAATTAAGGGGGTGTGGGGGTAATTAAGGGGGTTGAGGGTAATTAAGGGGGGTAATTAAGGGGGTGGGGGGTAATTAAGGGTGTTGGGGGGGTAATTAAGGGGGGTGGGGGGTAATTAAGGGGGTTGGGGGTAATTAAGGGGGTAATTAAGGGGGTTGGGGGGGTAATTAAGGGGGTTGGGGGGGTAATTAAGGGGGTGGGGGTAATTAACAGGGGTTTAGGAAGTGATTAAGAGGGTGGGGGAGCGATTAATAGGGGTAATTGGGGGCACGGCGTTAATTAACGAAGGTAATTAAGCAGCGTGGGGAGTAATTAGGAGATGGTTAAAGCTTAATGTGGGTTAATAAAGAGTAATTATCATAATTACGAGTAATTAACGGCGAGTAATCAAGGATTTATTACTAGATAACGAGTTGTTATTAGGGCAATTAAGGATAATTAGTGGGTTTAAAGACTAATTAGGGATAATCAGGGTGTGATTACGCATAATTATCGGTTACGAGACACTAATGAGTCCCTAATCAGGAATTAATTAGTCCTAAGGAAGAGTAATTAGTGATAATAAGGGCATAACGAGGGGCCGCTGGTGGTAATTAGGGTAATTGCGCTAACGAGGGGTAATTGGTGGTGATGTAAAGGCAATTAGAAGGTAATTAACCCTAAAGGAAAAGGTAATTAGGAGTAATTAAGAGGAATAAGCAGATAAGAGATAATTAAGAAGATAATTAAGAGATAAACAAGAGAGATAAGAGATAATTAAGAAGGAAATTAGAAGATAATTAGAGATAATTATGGGTAATTATGTGGTAATGAGGTGCAATTAGGGCCAAGGGGGGTTAATTAGCGCTGATGAGCACTTATTAGTGGGTAATTAGCGGCAATAAGGGAAAAATTAGCAGCAATTCATTAAAGATATCAGTAATTAGCAATAATTAGGGTTAAGTACCGTTAATTACCACTCAATTTTGCATGATGTTGAGTTATTATGCGATATAATTACCGATAATTAGTGTTAATTACCAGTAATTACTGTTAATTACCAGTAATAAGTGTCATTTAGCAGCGAGTAGTGTTAATTAGCACTTAGTTAATTACCATTAACTCCTGTTCTTCCAGCCAAGACATTGGGAATGATAGATAATGAGTGGGTAGGGAGGTGTAATTAAAGGTGATTATATGTTATGAAGGGTCATTAGCATTAATTAGGCTTAATTAGGGCTCGTTAGCGTTAATTAGGGCTAATTGGCAATCAATCACGCTCTCCCCAAGCAGACGCAGGGTCTGCTAACGTTAAGAATTGTGGTTAATGAACGGGTAGAGAAGTATAATTAGGGGTGATGAAACGCTATGAGTGCTAATTATGGCTAATTAGTATTAATTCACACTAATTAGCATTAATTAGGGCTAATTGGCACTCAATCGCTCCCCTCCAAGTTGACGTGGGGTCTGCTAAGGTTTGGGAATCGTGGTTGGGAGTAGCGATAAGATGGCATGAGAAGCTGTGAGGGCTAATGAACGTTAATTAGTGCTAATTAGGGTTAATTAGGGTTAATTACACTCACTCGCGCCCTTCCAGGCAGATGCGGGGACCGATGACGTTGGCGGCGCCGCTGAGGAGGCGGAAAGCGAAGTGTCCGGGGGGGCAGGAACGGGAAAGCCCGCAGGGATGGCGGGGAGGGCGTGGGGGGGCTGCAACCGAGACAGGGGGGGTCAGAGGGGTCCCCTCAACCCTCCTGTACCCCAAAATCCCCCCTGCACCCCCAAAAACCCCCCTGTACACCCCAAAAAATCACTGACCCCCCCCCAACCCCACTGCCCCTCGAGCCCCCAGCACAACCCACAAGGGGGGTGAAACAAAGGGAGGGGGGGTCAAAAACGAAGAGGGGGGGTCATGGGGTCCCCCCAAACCCCCTCGCACCCCAAAATCCCCCCTGCACCCCCAAAAACCCCCCTGTACACCCCAAAAAATCACTGCCCCCCCAATCCCACTGCCCCTCAAGCCCCTGAAACAGCCCACAAGGGGGGGTGAAACAAAGAGAGGGGGAGTCAAAAACGAAGAGAGGGGGTCATGGGGTCCCCCCAAACCCCCTCGCACCCCAAAATCCCCCCTGCACCCCCAAAAACCCCCCTGTACACCCCAAAAAATCACTGACCCCCCAACCCCACTGCCCCTCGAGCCCCCAGCACAACCCACAAGGGGGGTGAAACAAAGGGAGGGGGGGTCAAAAACGAAGAGGGGGGGGTCATGGGGTCCCCCTAATCCTCCTGCACCCCAAAATCCCCCCCTGCACCCCCAAAAACCCCCCTGTACACCCCAAAAAATCACTGCCCCCCCCAACCTCACTGGCCCTCAAGCCCCCAACACAGTCCAGACAAGGGGTGGGAGGGGGGTGAAATGAAAGGAGGGGGGGTCAAAAACGAAGAGGGGGGGTTCATGGGGTCCCCCTAATCCTCCTGCGCCCCAACACCCCCCCTGCACCCCCAAAAACCCCCCTGTACACCCCAAAAAATCACTGCCCCCCCCCACCCTCACTGCCCCTCGAGCCCACAACACAGCCCACAATAGGGGTGGGAGGGGCAACACCTGTGATTTAGGGGTTCAAGGAGGGGACTTTGGGGGTTCAGGGAAGAGATTTGGGGTTCAAGGTGGGATTTGGGGGTTCACTGTAGGGATTTTTGGGTTGAGGGAGGGGATTTGGGGATTCAAGGGGGAGATTTTGGGGTTCAGGGAGGGGATTTGGGGGTCCAAGGGGGGTTTTGGGGGGGATTTGGGGGTTCAAGGAGGAGATTTTGGGGTTCAGGGAGGAGATTTTGGGGTTCAAGGGGAGAGTTGGGGGACAGAAAGGAGGATTTGAGGGTCACAGGGGATTTGGGGTTCAGGAAGATTTGGGTTTCAAGGTGGGTTTGAAGGTTAGAAGGGGGATTTTGGGGGTTCAAGGAGAAGATTTGGGGTTCAAGGGGGGATTTGGGGGTTCACTGTAGGGATTTTGGGGTTCAGAGAGGAGATTTGGGGATTCAAGGGAGGATTTTGAGGTTCAAGGGGTGGATTTGGGGGTTCAAGGGGTGGATTTGGGGTTCTAAGGGGGATTAGGAGAGGTTCAAGGAAGGATTCTGGGTTTAAAGGAGGAGATTTGGGGGTTCAGGGAGGGGATTTGGGGGTGAATTTTGGGGTTCGGGGAGGGGTCATTTTTGGGTCAAAACCCCCCCTCTGCACCCCCCAAAAATCCCCCCTGTACACCCCCAAAAATCACTGCCCCCCCCAACTTCACTTCAGGGAGGTGGGAGGGGGCTGAAAAAAAGGGAGGGGGGGTCAAAAAGGAAGAGGGGGGGTCATGGGGTCCCCCCCAAACCCTCCTGCACCCCAAAACCCCCCTGTACACCCCAAAACCCCCCCTGTACACCCCCAAAAAACGCTGGCCCCCCCCTTACCGGTGCCGCTGCTCTCAGGACCTGAAAAGGGGTGGGGGGGGGGGTAGCATTAGAGACCCCTCCCCCATCTCAGGGCCCCCCCAAAATAAGGGGGGGGGTTGGGGGTTCAGGGGGAGTTGGGGGGGTCAGAAGGATTTTGGGGGTGGGGGTTAAAAGGGGGTCAAAGGGAGGGGTCAAAGGGGGGGATGGGGGGTCAGAAGGGGGGTTTTGGGGGTCAAAGGGGGGGTTTGGGGGTGAAAGGGGGGTTTTGGGGGTCAAAGGGGGGGTTTTGGGGGTCAGAGTGTGGGGTTTGGGGGTGTCGGGGGGGGTCACTCACGGGTCAGGAGGCGCTGCAGCACAAGGGGGGCGCGGGGGGGGCCCAGCAGCAGCGCGGCCACCAACCAGGGCAGAGCGGCCACCGCGGCCACCAGGGCCACCCGGAGCGCTCCTGGGGGGGAGGGAGCACTGTGACCCACAGAGACCCACAGAGACCCATAGAGACCCATAGAGACCCACAGAGACCCACGGAGACCCACAGAGACCCCATAGAGACCCACAGAGACCCCATAGAGACCCATAGAGACCCCACAGAGACTCACAGAGACCCCATAGAGACCCACAGAGACCCCATAGAGACCCACAGAGACCCCATAGAGACCCATAGAGACCCCATAGAGACCCACAGAGACCCATAGAGACCCACAGAGATCCCACAGAGACCCCACAGAGACCCCACAGAGACCCATAGAGACCCCATAGAGACCCATAGAGACCCCATAGAGACCCATAGACACCCATAGGGACCCATAGGGACCCCATAGGGACCCATAGAGACCCATAGAGACACATAGAGACCCATAGAGACCCACAGGAACCCATACAGACCCCATAGAGACCCATAGAGACCCATAGAGACCCACAGAGACCCCATAGAGACCCCATAGAGACCCATAGAGACCCCATAGAGACCCATAGAGACCCCATAGAGACACTATAGAGACCCATAGAGACCCACAGAGACCCCACAGCGACCCTTGTGGCTACCAACCAGGAGAGGGTGGCTACCACAGCCACCGTAGAGACCCACAGCTGCCCCCCTGCCCCATAGCAGCCCCACAGCCGCCCCACAGCCACTCCACAAAGCCCCCCTGCCCCACAGCTGCCCCACATCCACCCCATGTAACCCTCTCCTGCCCCACAGCCACCCCATAGCCCCCCCTACAGAGCCCCCCTGCCCCACGGCTGCCCCATAGAGCCCTGCTCTGCCCCACAGCCCCCCCCCCCCATACCCGCGAGCCGCATGGCGCTGCTGGGCCCGAGCTGTGGGGGCTCTGTGGGGCTGCAGAAGAAATGGGGGGCGAGGGGGGATCAGAGGGGCCCCAACACCCCCCCCCAGGGCCCCCCCAAACCCTTCAGGACCCCCCCGAACTCCCCCAAATCCCCCCTTAAGGCTCACAGACCCCCCCCCAAACCCCCTTGGATACCCCCAAATCCTTCAAGACCCCCTCAAATCCCTCCCACAAGGCCCCCAGCTCCCCCCCCCCAACAGGGCCCCCCGAACCCTTTGGAGCCCCCCAAATCCCTCAGCCCCCCCTCACAAACTCCTTGGGTACCCCCAAATCCTTCAGGACCCCCCACCAAAACCCCTCCAAAACCACCAGGGATCCCCCAAAACCCCTGGGGGTGCCCTAAATCCACCTCCCAGGCCCCCACAAAAACACAGACCCCCCCCCAAACCCCTTGGGTACCCCCAAATCCTTCAAGACCCCCTCAAAACCCTTCCAAAACCACCAGGGACCCCCTTATGGGCACCGGGGACACCCCAAAACCCCTTGGGGTTCCCCAAATCCCCCTCCCAGCCCCACCCCAAAGAAACAGACCCCCCCCAAACCCCTTGGGTACCCCCAAATCCTTCAAGACCCCCTCAAAACCCTTCCAAAACCACCAGGGACCCCCTTATGGGCACCGGGGACACCCCAAAACCCCTTGGGGGTCCCCCAAATCCTCCTCCCAGGCTCCCCGCAAAGACACAGACCCCCTTGGGTACCCCCAAATCCTTCAGGACCCCCCCCCCCCAAAACCCCTCCAAAACCACCAGGGACCCCCCAAAACCCCTTGGGGGTCCCCTAAATCCCCCTCTCAGGCCCCCCCCAAAGACACAGACCCCCTCAAACCCCTTGGGGTCCCCCAAATCCCTCAGCCTCCCCCTCAATTTCCGCCCCAGCCCCCCCCTCACCGCCCCCCGTTGCCCCCGACGCTGCCGCTCACGGCGCCGCCACTTCCGGGTTCGCCCCCGAGAGCGGCCAATCAGGACGCGGGGAGCGCGTTGGCCACGCCCCCTCGGCGTCATAGCGGCCAATCGGCGCGCGGTTCAGAGATGGCCACGCCCCCTTCAGGCTTTGCGTTTAATCAGCGCGCGGCTCGGGGATGGCCACGCCCCCCTCGGCCCCTCAGCGATTAATCAGCGCGCGGCTCTGAGATGGTCACGCCCCCTCCGCCCCCAGCGGCCAATCAGCGCGCGGCTCGGACACGGCCACGCCCCCTCCGCCTTTCCCGCGCGCGCCTTTCCCGCCCTCCCACCTCCCTTCGACCCAAAGCGCCCCCAAAACCACTCAAAACCGCCCCAAAACGACTCAAAACTGCCCCAAAACCACTCAAAAACTCCCCCAATCGCCTCATAATCCCCCGAATCGCAGCGAAATACTCGAATTTCCCCCAAATCGCCTCAGATTTTGCCCCAAAATCGCCTCAAAATCCCCTCAAAGCATCGCAAAACCGTTCTCGCCCCCAAATCCCCTCAGATCATCCCAAAATACTCATAATTGACCCGAAATCACTGCAAATCATCCCAAAATCCCCTCGAATTGCCCTCAAATCCCATCAAATCACCCCCAAATCCCCTCAGAATATACCAAAATACTCCGATTGCCCATAAATCGCCTCAAATCGCCCCAAATCACCTCAAAATCCCCTCAAGGCGTCCAAAAATCGCCTCAAATCACAGCAAATCGCCCCCAAAACCTCCTCGGATTATCTCAAAATACTCAAATCGCCCCAAAATCATGACAATTTCCACCAAAATCACCCCCCAATCGCCTCAAATCACATCAAAACACCCCAAAATCCCCTCAGGTCATCCCAAAATACTCAAATTGACCCCCAAAAATACTGAAATTGACCCAAAATTACTGCAAATCACCACAGAATCCCCTCAAATTGCCCCCAAATCCTCTCAAAGCGTCACAGTTGCCTCAAATCACCCCAAAATTCCTTCAAATCCCCCTCAAATCCCCACAAGTGCCTCAAATCACCCCCAAAATGCTCTGATGACCCCCAAAACCACATCAAATCCCCCAAATTGCCTCAAAATCACCTCAAATAATGCCAAATCGCTCCAAATTCCCTCAAGTTGCGCCCAAATCGCCTCAAATCACCCCAAAATCCCTTCAAATCCCCCTCAAATCCCCCACAAGTGCCTCAAATCACCCCAAAATGCTCTGATGACCCCAAAACCACCTCAAATCCCCCCAAATTGCCTCAAAATCACCTCAAATAATGCCAAATCGCTCCAAATTCCCTTAAATTGCCCCCGAATCCCCTCAAATCACCCCAAAATTCCCTCAAATCCCCCTCAAATCCCCCACAATTGCCTCAAATCACCCCCAAAATGCTCTGATGACCCTCAAAACCACCTCAAATCCCCCCAAATTGCCTCAAAATCACCTCAAATAATGCCAAATCGCTCCAAATTCCCTTAAATTGCCCCCGAATCCCCTCAAATCACCCCAAAATTCCTTCAAATCACCCTCAAATCCCTCACAATTGCCTCAAATCACCCCCAAAATGCTCTGATGACCCCAAAACCACCTCAAATCCCCCCAAATTGCCTCAAAATCACCTCAAATAATGCCAAATCGCTCCAAATTCCCTTAAATTGTCCCCAAATCCCCTCAAATCACCCCAAAATCCCCTCAAATCACCCCAAAATTCCTTCAAATCCCCTCAAATCCCCCACAAGTGCCTCAAATCACCCCCAAAATGCTCTGATGACCCCAAAACCACCTCAAATCCCCCCAAATTGCCTCAAAATCACCTCAAATAATGCCAAATCGCTCCAAATTCCCTTAAATTGCCCCCAAATCCCCTCAAATCACCCCAAAATTCCTTCAAATCCCCCTCAAATCCACACAAGTGCTTCAAATCACCCCCAAAATGCTCTGATGACCCTCAAAACCACCTCAAATCCCCCAAATTGCCTCAAAATCACCTCAAATAATGCCAAATTGCTCCAAATTCGCTTAAATTGCCCCCGAATCCCCTCAAATCACCCCAAAATTCCCTCAAATCCCCCTCAAATCCCCCACAATTGCCTCAAATCACCCCAAAATGCTCTGATGACCCCAAAACCACCTCAAATCCCCCCAAATTGCCTCAAAATCACCTCAAATAATGCCAAATTGCTCCAAATTCCCTCAAGTTGCCCCCGAATCCCCTCAAATCACCCCAAAATCCCCTCAAATCCCCCCAAAATCCCTTCAAATCACCCTCAAATCCCCCACAAGTGCCTCAAATCACCCCCAAAATGCTCTGATGACCCCCAAAACCACCTCAAATCCCCCCAAATTGCCTCAAAATCACCTCAAATAATGCCAAATCGCTCCAAATTCCCTTAAATTGCCCCCAAATCCCCTCAAATCACCCCAAAATTCCTTCAAATCCCCCGCAAATCCCCCACAAGTGCCTCAAATCACCCCCAAAATGCTCTGATGACCCCAAAACCACCTCAAATCCCCCCAAATTGCCTCAAAATCACCTCAAATAATGCCAAATCGCTCCAAATTCCCTTAAATTGTCCCCAAATCCCCTCAAATCACCCCAAAATCCCCTCAAGTCCCCCCAAAATTCCTTCAAATCCCCCTCAAATCCCTCACAATTGCCTCAAATCACCCCCAAAATGCTCTGATGACCCTCAAAACCACCTCAAATCCCCCCAAATTGCCTCAAAATCACCTCAAATAATGCCAAATCGCTCCAAATTCCCTTAAATTGCCCCCGAATCCCCTCAAATCACCCCAAAATTCCTTCAAATCCCCCTCAAATCCCCCCAAAATGCTCTGATGACCCCAAAACCACCTCAAATCCCCCCAAATTGCCTCAAAATCACCTCAAATAATGCCAAATCGCTCCAAATTCCCTTAAATTGCCCCCAAATCCCCTCACATCACCCCAAAATCCCCTCAAATCCCCCCAAAATTCCTTCAAATCACCCTCAAATGCCCACAATTTCCTCAAATCACCCCCAAATCCCCTCAAATCACCCCCAAATCCCCCCAAAGTACTGACATTAAATCACCCCAAAATCCCCTCAAACCACCCCAAAAGAGACCCCAAAATCTTCTCAAATCACCCCCAAATCCCTCTAAATTACGCAACAAATCACCATTTTCGCCTCCAAATTGCGTCGTTACCCCAAAACCCACCCAAATCACCCCAAAACAGTCATCTCGCCCCCCAAATTCCCTCAAATTCCGAATGGTTTCGTCTCAAAACGGAATCATTGCCTCAACATCGCCCCAAATTTCATTAAAATACTCAAATTCCCTCAAATTCCCTGAAATTCTGCAAAAAAATCATCATTTTGCCTTAAATTCACCCCAAAACCCCCCAAATCTACTCCCCCCTCAACCTGAACCCCAACATTGGCTCCTGGTCCATAGACTTTATTAATAGAGGGATTTTGGGGTGCACAAGGAGGGGTTCGGGGGGGGGGGTTGGGACTAAAAAAAGGTGGGTTTTTGGGGTGCGGCGTTATGGGGGGGTCTCGGCGGCAGGGGGGGACCCCTCGGGCTGCAGCAGTCGCGCCCCCAAACGCTCGACGTCGTCCAGGCTGAGGCCGCGGAGGCTCTGCTCGTAGTCCTGGGGGAGGGGGGGGAACCCCAAAATCCACTCGATTCCACCCATCTCCCACCCAAAGACACAGGGACCCCCCCCAAAAATGCTTCAAGATCACCCCCAAAGCCACTAAACCCCTCCACACACCTCTTGGAGGTCCCCAAAATCGCCTTCCTGACCCCCCCCAAACCCTCAGCACCCCCAAATCCCCTTCCTGACCCCCCAAAACACCCCTCAGCGCCCCCAAATCCCCTTCCTGACCCCCCCAAACGCCCCTCAGCCCCCCCAAATCCCCTTTCTGACCCCCCAAAATGCCCCTCAGCGCCCCCAAATCCCCTTCCTGACCCCCCCAAATGCCCCTCAGCACCCCCAAATCCTCTTCCTGACCCCCCCAAATGCCCCTCAGCCCCCCCAAATCCCCTTCCTGACCCCCCAAAATGCCCCTCAGCCCCCCCAAACCCCTTTCCTGACCCCCCAAAATGCCCCTCTGCCCCCCCAAATCCCCTTCCTGACGCCTCTCAACCCCTCAGCCCCCCCAAACCCCCTTCCTGACCCCCCAAACGCCCCTCAGCCCCCCCAAACCCCCTTCCTGACCCCCCAAACGCCCCTCAGCCCCCCCAAATCCCCTTCCTGACCCCCCAAAATGCCCCTCAGCCCCCCCAAATCCCCTTCCTGACCCCCCAAAACACCCCTCAGCCCCCCCAATCCCCTTCCTGACCCCCCAAAACACCCCTCAGGCCCCCAAATCCCCTTCCTGACCCCCCAAAACACCCCTCAGGCCCCCCAAACCCCCTTCCTGACCCCCCCAAATGCCCCTCAGCGCCCCCAAATCCCCTTCCTGACCCCCCCAAATGCCCCTCAGTCCCCCAAATCCCCTTCCTGACCCCCCCAAATGCCCCTCAGCCTCCCCAAATCCCCTTCCTGACCCCCCAAACGCCCCTCAGCCCCCCCAAATCCCCTTCCTGACCCCCCAAATGCCCCTCAGCCCCTCAAACCCCCTTCCTGACCCCCCAAATGCCCCTCAGCCCCCCCAAACCCCCTTCCAGACCCCCCAAACGCCCCTCAGCACCCCCAAATCCCCTTCCTGACCCCCCCACACGCCCCTCAGCCCCCCCAAACACCCTTCCTGACCCCCCCAAACGCCCCTCAGCCCCCCCAAATCCCCTTCCTGACCCCCCAAATGCCCCTCAGCCCCCCCCAAATCCCCTTCCTGACCCCCCAAATGCCCCTCAGCCACCCCCAAATCCCCTTCCTGACCCCCCCAAAACACCCCTTAGCCCCCCCAAACCCTCTTTCTGACACCCCAAATGCCCCTCAGCCCCCCCAAATCCCCTTCCTGCCCCCCCAAACGCCCCTCAGCCCCCCAAATTCCCTTCCTGACCCCCCAAAACACCCCTCAGCCCCCCCAAACCCCCTTCCTGCCTCCCCACCTTCTGCAGCTGCTGCAGGACGCGCGGCCCCTCCTGCGCCCCAAAATGTTTCGTCAGCAGCCGGGCCAGAGCCCCCCCCGCAAAGAACGAGGTTGGGGGGGGCGGAGGAGAAGAAGCAGGAGGGGGGTCCCCCAAAACTCCCGACCCCCCTTTTTCGCCACTCCCTCCTGGTTTTAACACCAGGTTGAGGCGGGGGGACGGACCCAGAGCGTAATCCGAGAGGGGACGGTCGTCTGGGGGGGCAAAAAAAGGGGGGGACCCCAATATTAAGACACCCCCTTGTTCCCTAAAGCCCCCCTGTGACCCCCCAATCCCCAAATCCAACCCCCAGCCCCCCATTTTTGCCCTCCCCACCCCTAATCCCCCCCAAATCCAGCCCCCAGCGCCCCATTTTTGCCCTCCCCACCCCTAATCCCCCCCAAATCCAGCCCCCAGCCCCCCATTTTTGCCCTCCCCACCCCTAATCCCCCCCAAATCCAGCCCCCAGCCCCCCACTTTTGCCCTCCCCACCCCTAATCCCCCCCAAATCCAGCCCCCAGCCCCCCGTTTTTGCCCTCCCCACACCCTAAACCCCCCATCCCCTCCCAAGTCCCCCCAAATCCAGCCCCCAGCTCCCCATTTTTGCCCTCCCCACCCCTAATCCCCCCCAAATCCCCCCAATTACAGCCCTCAGCCCCCCGTTTTTGCTCTCCTCACCCCTAATCCCCCCCAAATTCCCCCAATTACAGCCCTCAGCCCCCCATTTTCGCCCTCCCCACACCGTAACCCCCCCAAATCCCCTCCCAAATCCCCCAAATCCAACCCCCAGCCCCCCGTTTTTGCCCTCCCCACCCCTAATCCCCCCCAAATCCCCCCAAATCCAGCCCCCAGCCCCCCATTTTTGCCCTCCCCACACCCTAAACCCCCCAAATCCCCCCAAATCCAGCCCCCAGCCCCCCGCTTTTGCTCTCCCCACCCCTAATCCCCCCCAAATCCAGCCCCCAGCCCCCCATTTTTGCCCTCCCCACCCCAATCCCCCCAATTCCCTCCCAAATCCCCCCAAACCCAACCCCCAGCCCCCCATTTTTGCCCTCCCCACCCCAATCCCCCCAAATCCCCTCCCAAATCCCCCCAAATCCAACCCCCAGCCCCCCGTTTTTGCCCTCCCCACCCCTAATCCCCCCCAAATCCCCCCAAATCCAGCCCCCAGCCCCCCATTTTTGCCCTCCCCACACCCTAAACCCCCCCATCCCCTCCCAAGTCCCCCCAAATCCAGCCCCCAGCTCCCCATTTTTGCCCTCCCCACCCCTAATCCCCCCCAAATCCCCCCAATTACAGCCCCCAGCTCCCCATTTTTGCCCTCCCCACCCCTAATCCCCCCCAAATCCCCCCAATTACAGCCCTCAGCCCCCCATTTTTGCCCTCCCCACCCCAATCCCCCCTAATCCCCCCCAAATCCAGCCCTCAGCCCCCCATTTTTGCCCTCCCCACCCCTAATCCCCCCCAAATCCAGCCCCCAGCCCCCCATTTTTGCCCTCCCCACCCCTAATCCCCCCCAAATCCAGCCCCCAGCCCCCCATTTTTGCCCTCCCCACCCCTAATCCCCCCCAAATCCAGCCCCCAGCCCCCCATTTTTGCCCTCCCCACCCCTAATCCCCCCCAAATCCAACCCCCAGCCCCCCGTTTTTGCCCTCCCCACCCCTAATCCCCCCCAAATCCCCCCAAATCCAACCCCCAGCCCCCCGTTTTTGCCCTCCCCACACCCTAAACCCCCCAAATCCCCCCAAATCCAGCCCCCAGCCCCCCGCTTTTGCTCTCCCCACCCCTAATCCCCCCCAAATCCAGCCCCCAGCCCCCCATTTTTGCCCTCCCCACCCCAATCCCCCCAATTCCCTCCCAAATCCCCCCAAACCCAACCCCCAGCCCCCCATTTTTGCCCTCCCCACCCCAATCCCCCCAAATCCCCTCCCAAATCCCCCCAAATCCAACCCCCAGCCCCCCGTTTTTGCCCTCCCCACCCCTAATCCCCCCCAAATCCCCCCAAATCCAGCCCCCAGCCCCCCATTTTTGCCCTCCCCACACCCTAAACCCCCCCATCCCCTCCCAAGTCCCCCCAAATCCAGCCCCCAGCTCCCCATTTTTGCCCTCCCCACCCCTAATCCCCCCCAAATCCCCCCAATTACAGCCCCCAGCTCCCCATTTTTGCCCTCCCCACCCCTAATCCCCCCCAAATCCCCCCAATTACAGCCCTCAGCCCCCCATTTTTGCCCTCCCCACCCCAATCCCCCCTAATCCCCCCCAAATCCAGCCCCCAGCCCCCCATTTTTGCCCTCCCCACCCCTAATCCCCCCCAAATCCAGCCCCCAGCCCCCCATTTTTGCCCTCCCCACCCCTAATCCCCCCCAAATCCAGCCCCCAGCCCCCCATTTTTGCCCTCCCCACCCCTAATCCCCCCCAAATCCAGCCCCCAGCCCCCCATTTTTGCCCTCCCCACCCCTAATCCCCCCCAAATCCAGCCCCCAGCCCCCCATTTTTGCCCTCCCCACACCCTAAACCCCCCATCCCCTCCCAAGTCCCCCCAAATCCAGCCCCCAGCTCCCCATTTTTGCCCTCCCCACCCCTAATCCCCCCCAAATCCCCCCAAATCCAGCCCCCAGCCCCCCATTTTTGCCCTCCCCACACCCTAAACCCCCCATCCCCTCCCAAGTCCCCCCAAATCCAGCCCCCAGCTCCCCATTTTTGCCCTCCCCACCCCTAATCCCCCCCAAATCCCCCCAAATCCAGCCCTCAGCCCCCCATTTTTGCCCTCCCCACCCCTAATCCCCCCCAAATCCAGCCCCCAGCCCCCCATTTTTGCCCTCCCCACCCCTAATCCCCCCCAAATCCAGCCCCCAGCCCCCCATTTTTGCCCTCCCCACCCCTAATCCCCCCCAAATCCAGCCCCCAGCCCCCCATTTTTGCCCTCCCCACACCCTACACCCCCCATCCCCTCCCAAGTCCCCCCAAATCCAGCCCCCAGCTCCCCATTTTTGCCCTCCCCACCCCTAATCCCCCCCAAATCCCCCCAAATCCAGCCCCCAGCCCCCCATTTTTGCCCTCCCCACCCCTAATCCCCCCCAAATTCCCCCAATTACAGCCCTCAGCCCCCCATTTTCGCCCTCCCCACCCCGTAACCCCCCCAATCCCCTCCCAAATCCCCCCAAATCCAACCCCCAGCCCCTCACTTTTGCCCTCCCCACCCCCAATCCCCCCAAATCCAGCCCCCAGCCCCCCGTTTTTGCCCTCCCCACCCCTATTCCCCCCCAAATTCCCCCAATTACAGACCTCAGCCCCCCATTTTTGCCCTCCCCACCCCTAATCCCCCCAAATCCCTCCCAAACCCCCCCAAATCCAGCCCCCAGCCCCCCATTTTTGCCCTAACTATACCCTAACCCCCCCAATCCCCTCCTAATCCCCCAATTCCCTCTCAAATCCCCCCAAATCCAGCCCCCAGCCCCCCGTTTTTGCCCTTCCCACACCCTAACCCCCCCAATCCCCTCCCAAATCCCCCCAATATCCCCCCTCAGCCCCCCATTTTTGCCCTCCCCACCCCTAATACCCCCAAATCCCGCCCCCATTTTTGCCCTCCCCACACCCTAAACCCCCCCAACCCCCCAAAATCCAGCTCCCAGCCCCCCGTTTTTGCCCTTCCCACACCCTAACCCCCCCAATCCCCTCCCAAATCCCCCCAATATCCCCCCCAGCCCCCCATTTTTGCCCCCCCTCACCCGCCAGCGCCTTCCCCCGGTGCAGGAGCCGCTGCCGCTCGGGGGGGACCCCAAGTCTCTCTCCCAGCAGCCGCTTTACCTCCCCGACTCGCGCCTCGGGGGGTACCTGGGGGGCAGGGGAGGGGGTCAGGGCACCCCAAAAACACCAGGACCCCCCCAAAAACCCCTCAAAATAGGCAGGAGTGCCCCAAATTTGGGGGGCTTTGACAGTCTGCCCCCTAAAATTAGAGGCGTCTCCTCCCCAAAACCCCCCCAAAATGTGGGTCCCTGAGCCCTTCCCCCCCCCCCAAAACTAGGGGTCCCCTCCCCCAACACCCTCAAAACGAGGATGCCAAACGAGCCCCTCCTCCACCAATATTGGGGTCCCCTCCCACCCACCCCCCCCAAAATCACCTCAATCCCCCCAAACTGGGGGTCCCTGAACCACTGCCCCCCAATATTGGGAGTCCCCTCCCCTCCAAACTAAGGGTGTCCCCCCCCAAAATGGGGATCCCCAAACCCCCACTCCCCAGACTGGGGCTCCCCCCCCCCCCAAATCCCGGTCTCTCTCCAATATTGGGGTCCCCGTCCCCCCCAGAATGGCATCTTTGAGCACCTCCTCCACCAAACTGCCCCCCCCCCCCAAATATTGGGGTCCCCTCTCCCCAAATCCCTCCTCCCCCCGCCCAAACTGAGGGTCTTCGGGCCCTCCTCCCCCCTATTATGGGGGTCCCCTCCCCTGAACCCCCTCAAACCCCCCCAAAATGCGGTCCCCTCCCCCCAATATCGCCCCCCCCCCCCCCACCTCGAGGCTGCACTCGCGCCCCTGCAGCGCCTTCACCGTGAGCAACATGGCGGCACCGGTACCTGGAGGACCTGAGGAGCAGAGAGGCGCCTTTTCCACCCCCCCCAACAACTCCAGGTACCATCGAGTTGAACTCGGTTCAATGGCGCTGGAGGGGCAGAGCGTCTCCTCTACCAACTGGTACCATCGAGTTGAGTAGGGGTGAACGGCGCCAAGTGGGGCAGAGCGGCTCCTCCGCCATTTTACTATCGAGTTGAACGGGAGTCAAAAGTGAACGGCGCCGGGTGGGGCAGAGCGGCTCTTTCACTCTTCATATGTTACTAATGGAGTTTTGAAGTAGAAGAACGAACATGAGGTGAGGACCCCAAAAATGGGCGCGGGGACCCCTCAAAATGAGGGGGAAACGCTAAAAATGGGGCCCAGCACGAAAAATGGGGGGGGGGGGGCAAGCACTGAGCCCCAAAATGAGGAGAAAATCACAAAAATAGGAACAAAACCCATCAAAAATACAAAAACAAACGTAAAAGGAGAAGAAAAGACCTCAAAAATGGGATCAGAGACCCCCAAAATGAGGGGGAAAGTCGAAAAATCGTGTGCAGCCCCAAAAATGGGGGAAAAACCGCAAAAATAGAAGAAAAAACTCCAGCAAAAGGGAGAAAAGGGGAAAAAATAGGGAAAAAATAGAAAACGAGAGCCGAAAAAGGAGAAAAATCGAAAGAAAAGCCACAAAAATAGAAGAAAACCCCAAAAGTGGGATCAGAGAGCCATAAAATTAGGAGGAACCCTAAAAATAAGCAAAGGCCAAAAAAATAAGGAGAGAGCCCCAAAGATTGGACCAAAATAAGGGAATTACGGAAAAAGCCCAACTCGAAAATAAAAGAGAGACCCCGAAAGTGAAGAAAAAAAACCCAAAATTTAGGGGGACTGAGAAATGAGCCCCAAAATTGGGGGGAAACGATAAAAATGGGAGAAGCGGCTCCAAAAAATAACAAAGGATACATCAAAAACGTGAAAACAGAAGAGGGAACCCCAAAAATAGAAAAGACCCCAAAATCAGGATCAGAGACCCCCAAAAATGAGGCAAAAACCCCCAAAATGAGGCAAATGTCCCAAAAATAAGAGAATAGGTCAAAATATTAGACCCAAAAATGGGGGAAAGGGGGAAAAAATAGGGAAAAGGAACTCAAAAATAGGAAGAAAGAGCTCAAAAATGAGGATGAAGCCGTAAAAATATTGGGGGAACCTCCAAAAATGGGGGGTGGGGGGCAAAAATGAGCCTCAAAATGGGGGGAAGCCACAAAAATGAGAGAGGGAACCCCAAAAAATAGGAGAAGAGAGACCAAAAATACAAAAATAGGGGAGAAAACCCCCAAAAAACTGGGAAGGGGGTCCCAAAAATGGGGGGAGAGACCCCAAAAATGGAGGGAGATCCCAAAAATGGGGGGGGACGACGACCCAAAATTGAAATGAGGGGGCCCAAAAATGGGGTTGAAACCCCAAAAATGGGACCCAAAAGAGGGGAGGGGCGTAAATTGGGGGCAAAAAGCCCTAAAACGGGGTTGGAACCCCAAAAATGGGACTTGGAGATGTAAAAAGGGGCTCTTTTACCACCGAGTTGAACGGGGTTAAACGGCGCCAGGCGGGGCAGAGCGTCTCCTTCACACAGGCCCTCCCCAACCTTCATTCGGTACCATCGAGTCGAAAGAAGTTCCATGGCGCCAGGCGGGGCAGAGCGACTCCTTCACACACCCCCCCCTCCCCACCCGATACCATCGAGTTGAACGGGATTCAATGGCTCAGCGCGGGGCAGAGCGGCTCCTCCCTGACCGGAAGCGGCGGGTTTGAAGGCGCTCGGCGTGAGAATGGCGGCGGAGAGGGAGACGCTGGAGCTGTATCCGCGCTTTGAGGGGGTTTGGGGGAGACCTGGAGGGGGAGGGGGCAACTGGGGGTCGGGGGGCAGTTGGGGGGGTCGGGGAGGAATTGGGGGCAATTGGGAGCACTTCGGGGGGCAAATGGACGTCTTGGAGGGGACTTGGAGGGTAGTTGGGGGCTCAGGGGCGACGTGGGGCGCTTTGGGGAGGATTGAGGGAGGCAGTTGGGGGACTTGGGGGGTAATTGGGGTCCTTGAGGGGCTCAGGGGGCACTTAGGGGGCAATTGGGAATCTTTGGGGGGATCTGGGGGCAGTTGGGGGGCTCAGGGATGAATTAGGGGGCAATTTGGGGTCCTTGAGGGGGTAATTGGGGGCTCAGGAAGGGACTTGGGGGGCAATTGGGGGTCTTTGAGGGGATCTAAGGGCAGTTGGGGGGCTCAGGAGGGACTTGGGGGGCAATTGGGAGTCTTTGGGGGGATCTGAGGGCAGTTGGGGGACTCAGGGGGAGCAATTGGGGGTCCTTGAGGGGGTGATTTGGGGCAGTTGGGGGGCTCAGAGGGGACTTGGGGGGCAACTGGGGGTCCCTGAGGGGATCTGGGGGCAATTGGGGGTCTTTGAGGGGGTGATTGGAGGCAGTTGGGGGTTCAGGGGGGACTGAGGGGGCAGTTGGGGCAAATTGGGGTTTGGGGCCGTTTTGGGTCCCATTTAGGTCTAAATTGGGCCATTTTGGGTCCGATTTGAGGGATTTTAGGTCAAATTTAGGGGTTTGGGGTCCAATTTGGGAGATTTTGGGTCCTATTTGGGGGGTTTGGGGTCATTTTGGGTACAGTTAAAGTGCGTTTGGGGACAGTTTGGGGACTTTGAGGCCATTTTGGAGCCAATTTAGGTGGTTTTGGGGCAATTATGGGGGCTTTTGGGTAATGTTGGGGCAATTATGGGGGATTTTGGGTAATTTTGGGGCCAATTTCAGTGGCTTTGGGTAATTTTTGGGAAAATTTAGGTGGTTTGGGGGCAATTATAGGGGTTTGGGTCATTTTGGGTCCAATTTGGGGGGTTTTGGGGCAATGATGGGGGTTTGGGGTCATTTTGGGGCCAATTTAGATGGTTTTGGGGCAATGATGGGGGTTTTGTGTCATTTTGGGGCCAATTTAGGTGGTTTTGGGGCGATGATGGGGGGTTTTGGGTCATCTTGGGACCAATTTCGGTGGTTTTGGGGCAATGATGAGAGTTTTGAGTCAATTTTGGGCCAATTTAGGTGGTTTTGGGGCAATTATGGGTCATTTTGAGTCATTTTGGGGCCAATTTAGATGGTTTTGGGACTATGATGGGGGTTTTGGGTCATTTTGGGGCCAATTTAGGTGGGTTTGGGCCATTATGGGGGGTTTTGTGTCATTTTGGGACCAATTTCGGTGCTTTTGGGGCAATGATGGGGGTTTGGGGTCATTTTGGGGCCAATTTAGGTGGTTTTGGGTCATTTTGGGGCCAATTTAGATGGTTTTGGGGCAATGATGGGGGTTTTGAGTCAATTTGGGGCCAATTCAGGTGGTTTCGGGGCAATGATGGGGGTTTGGGTCATTTTGGGGCCAATTTCGGTGGTTTTGGGGCGCTGATGGGGGGGTTTTGGGCCAATTTTTGGGGTCCCCCGTTGTGTCCTTGACGCCCCTCCCCCGGTGGGTGCGGGTGCCCCTCCCCCCCCGCGCGGCCCGAGTGGCTTTGGGGGCGCTCGAGCCCGACCTGCGCCCCTCCCCCCCCGGCCAGGGACGGACCCTCCCCCACCCGAGGCTGAGCGTGACGGGGGAGGGGCTGGAGGCGTGAGTGGGGGCGGGGCTATAGGGGAGAGGGGGCGGGGCTATGGGGAGAGGGGGAGGGGCTGGAGACGTGAGTGGGGGCGGGGCTATGGGGAGAGGGGAGGGGCTATGGGGGAGGGGATGAGGGGAGAGTGGAGGAGGGGCTATGGGGAGAGGGGCTATGGGAAGGGGGAGGGGATGAGGGGCAAGTGGGGAGGGGCTATTGGGGAGTGGGAGGGGCTATGGGGAGGGGATATTGAGGAGGGGAGGGGCTGGAGGCATGAGTGGGGGCGGGGCTATGGGGGAGGGGAGAGAGGGGGAGGGGCTATGGGGAAGGGAGAGAGGGGACGGGCAGGAATGGGGAGGGGCTGAGAGGAGAGGGAGTGGCTAAAGGGAGAGGGGGAGGGGCTATGGGGAGGGGCTGGAGGGGAGAGTGGGGGAGGGGCTATGGGGAGGGGGGTGGGAGAGTGGGGGAGGGGCTATTGGGGAGACTGAGAGGAGAGTGGGGGAGGGGCTATGATGGAGGGGAGGGGCTGAGGGGAGAGTGGGGGAGGGGCGGGAGTGGGGAGGGGCTGTGGGGGAGGGGCTGAGAGGAGGGGTTGAGGGGAGAGTGGGGGAGGGGCTGAGGGGGGAGGGGCTGGAGGTGTGAGTGGGGGGAGAGGAGTGGGTGGGGCTATGGGGGAGGGGCAGCGGGGAGTGGAGAGAGGGGGAGGGGCAATTGGTGTGGGCTAAAAAGGGTGGGGGAAATGAGGTGGGGGCGGGGCCAAAGGCGTGTTGGGGGCGGGTCGGGTCCGGCGCTGACCCTGTGCGCAGGCGCTGGGCGGGCGCGGAGCCGCGGGCGCTGCGCGGCGTCGTCTCCTCCTTCCTGGAGCTTTTGGGCCTCGCGCTGGAAACCATCGAACGCTTCGACCCCGCCGGGAACCCCCCCGGGAACCCCCCGGAATGAACGGCTCCGGGTTTGGGGGGGGACAAAGCAGTGACTTTGGGGTGTCTTTATTTGGGGGGGGCGGAGAGAGAGGGGCCGCGCGGCATCACCGGATCTGGAGAGAGAGCGGAGAGTAAAGGCAAACGGAACCCAAAATGGCTCCAACAGCACCAAAAATGGCACCAAAATGACCCCAAATCCACATCATAGCCTCAAAACCACCTAAATTTGCCTCAAAATTACACAAAACCACCTAAATTGGACTCAAAATGACCCAAAACCCCCATCATTGACCCAAAACCACCAAAAAATGGCCCCAAAATCCCCATCATTGCCCCAAAACCACCTAAATTGGCCCCAAAATGACCCAAAACCACCTAAATTGGCCCCAAAATGGCCTCAAAGTCCCCAAACGCACCTTAACTGTACCCAAAATGACCCCAAACCCCCCAAAATGGGACCCAAAAATCTCCCAAATTGGACCCCAAACCCCTAAATTTGATTTAAATCCCTCAAATCGGACCCAAAATGGCCCAATTTAGACCTAAATGGGACCCAAAATGGCCCCAAACCCCAATTTGCCCTTAATTGCCCCCCAAGTCCCCCCTGAGCCCCAATTACCCCCTCAAAGACCCCCAATTGCCCCCCCAAGCCCCCCCAACTGCCCTCTGATCCCCTCAAAGACCCCTAAGTGTCCCCGGTTACCCCCTCAAAGACCCCCAATTGCCCCCCCCCGAGCCCCCCCAACTGCCCTCAGATCCCCTCAAAGACCCCCAATTGCCCCCTAAGTCCCCCCTGAGCCACCCAACTGCCCTCAGATCCCCTCAAAGACCCCCAATTGCCCCCTCGGTCCCGCCTGAGCCCCCAATTACCCCCTCAAAGACCCCCAATCACCCCCTCAGTCCCCCCAACTGCCCCCAGACCCCCTCAAAGCCCCCCAGTCGCCCCCTCAGTGCCCCCCCTCACCGTGTAGCGCTCCCATTTGCGTTCGGGGTCGTACGGTTCCCACCGCGACGCCGGGAAGATGTGTTTGTTCTTCTCATACCACGAGCGCAGCACCACCTTCCCGGCGTGGGACTGCGGCACCAAAGGGGTTAAATGGGGCCCGGGAGGGGCGGGGTTAAACGGGGGGAGGAGCCATAGGGGGAGGGGTTATAAAGGGCGGCCATGATGGGAGGGGTTATAAAGGGCGGCCATGATGGGAGGGGTTATAAAGGGCGGCCATGATGGGAGGGGTTATAAAGGACGGCCATGATGGGAGGGGTTATAAAGGGCGGCCATGATGGGAGGGGTTATAAAGGGCGGCCATGATGGGAGGGGTTATAAAGGGCGGCCATGATGGGGAGGAATTATAAAGGGCGGCCATGATGGGAGGGGTTATAAAGGGCGGCCATGATGGGAGGGGTTATAAAGGGCGGCCATGATGGGGAGGGGTTATGAAGGGCGGCCATGATGGGAGGGGCTATAAAGGGAGGCCATGATGGGGGGGGTTATAAAGGGCGGCCATGATGGGGAGGGGTTATAAAGGGCGGCCATGATGGGAGGGGTTATAAAGGACGGCCATGATGGGGAGGGGTTATAAAGGGCGGCCATGATGGGAGGGGTTATAAAGGGCGGCCATGATGGGGAGGGGTTATAAAGGGCGGCCATGATGGGAGGGGTTATAAAGGGCAGCCATGATGGGAGGGGTTATAAAGGGTGGCCATGATGGGAGGGGTTATAAAGGGCGGCCATGATGGGGAGGGGTTATAAAGGGCGGCCATGATGGGAGGGGTTATAAAGGGCGGCCATGATGGGGAGGGGTTATAAAGGGTGGCCATGATGGGGAGGAGCTGTAAAGGGCGGCCATGATGGGAGGGGTTATAAAGGGCGGCCATGATGGGAGGGGTTATAAAGGACGGCCATGATGGGGAGGGGTTATAAAGGGCGGCCATGATGGGAGGGGTTATAAAGGGCGGCCATGATGGGGAGGGGTTATAAAGGGCGGCCATGATGGGAGGGGTTATAAAGGGCGGCCATGATGGGAGGGGTTATAAAGGGCGGCCATGATGGGAGGGGTTATAAAGGGCGGCCATGATGGGAGGGGTTATAAAGGGCGGCCATGATGGGAGGGGTTATAAAGGGAGGCCATGATGGGGAGGAATTATAAAGGGCGGCCATGATGGGAGGGGTTATAAAGGGCGGCCATGATGGGGAGGGGTTATAAAGGACGGCCATGATAGGAGGGGTTATAAAGGGCGGCCATGATGGGAGGGGTTATAAAGGGCGGCCATGATGGGGAGGGGTTATAAAGGGCGGCCATGATGGGAGGGGTTATAAAGGGAGGCCATGATGGGAGGGGTTATAAAGGGTGGCCATGATGGGAGGGGTTATAAAGGGCGGCCATGATGGGGAGGGGTTATGAAGGGCAGCCATGATGGGAGGGGTTATAAAGGGCGGCCATGATGGGGAGGGGCTATAAAGGGTGGCCATGATGGGGAGGGGTTATAAAGGGCGGCCATGATGGGGAGGAGCTATAAAGGGCGGCCATGATGGGGAGGGGTTATAAAGGGCAGCCATGATGGGAGGGGTTATAAAGGACGGCCATGACGGGGAGGGGTTATAAAGGACGGCCATGATAGGAGGGGTTATAAAGGGCGGCCATGATGGGGAGGGGTTATAAAGGGCGGCCATGATGGAGAGGGGTTATAAAGGGCGGCCATGATGGGAGGGGTTATAAAGGGCGGCCATGATGGGGAGGGGTTATGAAGGGCGGCCATGATGGGGAGGGGCTATAAAGGACGGCCATGATGGGGGGGGTTATAAAGGGCAGCCATGATGGGAGGGGTTATAAAGGACGGCCATGATGGGGAGGGGTTATAAAGGGCGGCCATGATGGGGAGGGGGAGGGGCGGCACCTCGTCCTTCTCCACTGAGGCGTCGTTAAGGAGACGAACGTCATCGTGAACGTCGAAGTTGAAGAGGGGCCCTGAGGGGGGGGGGGGAAAGGGCCACAGTGGCGTTGGTGACGTCACCGTCGGTGCCTCCCGCCCCTCCCCCTCCCCCTCACTCACCGCTTTTGCCGCGCGCCTTCGTCACGATGAAATCGTAGAAACTGTGGTGCTGCGGGGGGGGGAGGGGCAACAGTGAGGGGGAGGGGCCAAAACGAGCTGGGGGAGGGGCCAAAACGAGGGGGGAGGGGCTAAAAGTGTGGGAAGGGGTGGGGAGGGGCAGGAGGAGCGATTGGGGGAGGGGTAACAGGAGGGGGAGGGGCCGAGGGGGTGGGGAGGGGTTAAAGGGGGTGGGGGAGGGGCCGAGATGGTGGGGGAGGGGCTTACATGGGGGATGATCAGATCCTCTTTGATGTACATGAGCTGCTCCACCCCTGCTGACCTGGGGGGGGGGGGGGGCAGCACCGTGAGAACCCTCCCCCACCTCCTTCTCCCCTCCCCCACCCCTTCAACCCCTCCCCCACCCCTTTAACCCCTCCCCCACACCTTTAACCCCTCCCCTCCTCCTTTAACCCCTCCACACCCCCTTTAACCCCTCCCCCACACCTTTAACCCCTCCCCTCCTCCTTTAACCCCTCCCCACCCCTTTAACCCCTCCCCCACCCTTTTAACCCCTCCCCACCCCTTTAACCCCTCCCCACTCCCCTTAACCCCTCCCCTACCCCTCTTTAACCCCTCCCCCTTTAACCCCTCCACACCACCTCTAACCCCTCCCCCACCCCCTTTTAACCCCTCCCCACCCCTCTAACCCCTCCCCCACCCTCTTTAACCCCTCCCCCTCTTTAACCCCTCCCCCTTTAACCCCTCCCCACCCCTTTTTAACCCCTCCCGCCTTTAACCCCTCCCCCACCCCTTTTTAACCCCTCCCCACCCCTTTTAACCCCTCCCCACCCCTTTTAACCCCTCCCCCACCCCTTTTAACCCCTCCCCCACCCCTTTAACCCCTCCCCACCCCTTTAACCCCTCCCCACTCCCTTTAACCCCTCCCCCACCCCTTTTAACCCCTCCCCACCCCCTTTAACCCCTCCCCCACCCCCTTTAACCCCTCCCCCACACTCTTTAACCCCTCCCCCTTTAACCCCTCCCCCTTTAACCCCTCCCCCCCTTTAACCCCTCCCTCACCTCAATTCGCTGAAGTCGCGGCGCAGAATCTCCAACGCTTTCTGCAGAAACTGCTGCATCGTATTCCCTTTCTTCATCTGAGGGGGGAAAAAATGGGGGGTCCCAGGACTCCCCCCACCCCCAAAACCCCTCAGGGTTCCCCCCCAAAACCCTCCAACCCCCCCCCAAAATCCACTGTCCCCCCAACCTTCACCGTCCGCCGGTGCCCGGAGCCGTCCCAGTAGCTGAACGTGATCTCGATCTCCTCATCTATGGTTTTGGGGTGAAAAACAGCACATTTGGGGGTGCGAGAGGGAAAAGGGGGGGGCTGGGAACCCCCCCTAAGCCTCAAAAGCCTCCCCTGAACCCCAAAATCCCACTCACTTTTGATCTTCTCCTGCTTCGCTTCCCACTCCTGGCGCAGCTCCTCCCGCAGGCGGTTCTCCTCCTCCTGGGAATGGGGTGTGGAAAAATGGGGGGCTGCGACCCCCAAAACCACCCCTATGCCCCAAAATCCACCTCTTTCAGCCCAAAATCCACCTTTTGTGACCAAAAATCTACCCCTTACACCCCCAAATCCAACTTTTGTGCCCCCAAATCCACCTCTTCCACCACAAAATCCATCTTTCGTGACCCAAAATCCACCTTTTGTGACCCAAAATCTCCCCCTTTCACCTCCAAATCCACCTTTTGTGACCAAAAATCTCCCCCTTTCACCTCAAAATCCATTTTCTGTGACCCAAAATCCTCTTCTCACCTCAAAATCCCCTTTTTATGACCCAAAATCCACCTTTTGAGACCCAAAATCTATCCTTTTCCCCCCAAAATCCACCTTTTGTGACCAAAAATCTCCCCCTTTCACCCCCAAATCCAACTTTTGTGCCCCCAAATCCACCTCTTCCACCACAAAATCCATCTTTTGTGACCCAAAAATCTATACCTTTCACCTCAAAATCCATTTTCTGTGACCCAAAATCCCTTTTCACCCCAAAATCCTCTTTTTATGACCCAAAATCCACCTTCTGTGACCCAATTTCCGCCTTCTGTGACTGAAAATCCACATTTTTCAGTCCAAATTCCACCTCTTTCACCCCAAAATCCAACCCCTGAACCCCAAATTCCACCTTTTCTGACTGAAAATCCATTTTTATTCCAAATTCCACCTCTTTCACCCCAAAATCCAACACTCGAACGCCAAATTCCACCTCTTTCACCCCAAAATCCGCCTTCTGTGACCCAATTTCCGCCTTCTGTGACTGAAAATCCACATTTTTCACTCTAAATTCCACATCTTTCACCCCAAAATCCAACCTCTGAACCCCAAATTCCACCATTTCTGACTGAAAATCCACATTTTTCTGTCAAAATTTTGCCTTTTCTGACTGAAAATCCACATTTTCACTCTAAATTCCACCTCTTTCACCCCAAATTCCACCTTTTCTGACTGAAAATCCACATTTTTCACTCCAAATTCCACCTCTTTCACCCCAAAATCCAACCCCGAGCCCCAAATTCCACCTTCTGTGACTGAAAATCCACATTTTTCACTCCAAATTCCACCTTTCCTGACTGAAAATCCACATTTTTCTCTCCAAATTCCACATCTTTCACCCCAAAATCCACCTTTCGTGACTGAAAACCCATATTTTTCACTCCAAATTCCGCCTCTTTCACCCCAAAATCCACCTTTTGTGACTGAAAATCCACATTTTTCACCCCAAATTCCACCTTTCCTGACTGAAAATCCACATTTTTCACTCCAAATTCCACCTTTTCTGACTGAAAATCCACATTTTTCACCCCAAATTCCACCTTCTGTGACTGAAAACCCACATTTTTCACCCCAAATTCCACCATTTCTGACTGAAAACCCACATTTTTCCCTCCAAATTCCACCTCTTTCACCCTTTTTACGCCCAAATCCACTTTTGGTGACTCCGAACCCATCATTTGTGCCCCCAAATCTCCCCTTTTCCCCCCCAAATCCACCTTCTGTGCCCCCAAATCCCCTTTTTTCACCCCAAACCGCCCCTCCCAGTACCTCCCGGTCCCGATCCGGGAGGAAACTGGTGTCGACATCCGGGTTTTTGCCCAATTTCTTCTTTTTTGGGGGCTCTTCGGGGGCCTCTGAGGGAGCGAAAAGGGGGGGTTGAGCCCCAAAAACCCCCCAAACCGGTTCAAACTGGTTCAAACTGGTCCAAACTGGTCCAAACCGCACCGGGGGGTTCGTCGTCCGCCGCCTCTTCGTCGAGGCTGAAGCTGAGGCTGCAGATCTTGCGCTTCGCCTCCTGTTTGCGCTCGCGCTCCCGCTGCCGCTCCAGCTGCCTGCGGGGGGGAACTGGGCTTACTGGGAGGCACTGGGAACGCTGGGGGGGACTGGGAGGGGGAATTGGGGGCACTGGGAACACCGGGAGGGGGAACTGGGAGCGCTGGGAGGGACTAAGAGGCACTGGGAGGGGGAATTGGGGGCACTGGGAACACTGGGAGGGGAACTGGGAACACTGGTAGGGACTGGGAGGCACTGGGAGGGGGAATTGGGGGCACTGGGAACACTGGGAGGGACTGGGAGGGGGAATTGGGGGCACTGGGAACACTGGAAGGGGGAACTGGGAGCACTGGGAGGGAGTAAGAGGCACTGGGAGGGGGAATTGGGGGCACTGGGAACACTGGGAGGGGGAACTGGGGGCACTGGGAGGGAGTAAGAGGCACTGGGAGGGGGAATTGGGGGCACTGGGAACACTGGAAGGGGGAACTGGGAGCACTGAGAGGGACTAAGAGGCACTGGGAGGGGGAACTGGGAGCACTGGGAGGGGGTAAAAGGAACTGGGAAGGGGAATTGGGGGCACTGGGAACACTGGGAGGGACTGGGAGGGGGAATTGGGGGCACTGGGAACACTGGGAGGGGGAACTGGGAGCACTGGGAGGGGGTAGAAGGCACTGGGAGGGGGAATTGGGGGCACTGGGAACACTGGAAGGGGGAACGGGGAGCACTGAGAGGGACTAAGAGGCACTGGGAGGGGGAACTGGGAGCACTGGGAGGGGGTAAAAGGAACTGGGAAGGGGAATTGGGGGCACTGGGAACACTGGGAGGGACTGGGAGGGGGAATTGGGGGCACTGGGAACACTGGGAGGGGGAACTGGGAGCACTGGGAGGGGGTAGAAGGCACTGGGAGGGGGAATTGGGGGCACTGGGAACACCGGGAGGGGGAACTGGGAGCACTGGGAGGGAGTAAGAGGCACTGGGAGGGGGAATTGGGGGCACTGGGAACACTGGAAGGGGGAACTGGGAGCACTGAGAGGGACTAAGAGGCACTGGGAGGGGGAACTGGGAGCACTGGGAGGGGGTAAAAGGAACTGGGAAGGGGAATTGGGGGCACTGGGAACACTGGGAGGGACTGGGAGGGGGAACTGGGGGCACTGGGAACACTGGGAGGGGGAACTGGGAGCACTGGGAGGGACTAAGAGGCATTTTGGGGTCAAAAAAGATGGATTTGGGGGTGAGAGAGGAGGGGTTTGGGGCACAAAACGTGAATTTGGGGACACAAAATGTGGACTTTGGGTCAAAAAAGGGAGATTTTGGGGTCCAAAAGGTGCATTTAAGGGCACAATATGTGATTTTTGGGCCAAAAGGGGTGGATTTTGAGTCCCAAAGCTGCATTTGGGGTGAAATGAAATGGGTTTTGGGGTGAAAGTGCTTTTTGGGGCACAAAAGGTGGATTTAGGGTTTCGGGGATGGATTTTGGGGGCGTTTTGGGTGGGTTTTGGGTCAGAAACGTTGGGATTTGGGTCAGAAACGGTGGGTTTTGGGTTGGAAATGGTGGGTTTTGGGTCGGAAACGGTGGGTTTTGGGTCGGAAATGGTGGGTTTTGGGTCAGAAATGTCGGGTTTTGGGTCAGAAACGTTGGGATTTGGGTCGGAAACGGTGGGTTTTGGTTCGGAAATGGTGGGTTTTGGGTCGGAAATGGTGGGTTTTGGGTCAGAAATGTCGGGTTTTGGGTCAGAAACGGTGGGTTTTGGGTCGGAAATGGTGGGTTTTGGGTCAGAAACGGTGGGTTTTGGGTCGGAAAAGGTGGGTTTTGGGTCAGAAACGGTGGGTTTTGGGTCAGAAATGGTGGGTTTTGGGTCAGAAACGGTGGGTTTTGGGTCAGAAATGGTGGGGTTTGGGTCAGAAACGGTGGGTTTTGGGTCGGAAAAGGTGGGTTTTGGGTCAGAAACGATGGGTTTTGGGTCGGAAATGGTGGGTTTTGGGTCAGAAACGGTGGGTTTTGGGTCGGAAAAGGTGGGTTTTGGGTCAGAAACGGTGGGTTTTGGGTCAGAAATGGTGGGTTTTGGGTCAGAAACGGTGGGTTTTGGGTCAGAAACGGTGGGTTTTGGGTCAGAAATGGTGGGGTTTGGGTCAGAAACGGTGGGTTTTGGGTCGGAAATGGTGGGTTTTGGGTCGGAAAAGGTGGGTTTTGGGTCAGAAACGGTGGGTTTTGGTTCAGAAATGGCAGGTTTTGGGTCAGAACCATCGGGTTTTGGTTCAGAAACGGTGGGTTTTGGGTCAGAAATGGTGGGTTTTGGGTCGAAACTGGGTTTGGGTCAGAAACGGTGGGTTTTTCGTTGGAAATGCTGGGTTTTGGGTCAGAAACGTCAGGTTTTGGGTCACAAACAGTGGGTTTTGGGTCAGAAACAGTGGGTTTTGGGTCAGAAACGTCGGGTTTTCAGTCAGAAATGGTGGGTTTTGGGTCGGAAACAGTGGCGTTTGGGTCAGAAACATTGGGTTTGGGTCAGAAATGGTGGGTTTGGGGTAGAAAACGTCGGGTTTTGGGTCAAAAACAATGGGTTTGGGTCAGAAACATCAGGTTTTGGGTCAGAAACAGTGGGTTTTGGGTCAGAAACGGTGGACTTTGGGTCAGAACCGCTGGGTTTTGGGTCAGAACCGGTGAGTTTGGGGTCAGAAACGGTGGGTTTTGGGTCAGAACCGGTGGGTTTGGGGTCAGAAACGGTGGGTTTTGGGTCAAAATGGTGTTTGGGTCAGAAATGGTGGGGTTTGGGTCAGAAATGGTGGGTTTGGGGTAGAAAACGTCAGGTTTTGGGTAGAAAACGTCGGGTTTTGGGTCGAAAACAGTGGGTTTGGGTCAGAAACGGTCGGGTTTGAGTCAGAAACGATGGGTTTTGGGTCAGAAACGGTGGGTTTTGTGTCGGAAACATCAGGTTTTGGGTCAGAAACATTGGGATTTTCGTTGGAAACGGTGGGTTTTGGGTCAGAAACGGTGGGTTTTGGGTCGGAAACAGTGGGTTTTGGGTCGGAAACGGTGGGTTTTGGGTCAGAAATGTCGGGTTTTGGGTCAGAAATGTCGGGTTTTCAGTCAGAAATGGTGGGTTTTGGGTCAGAAATGGTGGGTTTTTCGTTGGAACCGGTGGGTTTTGGGTCGGAAACGTCGGGTTTTGGGTAAGAAACAGAGGGTTTTGGGTCAGAACCGGTGGGTTTTGGGTCGGAAACAGTGGGTTTTGGGTCAGAACCGGTGGGTTTTGGGTAAGAACCGGTCGGTTTTGTGTCAGAAACAGTGGGTTTTGTGTCGGAAACGTCGGGTTTTGGGTCAGAAACGTCAGGTTTTGGGTCAGTAACAGTGGGGTTTGGGTCAAAATGGTGTTTGGGTCAGAAATGGTGGGTTTTGGGTTGGAAACGGTCGGGTTTGGGTCAGAAATGGTGGGTTTGGGGTAGAAAACGTCAGGTTTTGGGTAGAAAACGTCGGGTTTTGGGTCGAAAATGGTGGGTTTGGGTCAGAAACGTCGGGTTTTGGGTCAGAAGCAGCGGGTTTTGGGTAAGAACCGGTTGGTTCTGGGTCAGAAACAGCGTTTGGGTTGGAAACGGTGGGTTTTGGGTCAGAACCGGTGAGTTTTGGGTCAGAACCGGTGGGGTTTGGGTCAGAAACGGTGGGTTTTGGGTCAGAAACGGTGGGTTTGGGGTCAGAACCGGTGGGGTTTGGGTCAGAAACGGTGGTTTTGGGGTCAGAAACGGTGAGTTTGGGGTCAGAACCGTTGAGTTTTGGGTCAGAAACATCGGGGTTTGGGTCAGAAACGACGGCTTTTGGGTCAGAACTGGTGAGTTTGGGGTCAGAACCGGTGAGTTTGGGTCAGAAACGTCGGGTTTTGCGTCAGAAACGTCGGGGTTTGGGTCAGAAACGGTGGGTTTGGGGTCAGAAACGGTGAGTTTGGGGTCAGAAACGGTGGCTTTTGGGTCAGAAACAGTGAGTTTTGGGTCACAAATGATGGGTTTTGGGTCAGAGCCGGTGGGGTTTGGGTCAGAAACGGTGGGTTTGGGGTCAGAAACGATGGGTTTGGGGTCAGAAACGATGGGTTTTGGGTCAAAATGGTGTTTGGGTCGGAACCGGTGGGTTTTTGGTCAGAACCGGTGGGTTTTGGGTCGGAAATGATGGGGTTTGGGTCAGAACCGTCGGGTTTTGGGTCTCACAGCTGCAGCTCGCGGCTCTGCTCCCGCTTCGCCAACTGCTTCTCGCGCTCCTTCACCAGCGCCTCCTGCCGCGCCCGCATGTCGTTCAGCGTCACCAAACCTGGGGGAGGACACCCCAAAACCTGAACTTGGGGGGAGCCCCAACTGCGTTTGGGGCAAAAAAATGGGATTTTAGGGTCTCCGGGGGGCGATTTTTTGGTGGATTTAAGTGGTTTTGAGAGGTCTGAGAAGAACCTGAGGGGCTCGGGGGGGGTGGGGGGGAGGGTTTTGGGGGGCTTTGAGAGGTTTCAGGGGGGCCCTGGTGGGGGAAAAGAGATTTTTGGGGTCCCCCCCAGGTTTTGGGGGGCGTTTAGGGGGCATTTTTGTGTGGATTCAAGTGGTTTTGAGGAGTTTGGTGAAACCCTGAAGGGCTCAGGGGGGTTTGGGGAGCCCTGGGAGGGGCGTAAGGGGATTTTGGGGGGCAAAGGGGGGTTTTTTTTTGGGGTCCCCCCCCTCACCTACGGTGCTGGATTTGAGTTCGGCTTCGACCGCATCGTAATGAGCCGAAAACTTGCGGTCGATGTTGGATTTGGCGCTGTTCTCCTGGGGGGGGGGAAAAAAATGGGGGTCAGGGACCCCCCAAAAACCCCTCAGAGCCCCCCAAAACCTCCCACCCTCCCCCATCTGCCATCCAGATGCTCCCAAAATCCCCCCAGACCCCAAAGACGTCCCCCCCGGCCCACATTTCTGGGTCCCTCAGACCCCAAATCCCCTAAATTGGACCCAAAATGGCTCCCAAATCTCCCCAAAATGGCCCCAAAATGACCCAAATCCCCCATAATCGCCCCCAAACCACCGAAATTGGACCTAAAATGGCCCAAACTCCACCAAAAATGGTCCTAAAATGACCCAAAACCACCTACATTGGACCCAAAATGAACCACAGGGATCCAAAAGAACCGAAATGGACCCAAAGTAGCCCCAAACTCCCCTAAAATGGCCCCAAATAGACCCCAAAAAGACCCAAAATCGACTCAAAACCATTTGGGTCCAAATCAGACCCAAAGTGACCCCAAAATCAACCCCAAAAACACCTAAATTGGACCCAAATTGACCACAAAACCCCCAAAATGGCCCCAAAATGACCCAATCGCCCCAATAATCGTACGTGAATTGACCACAAAACCCCCAATATTGACCCAACGTGACCCCAAACCCCCTAAAATGACCCAAAACCTTCCAAAATCACCCCAAAATCACCTAAATTGGACCCAAATTGACCCCAAAACCCCCAAACCCACCTCAAAATGGCCCCAAAACCCCTGAAATGACCCCAAAGACCCCTCTCAGCCCCCCATTTCTGGGTCCCACGGCACTCCCCAGCCCCATAAACACCCCGAACCCCACTTCTGCCCCCCAAGGACCCCCTCCTCACTCCCCAGACCCACCCAGGACCCCCCCAAATCCCTCCAGGACCCCCCAAACCCCATTTCTGACCCCCTCCCTGTTGCCCACAGCCCCACAGATCCACCCAGGACCCCCCCAAATCCCTCCAGGACCCCCTAAACCCCATTTCTGACCCCCTCCCTGCTGACCACAGCCCCACAGACCCACCCAGGACCCCCCCAAATCCCTCCAGGACCCCCCAAACCCCATTTCTGACCCCCTCCCTGCTTCCCCCAGCCCCACAGACCCATCCAGGACCCCCCCAAATCCCTCCAGGACCCCCCAAACTCCATTTCTGACCCAGGACCCCCCTCAAATCCCTCCAGGACCCCCCAAACCCCATTTCTGACCCCCTCCCTGTTGCCCCCAGCCCCACAGACCCACCCAGGACCCCCCCAAATCCCTCCAGGACCCCCCAAAACCCCACTTCTACACTCCCAGACCCCAAAACACTCCCCTCGCCCCCCATTTCTGGGCCCTACAGTCACACGCACACACATATTTTGGGTCCCCCAGCCCCACAGAGACCCCAAGACCCCCCCAAATCCCACTTTAGCCCCCCCCGACCTCAGCGATCCGCTGCCGGAGTTGCTCCATGTGCTCTCGCTGCCGTTCCCGTTTCTTCATCAGCTGCAGCGCCCGTCCGGCCTCGCTCGCTGCCCCCTTGTACTGCGCCATCGCGACGGGTCTGGGGGGTCCTGGGGGGGCAGAAATGGGGTTTAGAGACCGGGGGGAGGGGAGAGAGGGGCTTTCAGGGGTCCTGGGGGGTCAAAAATGGGGTTTAGAGACCGGGGGGAGGGGAGAGAGGGGCTTTGAGGGGTCCCAAAGGGTCAAAAATGGGGTTTAGAGACCGAGGGGAGGGGAGAGAGGGGCTTTGAGGGGTCCCAAAGGGTCAAAAGTGGGGTTTAGAGACTGAGGGGAGGGGAGTGAGGGGCTTTGAGGGGTTCCGGAGGGTCAAAAATGGGGTTTAGAGACCGAAGGGAGGGGAGTGAGGGGCTTTGAGGGGTCCTGGGGGGTCAAAAATGGGGTTTAGAGACCGAGGGGAGGGGAGAGAGGGGCTTTGAGGGGTCCTGGGGGGTCAAAAATGGGGTTTAGAGACCGAGGGGAGAGGAGAGAGGGGCTTTGAGGGGTCCTGGGGGGTCAAAAATGGGGTTTAGAGACCGGAGGGAGGGGAGAGAGGAGCTTTGAGGGGTTCCGGAGGGTCAAAAATGGGGTTTAAAGACCAGAGAAGAGAAGAATGAGAAGATTTAGGGGGTCCTGAGAGGGGATTTAGGGGGTACACGAGGATCAGGAGAGGTCTGGAGGAGCAAATATGGGGTTTAGAGACCACAGGGAGGGGAATGAGGGGTTTTGGGGGGTCCTGTGAAGAGCAATTGGTGTTTCAGGGGGTCCTGAGAGGGAATTTGGGGGGATCCGGGTGGTTCTGGGGGGGCTTTTGGGGTCCAATAATGGCCTTTAGAGTGTGGAGGGAGGGGGAGAGAAAGGTTTTGGGGGTCCTGGGGGGGACTGAGAGGGGGTTTGAGGGGAATTTTGGGGTTCCGGGAGGTCAAAAGGGGGCGTTGAGACCGAGGGGGAAAATGAGGGGTTTGGGGGTTCTCTGAGGGGGTTTGGGGGGAATTTTGGGGTTCCGGGAGGTCAAAGGGGGCGTTGAGTCCGAGAGGGGGAATGAGGGGTTTGGGGGTTCCGTGAGGGGGTCCTGAGAGGGGTTTTGGGGGGAATTTTGGGGTTCCGGGAGGTCAAAAGGGGGCGTTGAGACCGAGGGGGGGATGAGGGGTTTGGGGGTTCTGTGACGGGGTCCTGAGAGGGGGTTTGGGGGGAATGTTGGGGTTCCGGGAGGTCAAAGGGGGGCGCTGAGACTGAGAGCGGGATGAGAGGTTTGGGGGTTCTGTGAGGGGGTCCTGAGAGGGGGAATTTTGGGGTTCCGGGAGGTCAAAGGGGGGCGTTGAGACCGAGGGGGAAAATGAGGGGTTTGGGGGTTCTGTGAGGGGGTCCTGAGAGGAGGAATTTTGGGGTTCCGGGAGGTCAAAGGGGGCGTTGAGTCAGAGGGGGGGATGAGGGGTTCTGTGAGGGGGTCCTGAGAGGTGGATTAGGGGGAATTTTGGGGTTCCGGGAGGCCAAAGGGGACGTTGAGACCGAGGGGGAAAATGAGGGGTTCGGGGGTTCTGTGAGGGGGTCCTGAGAGGGGGAATTTTGGGGTTCCGGGAGGTCAAAAGGGGGCGCTGAGACTGAGGGGGAAAATGAGGGGTTTGGGGGGGGTCAAAAATGGGCTTTAGAGACCGGGACGAGGGGGGACGAGGGGGTTCCGGGGGTCCCGGGGGGCGTCAAGGGACGGAAACGGGGGGTTTAGGGGTCCGGGGGGTGAGGGGGGGTCCGCGGTTTTGGGGGGGATTTGGGGCATCACCGAGAGCGCAGAGAAAGCGGCGGCGCCGGAAGCGGAAGTGGCGAGACCGGAAGTGCGCGCGCGGAGGGAGGGGGGAGTGAAAAGAAGCCACGCCCACTCCCTGGCCGGTCCGCTCGCTGAGACACACCCCCTTCATGAAGCCACGCCCCCTCATGAGACCACGCCCCCTCTCAGGCCACGCCCCCGGGAGGGCAGAGGGACCCGTGAGGCAAATGGGGTCCTCGAAACGAACGCAAAGCGCCCCTCAAATTGGAACCGAAACTCCCCAAACGGCTCAAAATGGCCCCAAAAGGCTCAAAATTCGACTCAAAAAGATTCCAAATTGCACCCGTTTTGATAAATGTCCCCAAACCCCTCCAAATGGCCCAATTTAGACCTGAATTAGACACAAAACCGCCCCCAAATCCTCAAAATTCGACCCAAAATCCCCCAAATTGGAACCGAAATGACCCAAAATACCCCCCGAAGCTTCAAAATTCGACCCCAAATCCCCCAAACTGGACCCAAACCCCTCCAAATGGCCCCAAAACCCCCCAAATTCGACCCCAAATCCCCTAAATTGGATGCGAAATTGCCCCCCAAACCCCTCAAAGTGGCCCTAAATGGCCCCAAAATGGCTCGAAACCCCCCCAAAATGGCCCCAAAGAAACCACAGTCGCTGTGGGGCAGCTGTGGGGCAGCCGTGGGGCAGATGTGGGTTTTATTGTCCAGCAACACCAAGAAACAATAAATAGGGGGTGGGGGGAGCACGGGGACCCCGCTATAAATAGGGGGGGGGGATGATGGGGACCCCATAGGGGGAAAAAGGGGGGGTTTTGGGGGGTCTTTCTCCCCCTTGTCTGCAGCAATGGGGGCTTGAGGGGGGGGCACGTGGATTTTGGGGTGAAAAGAGGGGTTTTCTGACCTTTTATGGGAGGGGCAAAGGGTTTGGGGGAGCCCCCCCTCACCCAATCACCCTATGGTGGGGGGGGGAGAAAGGAGGGATATTTCCCCCCCCTTGTCTGCAGCAATGTGGGGGGGGCACATAGATTTTGGGGGTGAAAAGGGGCTTTTTGGGGGGTCACTCCCCTTGGGGTACGGGCAGGGGGGGTCCCCGGGGGTCGTCGAAGCGGTCCATGGTGCGCAGGCGCAGCAGCAGCCCCCCCCCCACCAGCAGCCCTCCCCCCAACAGCGCCGCCGTCACCAGTCCCATCCACGCCCCCGGCGAGAAGAACGCCGCGCAGTCCGAGGCGTCCGCGAAGGATAGACCCGACACCCCGAAAGCCTGGACCTGTGGGGAGAACCCCGAGAGTCAGGGGGAGGGGGCAGCGCGGGGCCGAGCCCCCCAAAAAAGGGCACAAAATGGGACCAAAAGGAAAAAAACGGCTCCAAAAGGGCATAAAATGGCCCCAAAATGGACCCAAAACCCCCCAAAAGGGCATAAAATGGCCCCAAAATGGCCCCAAAACAACCCGAAAGGGCATAAAATGCCCCAAAATGGCCCCCAACCCCCCAAAAAGGGCATAAAATGGCCCCAAAAGGGCATAAAATGACCCCAAAATGGCCTCAAAAGCCCCCAATAGGGCATAAAATGACCACAAAATGGCCTCAAAACCCCCAAAAGGGCATAAAATGGCCCCAAAATGGCCTCAAAACCCCCCCAAAAGGGCATAAAATGGCCCCAAAATGGCCCCAAAACCCCCCAAAAGGGCATAAAATGGGCCCAAAATGGCCTCAAATGCCCTCAAAAGGGCATAAAATAGCCCCAAAATGGCCTCAAACGCCCCCAAAGTGGCATAAAATGGCCCCAAAATGGCCTCAAACGTCCCCAAAAGCGTATAAAATGGCCCCAAAATGGCCTCAAACGCGCCCAAAAGGGCATAAAATGGCCCCAAAATGGCCCCAAAACTCCCCAAAAGGGCATAAAACGGCCCCAAAGTGGCCTCAACCCCCCAAAAGGATAAAGAACGGCCCCAAAATCCCTTCAAAGTGCACCAAATGGCCCCAAAATGGGCCCAAAAGGTTAAAAAATGGCCCCGAAATGGCCCCAAACCCCCCAAAAGGACACAGAGTGGCCCCAAAATGGACCCAAAACCCCCCCAAAAGGGCATAAAATGGTCCCAAAATGGACCCAAAAGGGCATAAAATGGCCCCAAAGTGGCCTCAACCCCTCAAAATGACAAAGAACGGCCCCAAAATCCCTTAAAAGTGCACCAAATGGCCCCAAAATGGACCCAAACCCCCCAAAATGACACAGAGTGGCCCCAAAATGGCCCCAAAACCCCCCCAAAAGGCCATAAAATGGCCCCAAAATGGACCCAAAACCCCCCAAAAGGGCATAAAATGGCCCCAAAATGGCCCCAAAACCCCCAAAAGGGCATAAAATGGCCCCAAAATGGCCCCAAAACCCCCCAAAAGGGCATAAAATGGACTAAAACCACTCAAATGACCCCAAAATGAACCCCAACCCCCCCCAAAGGGCCCAAACCGGAGCAAAATCGCCCCAAAGGGCAAAGAATGGCCCCAAAATGGCCCCAGAAACACCCCAAAACCCCAGAAGATCCCCCCAAACCCACTTAAATCGGACCCACAACGTGACCAAAACCCCCAAAATTGATCCAAACCGCCCTAAAAGCCCCAAAACTGACCCCAAAACTGCCTAAATTGGACCCAAAATGAACTACGGGGGCCCCAAAACGACCCAATTCCACCCCCCAAATGTCCCCTTTCCGCCACCCACCGGTTTAGGGTCCCCCCATATTTTAATAACCCTCTATTTTGGGGTTCCCCCCCAATTTCGGGGTCCACTCCCCGTATCTTGCCACGCCACCAACCCATTTTCAAGCCTCCCCACCTATTTTTCGAGCTGCCTTCCCATATTTTGGGGTCCCCCCTGTATTTTGGGGTCCCCCCCGTATTTCGGGGTCCCCCTCACCTGCAGGTCCTGCAGCCGGAGGCTCCACGGGGAGGGGTTTTTGGGGTCCCCCTGGAGGCGCAGCCACGGCCCGGGGGCCTCGAGCTCCTCGCAGCGCCACGAGAGGGGAGTGGGTGCCGAGATCCCCCCTGGGGACCCCCCAAAAATAACGGGGGGCCCCCCTCCTTCCGACATCGCGATCTCTGACAGCCAAAACCAGGGGCGCCCCGAAACCGGGAACCAGCGCTGGCGTAGCACAAACCTGGGGGGGGTAAAGAGGGGGGTTGGGGGACCCCAAAAACCACCGAACCCCCTAAAAACAGACCCCAAATTAGCCCAAACGGCCCCAAATAAGCCCAAACAGCCCCAAAATTGGACTGAAAATGGAATCAAAATGACCCAAATTTGACCCAACTCCTCCAAACGGCACAAAATGACCCAAATTTAACCCAAAATGGACTCAACTCTTCCCTCAAAACGGCTTCAAAATGACCCAAAACTCCCCAAATGGCCCCAATTGTACCAAAAGTGGCTCCAAAATGACCCAAATTTGACCAAAAACTCCCAAAATGGCACAAAACGTCCCAAATCTGACCCAAAATTTGACCCAAAATGGATCCAACCCCTCCCAAAATGGCTCCAAAATGACCCCAAATACCCAAAATGGCCCCAAAACGACCCAAAATGAATCAGCACTGACGCAGCACAGACCTGGGGCGTCAAAAATGGGGGGTGAGAGAGACCCCAAAAAGCCCCGAACCCCCTAAAAGCCATTCCTTCTCCCAAGAACGTCCCCATAACCCCCAAACTGCCCTGGAAATGGCTCCAAAATGACCCAAATTTCACTCAAAACTCCCCAAATGGTGCAAAATGACCCAAATTTGACCCAAAACTCGTCCCTCCCCTTGAAAAAATGGCTCAAAAATGACCCAAAACGGTCCCAACCCCCCCAAAATGGCCCCCAAACCTCCCAAAATGAGCAAGCGCTGACGCAGAGGGAGCAAAAAGGGGGGTGAGGGGGACCCCAAAACCCTCTGACCCCCCAAAAAACATGATGCCCCCCCCCCCAGGGACCCCCTAAAACGCACGTGATATTGAGAGTGGATCCGAAGACGTCGTCATAGCGAAGAACCAACCTGAAGGGGGGGAACCCCAAAATTAGTGGGGGGGTGTTGGGACATAAAGGATCCCCAAACCCCGAAATCCAACACAAAATGTCCCAAAATGCCCCCCAAAATGAGCCAAAGGTCCCTCAAAAATGCCTCAAACCTCCCAAAATGTCCCAAAAACCCCTCAAAAAGCCCCAAAACCCTCTCAAAATGCCTCAAAACCCTTAAAAATGCCTCAAAACCCCTCAAAATGCCACAAAACCCCTCAAAATGCCACAAAACCCCTCGAAATGCCCCAAAACCCCTCGAAATGCCCCAAACCTCCCAAAACGCCCTCAAAATGCCCCCAAAACCCCTCAAAATGCCACAAAACCCCCAAAATAAACCAAAACGACCCCAAAGCCCATTCAAACCACGACAAAATGACCCCAAAATGGCTCCAAAATTGGTTTAAATCCTCTCAAAGTGGCCCTAAAATCCCAAAAATGGTGTCTAAACCCCTTCAAAATGCTGTAAAAGCCCCAAAACGGTGTCCAAGCTCCCAAAATGGCCTCAAAATGACCCAAAATGGCGTCTAAATCCCCTCAAAATGGCCTCAAAATGCCCCAAAATGGCGCCCAAACCCCCAAAATGGCCTCAAAATACCCCAAAATGGCGTCCAAGCCCCAAAAATGGCCTCAAAATGGCGCCCAAGCCCCCAAAATGGCCTCAAAACTCCCACAAAATGGCTGTAAAAGCCCCAAAATGGCGTCCAAGCCCCAAAAATGGCCTCAAAATGGCGTCCAAACCCCCTCAAAATGGCTGTAAAAGCCCCCAAATGGCGTCCAAGCCCCCCAAAATGGCCTCAAAACCCCCGCAAAATGGCTGTAAAAGCCCCAAAATGGTGTCCAAGCCATCAAAATGGCCTCAAAATGCCCCAAAATGGTGTCCAAGCCCCAAAAATGGCCCCAAAAATTGCCTCAAAATGGCGTCCAAGCCCCCCAAAATGGCGTCCAAACCCTCTCAAAATGGCTCTAAAATCCCCAAAATGGCGTCCAAGCCCTAAAAATGGCCTCAAAATGGCCCAAAATGGAGTCCAAACCCCCTCAAAATGGCCCTAAAATCCCCAAAATGGCGTCCAAGCCCCATCAAAATGGCCCTAAAAGCACCAAAATGGCGTTATAACCCCTCAAAATGGCCTCAAAATGCCCCATAATAGCGTTCAAACCCCCTCAAAATGCCCCAAAATGGTGTCCAAGCCCCCAAAATGGCCTCAAAATGCCCCATAATGGCGTCCAAACCCCCTCAAAATGCCCCAAAATGGTGTCCAAGCCCCCAAAATGGCCCAAAATGGCGTCCAAGCCCCCAAAATGGCCTCAAAATGCCCCAAAATGGCGCCCAAGCCCCAAAAATGGCCTCAAAATGGCGTCCAAACCCTCTCAAAATGGCTGTAAAAGCCCCCAAATGGCGTCCAAGCCCCCCAAAATGGCGTCCAAACCCTCTCAAAATGGCTCTAAAATCCCCAAAATGGCGTCCAAGCCCCCAAAATGGCCTCAAAATGCCCCAAAATGGCGCCCAAGCCCCAAAAATGGCCTCAAAATGGCGTCCAAACCCCCTCAAAATGGCTGTAAAAGCCCCCAAATGACGTCCAACCCCCCAAAATGGCGTCCAAACCCTCTCAAAATGGCTCTAAAATCCCCAAAATGGCGTCCAAGCCCCCAAAATGGCCTCAAAATGCACCCAAAATGGCGCCCAAACCCCCTCAAAATGACCTCAAAATGCCCCAAAATGGCGCCCAAGCCCCAAAAATGGCCTCAAAATGGCCCTAAAAGCCCCAAAATGGCGCCCAAGCCCCCAAAATGGCGTCCAAGCCCCCCAAAATGGCCTCAAAACCCCCGCAAAATGGCTGTAAAAGCCCCAAAATCGCGTCCAAGCCCCCAAAATGGCCCAAAATGGCGTCCAAACCCCCTCAAAATGGCCGTAAAAGCCCCAAAATGGCGTCCAAGCCCCAAAATGGCCTCAAAATGCCCCAAAATGGCATCCAAGCCCCAAAAATGGCCTCAAAATGCCCCAAAATGGCGTCCAAGCCCCCAAAATGACCCTAAAAGCCCCCAAATGGCATCTAAACCCCCTCAAAATGGCCTCAAAATGCCCCAAAATGGCATCCAAGCCCCAAAAATGGCCTCAAAATGGCCCTAAAAGCCCCAAAATGGCGCCCAAGCCCCCAAAATGGCCTCAAAACCCCCGCAAAATGGCTGTAAAAGCCCCAAAATGGCGTCCAAGCCCCAAAAATGGCCTCAAAATGGCCCAAAATGGAGTCCAAACCCCCTCAAAATGGCCCTAAAATCCCCAAAATGGCGTCCAAGCCCCATCAAAATGGCCCTAAAAGCACCAAAATGGCGTTATAACCCCTCAAAATGGCCTCAAAATGCCCCATAATAGCGTTCAAACCCCCTCAAAATGCCCCAAAATGGTGTCCAAGCCCCCAAAATGGCCTCAAAATGCCCCATAATGGCGTCCAAACCCCCTCAAAATGCCCCAAAATGGTGTCCAAGCCCCCAAAATGGCCCGAAATGGCGTCCAAGCCCCCAAAATGGCCTCAAAATGCCCAAAATGGCGTCCAAGCCCCAAAAATGGCCTCAAAATGGCGTCCAAACCCCCTCAAAATGGCTGTAAAAGCCCCCAAATGACGTCCAAGCCCCCCAAAATGGCGTCCAAACCCTCTCAAAATGGCTCTAAAATCCCCAAAATGGCGTCCAAGCCCCCAAAATGGCCTCAAAATGCCCCAAAATGGCGTCCAAGCCCCCAAAATGGCCTCAAAATGCCCCAAAATGGCGTCCAAGCCCCAAAAATGGCCTCAAAATACCCCAAAATGGCGTCCAAGCCCCAAAAATGGCCTCAAAATGGCGTCCAAACCCCCTCAAAATGGCTGTAAAAGCCCCCAAATGACGTCCAAGCCCCCCAAAATGGCGTCCAAACCCTCTCAAAATGGCTCTAAAATCCCCAAAATGGCGTCCAAGCCCCCAAAATGGCCTCAAAATGCCCCAAAATGGCGTCCAAGCCCCCAAAATGGCCTCAAAATGCCCCAAAATGGCGTCCAAGCCCCAAAAATGACCTCAAAATACCCAAAATGGCGTCCAAGCCCCAAAAATGGCCTCAAAATGGCGTCCAAACCCCCTCAAAATGGCTGTAAAAGCCCCCAAATGACGTCCAAGCCCCCCAAAATGGCGTCCAAACCCTCTCAAAATGGCTCTAAAATCCCCAAAATGGCGTCCAAGCCCCCAAAATGGCCTCAAAATGGCGTCCAAGCCCCAAAAATGGCCTCAAAATGCCCCAAAATGGTGTCCAAGCCCCCAAAATGGCCTCAAAATGCCCCAAAATGGCGTCCAAACCCCCTCAAAATGCCCCAAAATGGTGTCCAAGCCCCCAAAATGGCCTCAAAATGCCCCAAAATGGCGTCCAAGCCCCCAAAATGGCCTCAAAATGGCGTCCAAACCCCCTCAAAACGGCTGTAAAAGCCCCCAAATGGCGTCCAAGCCCCCCAAAATGGCCTCAAACCCCCCCCAAACCCCCCGTTGTCGCACCGCGCCTCGTCGGGACTCCAGGAGGATCCGCCCAGGTCGACGGCGGCGGCGTCGCCGAAGGTGGCGTCGGTGAGGTCTCGGCGCAGCCGCCCGCGCGTCACCGTCACGTTCCGGGCCCACAGCAGCATTTTGGGGGTGACGGCGGCGCCGCCGCGGGGCCACTGCAGAGGGGGCCGCACCGACGCCTCCTCCCGCCATAACAGCGCCCGACCGCGACCCACGGGCAGCCCCACGGCGGGAGGGGGGGCCTGGGGGGGCACCGGGGTTAGGGGGCAGCCTGGGGGGCAGAGGGGGAGATGGGGGGGATATGGGGCAGCTTGGGGGGCAGAGGGGGAGAGATTGGGGGGCTGTGGGGCAGTTTGGGGGCTCTATGGGGCAGCTTGGGGGGCAGAAGGGGGGAGATGGGGGTCTGTGGGGCAGCTTGGGGGGCAGAGAGAGGTTATAGGGGGCTACAGGGCAGTTTGGGGGGGGGTCTGTGGGGGGAGATGGGGGGCTATGGGGCAGGTTGGGGGGCAGAGAGGGGTTATGGGGGGATATGGGGCAGGTTTGGGGGGTCTGTGGGGCAGTTTGGGGGGCAGAGGGGGAGATGGGGCAGGTTGGGGGGCTCTATGGGGCAGAGAGGAGTTATGGGGGCTATGGGGCAGTTTGGGGGGGTCTGTGGGGCAGGTTGTGGGGCAGAGAGGGGTTATGGGGGGCTATGGGGCAGTTTGGGGGCTCTATGGGGCAGTTTGGGGGGTAGAGAGGGGTTATGGGGGGCTATGGGGCAGTTTGGGGGCTCTATGGGGCAGTTTGGGGGGCAGAGAGGGGTTATGGGGGGCTATGGGGCAGTTTGGGGGGATCTGTGGGGCAGTTTGGGGGGCAGAGAGGGGAGATGGGGGGATATGGGGCAGTTTGGGGGGGCTGTGGGGCAGGTTGGGGGGCAGAGGGGGAAGATGGGGGACTGTGGGGCAGTTTGGGGGCAGAGGGGGGAGATGGGGATCTGTGGGGCAGTTTGGGGGCCCTATGGGGCAGGTTGGGGGGCAGAGAGGGGTTATGGGGGGATATGGGGCAGTTTGGGGGCCCTATGGGGCAGGTTGGGGGGCAGAGAGCGGTTATGGGGGGATATGGGGCAGTTTGGGGGCCCTATGGGGCAGGTTGGGGGCAAAGGGGGGAGATGGAGGATATGGGGCAGTTGGGGGGGCAGAAGAGGAGATGGGGGGATATGGGATCTATGGGGCAGGGATATGTGGGGCGCAGATCTACGGGGCAGGGAGCTATGGGGCAGGATCTATGGGGCAGGATCCGTGGGGCAGGATCTATGGCATAGGGATCTATGGGGCAGGGTCTATGGGGCAGGGAGCTATGGGGCAGGATCCATGGGGCAGGGAGCTATGGGGCAGGGAGCTATGGGGCAGGGAGCTATGGGGCAGGATCTATGGGGCAGGATCTATGGGGCAGGGATCTATGGGGCAGGATCTATGGGGCAGGATCTATGGGGCAGGGATCTATGGGGCAGGATCTATGGGGCAGGATCTATGGGGCAGGATCTATGGGGCAGGGATCTATGGGGCAGGATCTATGGGGCAGGATCTATGGGGCAGGGATCTATGGGGCAGGATCTATGGGGCAGGATCTATGGGGCAGGCTCACCGGTGGGCGCCGTGGGGCGGTCAGAAGGGCCGTGTGGGGCAGCGCCGCCTCCCGCAGAGCGGCCAACACCTCCCCCAGCGCCGCGTCTGCACCAGTACAGACCAGTACAGACCAGTAAGAACCAGTACCGCCACCCAGTACCCTCCAGTGCCCCCCCAGTCCCCTCCCAGTCCCCCCCAGTCCCCTCACAGTTCTCTCCCAGTCTCTCCCAGTCCCCCCCAGTTACCGTTATTGGTCAGAGCCTCTCTGGTGGACATCAACCCGGACCTGTGGGGAAAAAACCCACTGTGGGGCCGTGTGGGTCGCTATGGGGCAGCTCTGGGGCCGTGTGGGTCGCTATGGGGCAGCTATGGGGCAGCTCTGGGGCCGTGTGGGTCGCTATGGGGCAGCTATGGGGCCGTGTGGGTCGCTATGGGGCAGCTATGGGGCAGCTATGGGGTCGTGTGGGTCGCTATGGGGCAGCTCTGGGGCCGTGTGGGTCGCTATGGGGCAGCTCTAGGGCTGTGTGGGTCACTATGGGGCAGCTCTGGGGCAGCTGTGGGTCGCTATGGGGCAGCTCTGGGGCAGCTGTGGGTCGCTATGGGGCAGCCCTGAGGTCATGTGTGTCGCTATGGGGCAGCTATGGGGCAGCTCTGGGGCCGTGTGGGTTGCTATGGGGCAGCTCTGGGGCCGCGTGGGTCGCTATGGGGCAGCTATGGGGCAGCTCTGGGGCCGTGTGGGTCGCTATGGGGCAGCTATGGGGCCGTGTGGGTCACTATGGGGCAGCTATGGGGCCGTGTGGGTCGCTATGGGGCAGCTCTGGGGCTGTGTGTGTCGATATGGGGCAGCTATGGGGCCGTGTGGGTCGCTATGGGGCAGCTCTGGGGCCGTGTGGGTCGCTATGGGGCAGCTATGGGGCCGTGTGGGTTGCTATGGAGCAGCCGTGGGTCGCTATGGGGCAGCCGTGGGTCGCTATGGGGCAGCTCTGGGGCCGTGTGGGTCGCTATGGGGCAGCCGTGGGTCACTATGGGGCCGCTATGGGGCAGCTATGGGGCAGGTCTGGGGCCGTGTGGGTCGCTATGGGGCAGCTCTGGGGCCGCGTGTGTCGCTATGGGGCAGCTATGGGGCCGTGTGGGTCGCTATGGGGCAGCTTTAGGGCTGCGTGTGTTGCTATGGGGCAGCTATGGGGCACCTCTGGGGCCATGTGGGTCGCTATGGGGCAGCCCTGAGGCCATGTGGGTCGCTATGGGGCAGCTATGGGGCCGTGTGTGTTGCTATGGGGCAGCCGTGGGTCACTATGGGGCAGCTCTGGGGCCGTGTGTGTTGCTATGGGGCAGCCGTGGGTCACTCTGGAGCAGCCATGGGGCCGTGTGAGTCGCTATGGGGCAGCCGTGGGTCGCTGTGGGGCGGCCGCGGGTCGGTACCTGTGGGGCAGGCGCAGCAGCAGCAGTGCGGGTGGGGCGGAGGCGTTGAGCCGTGGGGCGCCGTCGAGGCGCTGTGGGGCAGAGCCCAGAGCCGCGGCCACGCCGTGGGGCAGAGCCCCCACCGCCCCCTCGGCCACCGCCGGCAGCACCAGCGCCGACCCGGCGCCCCCCAGCGCCGCCTGTGGGGCACAGACACCGCCTGCCCCACCCATCCTGCCCCATAGATCCCCCGCGCCCCACGGATCCCCCTGCCCCACAGATCCTGCCCCACCGATCCCCCCGCGCCCCACAGATCCCCCCCGAGCCATCCCCTGCCCCACAGATCCCTCCTGTGCCCCATAGACCCATCCTGTGCCCCATAGATCCCCCCAGAGCCATCCTCTGCCCCATAGATCCCTCTTGTGCCCCATAGATCCCCCCAGAGCCATCCTCTGCCCCATAGATCCCTCCTGTGCCCCATAGATCCCTCCAGAGCCATTCTCTGCCCCATAGATCCCTCCTGTGCCCCATAGATCCCCCCAAGAGCCATCCTGTGCCCCATAGATCCCTCCAGAGCCATCCTCTGCCCCATAGATCCCTCCTGTGCCCCATAGATCCCCCCAAGAGCCATTCTGTGCCCCATAGATCCCTCCTGTGCCCCATAGATCCCCCCAAGAGCCATTCTGTGCCCCATAGATCCCTCCTGTGCCCCATAGATCCCCCCAAGAGCCATTCTGTGCCCCATAGATCCCTCCTGTGCCCCATAGATCCCCCCCCAGAGCCATTCTCTGCCCCACAGCTCCCCCTCTGCCCCACGGATCCACCCGCGCCCCACAGATCCCCCCGGAGCCATCCTCTGCCCCATAGATCCCTCCAGAGCCATCCTCTGCCCCATAGATCCCTCCTGTGCCCCACAGATCCCCCCAGAGCCATCCCGCGCCCCATAGATCCCCCCGGAGCCATCCTCTGCCCCATAGATCCCTCCTGTGCCCCATAGATCCATCCTGTGCCCCATAGATCCCTTCTGTGCCCCATAGATCCCCCCAGAGCCATCCTGTGCCCCATAGATCCATCCTCTGCCCCACAGATCCCCCCTGCCCCACAGATCCCCTCTGCCCCACAGATCCCCCTCTGCCCCACACATCCCCTCTGCCCCACACATCCCCCTCCGCCCCACACATCCCCCTCCGCCCCACACATCCCCTCTGCCCCACAGATCCCCCCCTGCCCCACAGATCCCCTCTGCCCCACACATCCCCTCACCCCACACCTGCAAATGGCTGAAGGCTCCGTCCCCGTGAGCCGTAAAATCCTCCAAAGAGAGCTGCAAAGAGACAAAATCTATGGGGCACAATCTATGGGGCACAGGGATCTATGGGGCACAGGGATCTATGGGGCACAGGGATCCATGGGGCACACGGGGAGCTATGGGGCACAGGGATCTATGGGGCACAGGATGGCTCTGGGCGGATCTATGGGGCACAGGATGGCTCTGGGGGGGATCTATGGGGCAGAGGAGGGATCTATGGGGCACAGGTGGATCTATGGGGCACAGAATGGCTCTGGGGGGATCTATGGGGCAGAGGATGGCTCTGGGGGGGATCTATGGGGCACAGGAGGGATCTATGGGGCACAGGAGGGATCTGGGAGGGATCTATGGGGCACAGGAGGGATCTGTGGGGCACAGGTGGGATCTATGGGGCAGAGGATGGCTCTGGAGGGATCTATGGGGCAGAGGATGGCTCTGGGGGGGATCTATGGGGCACAGGAGGGATCTATGGGGCACAGGAGGGATCTGGGAGGGATCTATGGGGCACAGGAGGGATCTATGGGGCACAGGATGGCTCTGGAGGGATCTATGGGGCAGAGGAGGGATCTGTGGGGCACAGGATGGCTCTGAGGGGGATCTATGGGGCAGAGGAGGGATCTGTGGGGCACAGGAGGGATCTGGGGGGATCTATGGGGCAGAGGAGGGATCTATGGGGCAGAGGATGGCTCTGGGGGGATCTATGGGGCAGAGGAGGGATCTATGGGGCAGAGGATGGCTCTGGGAGGGATCTATGGGGCAGAGGAGGGATCTATGGGGCACAGGATGGCTCTGGGGGGGATCTATGGGGCACAGGTGGATCTATGGGGCAGGATCTATGGGGCAGAGGAGGGATCTGTGGGGCACAGGATGGCTCTGGGAGGGATCTATGGGGCAGAGGAGGGATCTGTGGGGCACAGGATGGCTCTGGGGGGGATCTATGGGGCAGAGGAGGGATCTGTGGGGCACAGGATGGCTCTGGGGGGGATCTATGGGGCAGAGGAGGGATCTGTGGGGCACAGGAGGGATCTATGGGGCAGGATCTATGGGGCACAGGAGGGATCTATGGGGCACAGGAGGGATCTATAGTCAGATTTACAGTGCCCGAAACCACATCTATGGGGCACAGAGGGGGGGAAATCTGTGGGGCAGAGGAGGATCCGTGGGGCAGAGGGGGATCTATGGGGCCCAGAGCAGTTTGTGGCAATCTATGGGGCAGGATCTATGGGGCGGGTGCGATGTGTGGGGCAGAAAGGGGGAGGAACCGGGCACCCCCCCCCCCTTTCCCACCATTTTCCACTGGGGACAATGGCGGTTGTTTGCGGTCGTTTTGAGGGGTTTTGGGGTCCGGGGGGGGAAATTTGGGGGTTCGGGGTTTTTTGGGGGGGTTTTGAGGGTTTTTTAAGGGCGGTTTTGGCAATTTTGGGGGTGTTTTTGGGGTGCTTTGGGGGGGGTTTTGGGGTCCCCCCTGCTCCTGCAGCACCAGCAGGACGGTGCGGGGGGGGTCAGGGGATTTTGGGGTGCTCTGGGGGGGGTTTTGGGGTTCCCCCTGCTCCTGCAGCACCAGCAGGACGGTTTGGGGGGGTCAGGGGATTTTGGGGTGCTCTGGGGGGGTTTTGGGGTCCCCCCTGCTCCTGCAGCACCAGCAGGATGGTTTGGGGGGGGTCAGGGGATTTTGGGGTGCTCTGGGGGGGTTTTGGGGTCCCCCCTGCTCCTGCAGCACCAGCAGGACGGTGCGGGGGGGGTCAGGGGTTTTTGGGGTGCTCTGGGGGGGGTTTTGGGGTCCCACCTGCTCCTACAGCACCAGCAGGACGGTGCGGGGGGGGTCAGGGGTTTTTGGGGTGCTCTGGGGGAGTTTTTGGGGTCCCACCTGCTCCTGCAGCACCAGGAGGACGGTTTGGGGGCCGCGTCGCAGCGCGGGATCGAGCAGAGCCCCCAATTCCGACGCCCCCAAAACGCGCCCCGACCACGGCGCCGCCGTCTCGGGGGGCCACAGCGAGCTGGGGGGGGGGAAAAAGGGGGTTCAGGGGGGCACAAACCACCCCCCCCCGAACCCCCAAATCCCCTCCTTGAACCCCAAACCCCCCCAAGTCTTTACATCCCCCCAAAATAAAGCAAAACCCCCCAAAAATACCCATTATGCCCTCCAAACCCACTCAATCCCCACCCTGGAACCCCAAAATTGCCCCTCAGTCCCCCCCAAATCCCTTCAACCTCTTCCTGACACCCCCAATCTCCTCCTCTGTCCCCCCCAAAATGCCCTTTACACCCCCAAACCCCCTCCAAGTTCCCCCAAATGCCCTTTATACCCCCCAAAATACCCCAAATCCCCCCAAAATGCCCTTCACACCCATAAAGCCCTCTCAAAGCCCCCCAAAATGCCCTTTATGCCCCCCAAAAATGCCCCAAACTCCCCCAAAATGCTCTTCACACCCATAAAGCCCTCTCAAAGCCCCCCCAAATGCCCTTTATGCCCCCCAAAAATGCCCCAAACTCCCCCGAAATGCCCTTCACACCCATAGCGCCCTCTCGAAGCCCCCCCAAAATACCCTTTATGCCCCCAAAAATGCCTCAAAGTCCCCCCAAATGCCCTCAAAATGCTCTTCACACCCATAAAGCCCTCTCAAAGCCCCCCAAAATGGCCTTTATGCCCCCCAAAAATGCCCCAAATCCCCCAAAATGCTCTTCACACCCAGAAAGCCCTCTCAAAGCCCCCCCAAAATCCCCTTTATGCCCCCAAAACACCCCAAACTCCCCCAAAATGCTCTTCACACCCATAAACTGCTCTCAAAGTCCCCCCAAAATGTCCTTTATACCCCCAAAACGCCGCAAACTCCCCCAAAATGCCCTTCACACCCATAAAGCCCTCAAACCCCCCCCAAATGGCCTTTTTACCCCAAAATGCCTCAAATTCTCCCCAAAATGCCCTTCACACCCATAAAGCTCTCTCAAAGTCCCCCAAAATCCCCTTTATGCCCCCCAAAATGCCCTAAACTCCCCCGAAATGCCCTTCGCACCCATAGAGCCCTCTCAAAGCCCCCCCAAATGCCCTTTATGCCCCCCAAAACGCCCCAAGCACCCCCCATGTTGCCCTTTACCGTCTTAAACCCCCCATAAAAAGCCCCCAACCGCCCCCCAAATGCTCTTTATGCCCCCAAACCCCCCTCAGGTCCCCCCTCAGGCGCCCCTTCGTCCCCCCCAATTCCCCTCCAGACGCCCCGAAAGGCCCCAAAAGCGCCCCTCACCCTTCGTCCCCCCACAAATCTCTCTCCGCCCCCCCAAAGAAAACCCCCGTTAGGCCGCACCTGTCCGTGGACCAGGCGAGCAGCGGCACCTGCTCCAGCGCCGCCGCCAGGCCGAGCAGACAGAGCCAGGCCAAGGCCCGGCCCCGCGCCGCCGCCGCCATCACGGCCACCTTCCCCCTCCCTCCTCAACCCCGAGACACACAATGGCGTCACTTCCGGTTCCCGCTCCCGCCAATGGCAGCGCGAGGGGAGGCGTGGCTTGAGGGCGAGGGGGCGGGGACTAACCGCGAGGCGCGGGCCACGCCCCCTCTCGTCCCATAGCCCCAGTTTAGCCCTCTTCATGACCACGCCCCTATCACGCAATCCACGCCGTCCATTGGCTCGCGCCGCAGCGTGGCCACGCCCCCTTTCCCACGGCCCTCATTCATCCTCTTTGATTGACAGTCCAAAGCGGGAGTTTATTGGGGGGGGGGGGATGAGGGGGTCCATGGGGGTAACTTGGAAGGGTTTGGGGTTCATTTGGGGTCAGTGTGGGTCTGGGAGGGTCAGTGTGGGTCTGGGGGGGGTCAGTGTGGGGCAGAGAGGGGTCAGTGTGGGTCTGGGGGAGTCAGTGTGGGGCAGAGGGGGGTCAGTGTGGGGCAGAGGGGGTCAGTGTGGGGCAGAGGGGGGTCAGTGTGGGGCAGAGAGGGATCAGTGTGGGTCTGGGAGGGGTCAGTGTGGGGCAGAGGGGGGTCAGTGTGGGGCAGAGAGGGGTCAGTGTGGGGCAGAGGGGGTCAGTGTGGGTCTGGGGGGGTCAGTGTGGGGCAGAGGGGTCAGTGTGGGTCTGGGGGGGGTCAGTGTGGGGCAGAGGGGGTCAGTGTGGGGCAGAGAGGGATCAGTGTGGGTCTGGGGGGGGTCAGTGTGGGGCACAGAGGGGTCAGTGTGGGTCTGGGGGGGTCAGTGTGGGGCAGATGTGGGGCAGAGAGGGGTCAGTGTGGGTCTGGGGGGGTCAGTGTGGGGCAGAGAGGGGTCAGTGTGGGGCAGAGGGGTCAGTGTGGGTCTGGGGGGGGTCAGTGTGGGGCAGAGGGGGTCAGTGTGGGTCTGGGGGGGGGTCAGTGTGGGGCAGAGAGGTCAGTGTGGGGCAGAGAGGGGTCAGTGTGGGTCTGGGGGGGGGTCAGTGTGGGGCAGAGCGGCGTCACTTCCCGTTCCCGCTCCCTCCAATGGCAGCGCGAGGGGGGCGTGGCTTGAGAGGACGAAGGGGCGGAGACTACGCACGAGGCGCTGCTCGCGCGGCCACGCCCCCTCTCTTCCCACAGCCCTCATTCACCCCTCTTCGTGACCACGCCCCCATGACGCAACCCACGCCGTCCATTGGCTCGCGCCGCAGCGTGGCCACGCCCCCTTTTCCCACGGCCCTCATTCATCCTCTGTGATTGACAGAGTCCAAAGCGGGAGTTTATTGGGGGGGGGGGGTGGGCTCAGTTTTGGGGTAACCGGGGGGGGGGCTCAGTTTTGGGGTGCCCCCCCCCAGCCCAGGCCCAGCAGAATGGCGCAGAGCAGCCCCAACAGCGCGAGCTGAGGCCGCAGGGGGAGCAGCCGGGGGGGGTGGCACTTGGGGGGCACCGGGGGGGGGCACTTGGGGGGCAGCGGGGGGGGGGGGGGCGCAGGGGCTGACGGGGCTGCGGGAGAAAGGGGGGGCTGGGGGGGGGGGCAAAGAGGGGGGGGAGGTCAGTGAGGGGGGGGGGACCCCCAGACACATCCCCTGAACCCCCCCTCTTTCTGCCCCCCCTTTTTACCCCCCACCCCCTTTTGCCCCCACCCCCTTTTTGCCCCCCAACCCCCCCTTTTTGCCCCCCCTTTTGCCCCCAACCCCCCCTTTTTGCCCCCCCTTTTGCCCCCAACCCCCCCTTTTTGCCCCCCCTTTTTGCCCCCACCCCCCCTTTTTGCTCCCCCTTTTGTCCTCACCCCCCCTTTTGCCCCCCCTTTTTACCCCCACCCCCTTTACCCCCCCTTTTTGCTCCCCCTTTTTGCCCCCACCCCCCTTTTGCCCCCCCTTTTTACCCCCACCCCCTTTACCCCCCCTTTTTGCCCCCCAACCCCCCTTTTGCCCCCACCCCCCTTTTTGCCCCCACCCCCCCTTTTTGCCCCCCCTTTTTACCCCACCCCCCTTTTTACCCCCACCCCCCTTTTTGCCCCCCAACCCCCCCTTTTTGCCCCCCTTTTTGCCCCCCCTTTTTGCCCCCCACTTTTTACCCCCACCCCCCTTTTTGCCCCCCCTTTTTGCCCCCCCTTTTTACCCCACCCCCCTTTTTACCCCCACCCCCCTTTTTGCCCCCCAACCCCCCCTTTTTGCCCCCCCTTTTTGCCCCCCCCCCCCTTTTTTTGCCCCCCCTCACCCTTCAGGCTCCATCGTGTCAATCTGGAGGGGGGAAATCAGTGGGGCAGTGCCCCCCAAGTGCCCCATAAGTGCCCCCCAAACCCTTCTCTGCCCCCCAAGTGCCCCACAGACCCCCCTCAGTGCCCCCCAAACTCCTCTCTGCCCCCCAAGTGCCTCCCAAGTGCCCCATAGACCCCCTACAGCCCCCCCAAACCCCCCCTCTGCCCCCCAAGTGCCCCATAAGTGCCCCCAACCCCTCCTTCTGCCCCCCAAGTGCCCCATAAGTGCCCCCCAACCCCCCAAGTGCCCCATAGACCCCCTCAGCGCCCCCCAAGCCCCCTCTTTGCCCCCCAAGTGCCCCCCAAGTGCCCCATAGACCCCCCTCAGCGCCCCCCAAACCCCTCTCTGCCCCCCAAGTGCCCCATAGACCCCCTTAGCACCCCCCAAACCCCCTCTTTGCCCCCCAAGTGCCCCCCAAGTGCCCCATAAGTGCCCCCCAACCCCCAAGTGCCCCATAAGTGCCCCCCAAGTGCCCCATAGACCCCCCTCAGCCCCCCCAAACCCCTCTCTGCCCCCCAAGTGCCCCATAGACCCCCTCAGCCCCCCCAACCCCCTCTCTGCCCCCAAGTGCCCCCCAAGTGCCCCATAAGTGCCCCCCAACCCCCAAGTGCCCCATAAGTGCCCCCCAAGTGCCCCATAGACCCCCCTCAGCCCCCCCAAACCCCCTCTCTGCCCCCAAGTGCCCCCCAAGTGCCCCATAAGTGCCCCCAACACCCCCTTCTGCCCCCCAAGTGCCCCATAAGTGCCCCCCAACCCCCCAAGTGCCCCATAAGTGCCCCCCAAACCCCTCTCTGCCCCCCAAGTGCCCCATAGACCCCCTCAGCACCCCCCAAACCCCCTCTTTGCCCCCCAAGTGCCCCATAAGTGCCCCCCAAACCCCTCTCTGCCCCCCAAGTGCCCCCCAAGTGCCCCATAGACCCCCCTCAGCCCCCCCAAACCCCCTCTCTGCCCCCCAAGTGCCCCCCAAGTGCCCCATAGACGCCTCCCCTGCCCCCCAAGTGCCCCCCCTCACCTCCTGCTGCCCCCCAAGTGCTGCCCCACATTCTGGGGGGTCCCAGTCGGACGCAGCGTCATCTGTGGGGGGGAATGGGGGGGTGAGGGGGGGCAGAGACCCCTCTGCCCCATAGCGCCCCCTCTCTGCCCCATAGCGACCCCTCTGCCCCATAGCGACCCCCTCTCTGCCCCATAGCGACCCCTCTGCCCCATAGCGACCCCCTCTCTGCCCCATAGCGACCCACAGCCCCATAGCGACCCCCTCTCTGCCCCATAGCGACCCCTCTGCCCCATAGCGACCCCCTCTCTGCCCCATAGCGACCCACAGCCCCATAGCGACCCCCTCTCTGCCCCATAGCGACCCCCTCTCTGCCCCATAGCGACCCACAGCCCCATAGCGACCCCCTCTCTGCCCCATAGCGACCCCCTCTCTGCCCCATAGCGACCCCTCTGCCCCATAGCGACCCCCTCTCTGCCCCATAGCGACCCACAGCCCCATAGCGACCCCCTCCTGCCCCATAGCGACCCCCTCTGCCCCATAGCGACCCCCTCTGCCCCATAGTGACCCACACCCCCCCCTCACCCCTTCGCCGCCATCGTCGCTCAGTTTCGAACTCAAAGAGTTTCCTCTCGTAGAGCTTCCGGGGGGGACCTGTGGGGCAGTGACCCATAGCGACCCATAGAGACCCATAGCGACCCATAGAGACCCCATAGAGACCCACAGAGACCCCACAGAGACCCCATAGAGACCCCATAGAGACCCACAGAGACCCATAGAGACCCATAGAGACCCATAGAGACCCATAGAGACCCCATAGAGACCCACAGAGACCCATAGAGACCCCATAGAGACCCATAGAGACCCACAGAGACCCACAGAGACCCATAGAGACCCCATAGAGACCCACAGAGACCCATAGAGACCCCATAGAGACCCATAGAGACCCACAGAGACCCATAGAGACCCCATAGAGACCCATAGAGACCCACAGAGACCCATAGAGACCCACAGAGACCCACAGAGACCCATAGAGACCCCATAGAGACCCATAGAGACCCACAGAGACCCACAGAGACCCCATAGAGACCCCATAGAGACCCACAGAGACCCCATAGAGACCCCATAGAGACCCATAGAGACCCATAGAGACCCATAGAGACCCCATAGAGACCCACAGAGACCCCATAGAGACCCCATAGAGACCCACAGAGACCCCATAGAGACCCCATAGAGACCCATAGAGACCCATAGAGACCCCATAGAGACCCATAGAGACCCATAGAGACCCCATAGAGACCCATAGAGACCCATAGAGACCCACAGAGACCCACAGAGACCCATAGAGCCCCATAGAGACCCATAGAGACCCACAGAGACCCACAGAGACCCATAGAGACCCCATAGAGACCCCATAGAGACCCCATAGAGACCCATAGAGACCCCATAGAGACCCATAGAGACCCATAGAGACCCCATAGAGACCCACAGAGACCCATAGAGACCCCATAGAGACCCACAGAGACCCATAGAGACCCATAGAGACCCATAGAGACCCATAGAGACCCCATAGAGACCCATAGAGACCCATAGAGACCCACAGAGACCCATAGAGACCCCATAGAGACCCATAGAGACCCACAGAGACCCCACAGAGACCCCATAGAGACCCCATAGAGACCCACAGAGACCCCATAGAGACCCCATAGAGACCCACAGAGACCCCATAGAGACCCATAGAGACCCACAGAGACCCATAGAGACCCATAGAGACCCATAGAGACCCATAGAGACCCACAGAGACCCCATAGAGACCCATAGAGACCCATAGAGACCCCATAGAGACCCACAGAGACCCCATAGAGACCCACAGAGACCCCATAGAGACCCATAGAGACCCACAAAGACCCCAATGCCCTCCCAGTCCCCTCCCAGTTCCCTCCCAGTTCCCTCCCAGTCCCCTCCCAGTTCCCTCCCAATTCCCCCCCAGTCCCCCCCCAGTCCCCCCCCAGTCCCCCCCAGTTCCCCCCCAGTTCCCCCAGTCCCCCCCAGTTCCCCCCCAGTTCCCCCCCAGTCCCCCCCAGTCCCCCCAGTGCCCCCCAGTTCCCCCCCAGTCCCCCCCCAGTCCCCCCCAGTTCCCCCCCAGTCCCCCCCCAGTTCCCCCAGTACCCCATCCCAGTCCCCCCAGTCTCCCCCAGTTCCCCCCCAGTTCCCCCCCAGTCCCCCCCAGTTCCCCCCAGTTCCCCCCCAGTTCCCCCCCAGTCCCCCCCAGTGCCTCCCAGTCCCTCCCAGTCCCCCCCAGTTCCCCCCCAGTCCCCCCCAGTCCCTCCCAGTCCCCTCCCAGTCCCTCCCAGTCCCCCCTCACCCAGGCCGGGGGGGCAGCGGCCACTCTTCAGCTCCTCCAGCAGCTCCCGGCGGCTTCGCATGACTGGGAGGAACTGGGAAGCACTGGGAGGGACTGGGAGGGGCATGGGAAGGAGTGGGGTTAACCGAGAGGGGACTGGGAATGACTGGGAGGGAACTGGGACGGGACTGGGGGGGACTGGGAGGGAACTGGGAGGGACTGGGAGGGAACTGGGGAGGACTGGGAATGACTGGGAGGGACTGGGAGGGGACTGGGGAGGACTGGGAAGGACTGGGAGGGACTGGGGGGGACTGGGAGGGGACTGGGAGGGGACTGGGAGAGACTGGGAGGGGACTGGGAATGACTGGGAGGGACTGGGAGGGACTGTGGAGGCACTGGGAGGGGACTGGGATGGAGTGGGAGGGGACTGGGAGGGACTGGGAGGGACTGGGAAGAAACGGGGAGGCGACTGGGAAGGAGTGGGATTAACTGGGAGGGACTGGGAGGGAATTGGGAGGGGACTGGGAAGGAGTGGGAGGGGAATGGGAAGATGTGGAGCTAACTGGGAGGGACTGGGAAGGACTGGGAGAGACGGTGAGGGGAACTGGGAGGACTGGGAAGGGACTGGGAATGACTGGGAGGGACTGGAGGGCACTGGGAGGGACTGGAAGGACTGGGAGAACTGGGAGGAACTGGGAAGGGACCGAGGGGGACTGGGGGAAACTGGGAGGGACTGGGATGGAGTGGAGCTAACTGGGAGGGACTGAGAATGACTGGGAGGGACTGGAAGAACTGGGAGAGACTGTGAGACAGTGGGGGAAACTGGGAGGGACTGGAGGGGACTGGGAGGAACTGGGGGGGACTGGGAGGGGACTGGGAGGAACTGGGGGGGACTGGGAGGGACTGGAGGGGACTGGGATGGACTGGGAAGGAGTGGGGAGGCACTGGGAGGGGACTGGGAGGGACTGGGAAGGACTGGGAGAGACTGGGGGACAGTGGGGGAAACTGGGAGGGACTGGAGGGGACTGGGAGGAACTGGGAAAGGACTGGGGGGACTGGGAGGGCACTGGGGGGGACTGGGAGGGGACTGGTGGTCACTGGGAGGCACTGGGATCACTGGGGGTCACGCAGGGGTCACGGGGGGGGGGTGGTGTACCGGTACCTTCGCTCCGCGCTTGAGGGGCGTGGCCAAAAGGGGGCGTGGCCAAAGGGGAGGAGACGCGGCGCGGGTTTGGGCGGAGCCAAATGAGACGTCAATGGGCGGGGCTAAGAGGGGGCGGGACCAGACGGCGCTGGTGGGCGTGGTCAGCCGCGAGGGGGCGGGGCCGGACGGGAGGGCAGTCGAAGGGTTCGGGACCACGGGGGGCGTGGCTACACGAGGGGGCGTGGCTACACGAGGGGGCGTGGCAAAGCGAGGGGGCGTGGCTACACGAGGGGGCGTGGCAAAGCGAGGGGCGCTCGTGGGGCGCTGTGAGTGTCTGTGGGTCTCTATGGGGCACAGCCGTGGGGCGCTATGGGTCACACTGGGTCGCTGTGGGGCAGCCATTGAGTGCTGTGGGGCAGCTGTGGGTCTCTATGGGGCAGCTGTGGGGCGCTATGACTCTATGGGTCAGCCATGGAGCGCTATGGGTCTCTATGGGGCAGCCGTGGGTCACTGTGGGGCAGCCATGGGTCTCTGTGGGGCGCTGTGGTTCTCTATGGGGCAGCCATGGGTTGCTATGGGGCAGCTGCAGGTTGCTATGGCTCTCTATGGGGCAGCTGTGGGGCGCTATGGGTCTCTATGGGGCAGCCATGGGGCGCTGTGGGGCAGCCATGGGTCTCTGTGGGGCAGCTGTGGGTCTCTATGGGTCACTATGGGGCAGCCATGGGGTGATGTGGGTGTCTGTGGGGCAGCCGTGGGTCAATATGGGTCACTGTGGTGCAGCCATGGGTCTCTATGGAGCAGCCGTGGGTCGCTATGGGGCAGCCGTGGGTCACTATGCGTCGCTGTGGGGCAGCTGTGGGTCTCTATGTGTCGCTGTGGGGCAGCTGTGGGTCACTATGTGTTGCTGTGGGGCAGCCATGGGTCACTATGTGTTGCTGTGGGGCAGCTGTGTCTCGCTATGGGGCAGCTGTGGGTCTCTGTGGGGCAGCCGTGGGTCACTATGGGTCACTGTGGGGCAGCTGTGGGTCGCTATGTGTCGCTGTGGGGCAGCCGTGGGTCGCTGTGGGGCAGCTGTGGGTCTCTATGGGTCGCTATGGGGCAGCCGTGTGTCGCTGTGGGGCAGCTGTGGGTCTCTATGGGTCGCTGTGGGTCTCTATGTGTCGCTATGGGGCAGCTGTGGGGCAGCTGTGGGTCGCTATGTGTCGCTGTGGGTCTCTGTGGGGCAGCCGTGGGTCGCTATGGGGCAGCCATGGGTCTCTATGTGTCACTGTGGGTCAGCTGTGGGTCTCTATGGGTCACTATGTGTCGCTATGGGGCAGCCGTGGGGCCAAAGCGCAGTCGGGCGGTTTCACCGTCTCTTTATTCCCTCCGGGAGGCCGAGGAGGGGCTCAGCCCCACATCCCCCCTTTCCCCCCCTTCCCCCCCCCCCCCCCCAGGCCCTGCCCCACACTTGGGGGGCAGCCGGGGACCCCCCCCGAGACGTCACGAACACGGCACAAACACATGGGGGGCGCGGGGCTTGGCGGCGCCGTGGGGCGCAGTGGGGCAGGGCTATGGGGCCAGAGCTATGGGGCTGGCCGTGGGGCAGAGCTATGGGGTGGGATCTGTGGGGCTGGGAGCTATGGGGCGCTATGGGGCAGGATCTATGGGGCAGGACTCCATGGATATAGGGATCCATGGGGCAGGGATCTATGGGTCAGGCCCCGTGGGGCAGATCTGTGGGGCAGATCCGTGGGGCAGGCCCCATGGGGCACATCTGTGGGGCAGATCTATGGGGCAGAGCTATGGGGCGCAGCTCCAGCCCCGCCCCCCGCGGTTCCTCGGCGCCCCATGGGGTGAACCTGGGGGGCAAAAGGGGGGGGGGGCGGTTAGAGTGACCCCCCCCAACCCGCTATGGGGCACCCCATAACCCCTGCCCCACGGCGACCCCCCCTGCCCCATAGACAGCCATGTTGTGCCCCCCCCAGACCCCCACATGTGGGGCAGAGGGCTCTTTGAGGTGCCCCATAGACCTCCCCTCTGCCCCATAGATCCCCCCACCCCATAGACCCCCTCTGTCCCATAGACTCCCTCCTCTGCCCCATAGACCCCCCTCTGCCCCATAGACCCCCTCCTCTGCCCCACAGAACCCCCTCTGCCCCATAGACCCCCCCGCCCCATAGACCCATCCCCTGCCCCATAGATTCCTCCCTGCCCCATAGACCCATCCCCTGCCCCATAGATTCCCCCCTGCCCCATAGACCCCCCCTGCCCCATAGACCCCCATGTCCTGCCCCCCCCAGACCCCCACATGTGGGGCAGAGGGCTCTTTTAGGTGCCCCATAGACCCCCTCTGCCCCATAGACCCCCCCTGCCCCATAGACACCCCCCCTGCCCCATAGATCCCCCTGCCCCATAGACCCCCTCCTCTGCCCCATAGACCCCCCTCTGCCCCATAGACCCCCTCCCCTGCCCCATAGACCGCCGTGTTGTGCCCCCCCAGACCCCCAGATGTGGGGCAGAGGGCTCTTTGAGGTGCCCCAGACCCCCTCCCCTGCCCCATAGATCCCCCCCCTGCCCCATAGACCCCCCCACCCCATAGAACCCCCTCTGCCCCATAGACCCCCCCTGCCCCATAGACCCCCCTGCCCCATAGACCCCCCTGCCCCATAGATCCCCCTCTGCCCCATAGACCCCCTCCTCTGCCCCACAGATCCCCTCCTCTGCCCCATAGACCCCCCTCTGCCCCATAGATCCCCCCCCGCCCCATAGACCCCCATGTTGTGCCCCCCCAGACCCCCACATGTGGGGCAGAGGGCTCTTTGAGGTGCCCCATAGACCCCCCTCTACCCCATAGACCCCCCTCTGCCCCATAGACCCCCCCTCTGCCCCATAGACCCCCCCCAGCCCCATAGACCCCCCCTGCCCCATAGACCCCCTCTGCCCCATAGACCCCCCCTTGCCCCATAGACCACCCCCTGCCCCATAGATCCCCCCTCTGCCCCATAGACCCCCATGTTGTGCCCCCCCAGACCCCCAGATGTGGGGCAGAGGGCTCTTTGAGGTGCCCCATACACCCCCCTCTGCCCCATAGACCCCCCCCGCCCCATAGACCCCCATGTTGTGCCCCCCCAGACCCCCAGATGTGGGGCAGAGAACTCATTTAGGTGCCCCATAGACCCCCCCCTACCCCATAGATTCCTCCCCTGCCCCATAGACCGCCATGTTGTGCCCCCCCCAGACCCCCACATGTGGGGCAGAGGACTCTTTGAGGTGCCCCATAGATCCCCCCCGCCCCATAGACCCCCTCCCCTGCCCCATAGGCCCCCCCCTGCCCCATAGACACCCCCCCCGCCCCACAGCCCCCCCCACTCACCTACATCTGGTTGCCGAAGGGGGGGGGGTCGGGCTGGTAGCCCCCGTACTCGGGTTGGTAGCCCCCGCCGCCCCCCCCTTGCCCCCCATAGGAGCCATCGGGGGGTCCGTACCCCCCTTCGGGGGCTTTTTCGGGGGGCGGCGGCTGTTGGGGGGCGGCTCGGGGGGCCCCGAATCCCCCCCACCCGGTCTCCTTCAGCGCGAACCACAGATTGCCGCCCCACAGCACCAAATTGAGGAACCCGAACACCTGCCGGGGGGGACGGGGGGGTTATGGGGCGCTGTGGGGCAGAACGGGGGGGTTATGGGGCGCTGTGGGGCCGAACGGGGGGGGTATGGGGCGGAACGGGGGGGTTATGGGGCGCTGTGGGGCAGAACGGGGGGGGTATGGGGCGGAACGGGGGGGTTATGGGGGAGAGAGGGGGGTTATGGGGCGCTGTGGGGCAGAACGGGGGGGGTATGGGGCGCTGTGGGGCAGAACGGGGGGGTATGGGGCGGAACGGGGGGGTTATGGGGCGCTGTGGGGCGGAACGGGGGGGGTATGGGGTGGCTATGGGGCGGAACGGGGGGGTATGGGGCGGAACGGGGGGGTTATGGGGCGCTGTGGGGCAGAACGGGGGGGGTATGGGGCGCTGTGGGGCGGAACGGGGGGGGTATGGGGCGGAACGGGGGGGTTATGGGGCGCTGTGGGGCAGAACGGGGGGGGTATGGGGTGGCTATGGGGCGGAACGGGGGGGGTATGGGGCGCTATGGGGCAGAACGGGGGGGGTATGGGGCGCTATGGGGCGGAACGGGGGGGCTGTGGGGCGGAACAGGGGGGTTATGGGGCACTGTGGGGCAGAACGGGGGGGCTATGGGGCAGAACAGGGGGGTTACGGGGCAGAACAGGGGGGTTACGGGGCGGAATAGGGGGGTTATGGGGCGCTGTGGGGCAGAACAGGGGGGTTACGGGGCGGAATAGGGGGGTTATGGGGCGCTGTGGGGCAGAACGGGGGGGGTATGGGGTGGCTATGGGGCGGAACGGGGGGGCTACAGGGCGGAACAGGGGGGTTATGGGGGAGAGAGGGGGGTTATGGGGCACTGTGGGGCAGAACGGGGGGGGTATGGGGCGGAACAGGGGGGTTATGGGGCGCTGTGGGGCAGAACGGGGGGGGAATGGGGTGGAACGGGGGGGTTATGGGGCGCTGTGGGGCAGAACGGGGGGGGTATGGGGCGGAACGGGGGGGTTATGGGGCGCTGTGGGGCAGAACGGGGGGGTATGGGGCGGAACAGGGGGGTTATGGGGCGCTGTGGGGCAGAACGGGGGGGTTATGGGGCGCTGTGGGGCCGAACGGGGGGGGTATGGGGCGGAACAGGGGGGTTATGGGGCGGAACGGGGGGTTATGGGGCGCTGTGGGGCCGAACGGGGGGGGTATGGGGTGGTTATGGGGCAGAACAGGGGGGTTACGGGGCGGAATAGGGGGGTTATGGGGCACTGTAGGGCGGAACGGGGGGGTTATGGGGCGGAATAGGGGGGTTATGGGGCGCTGTGGGGCGGAACGGGGTGGGTATGGGGCAGAACAGGGGGGTTATGGGGCGCTGTGGGGCAGAACGGGGGGGGTATGGGGCGGAACGGGGGGGTTATGGGGCAGAACAGGGGGCTTATGGGGGAGAGAGGGGGGTTATGGGGCGCTATGGGGCGGAACAGGGGGGCTATGGGGCGGAACAGGGGGGTTATGGGGGAGAGAGGGGGGTTATGGGGCGCTATAGGGCGGAACAGGGGGGCTATGGGGGAGAGAGGGGGGTTATGGGGCGCTATGGGGCGGAACAGGGGGGTTATGGGGCGGAACGGGGGGGTTATGGGGCGCTATGGGGCGGAATGGGGGGGCTACGGGGCGGAACAGGGGGGTTATGGGGCGGAACAGAGGGGTTATGGGGCGCTGTGGGGCAGAACGGGGGGCTATGGGGCGCTGTGGGGCGGAATGGGGGGGTATGGGGCGCTGTGGGGCCGAACGGGGGGGGTACGGGGCGCTGTGGGGCGGAACGGGGCGGGTATGGGGCGCTGTGGGGCGGAACGGGGGGGGTATGGGGTGGCTATGGGGCGGAACGGGGGGACTGTGGGGCGGAACGGGGGGGTTATGGGGCGCTGTGGGGCCGAACGGGGGGGGTATGGGGTGGCTATGGGGCGGAACGGGGGGGGTATGGGGTGGAACAGGGGGGTTATGGGGCGCTGTGGGGCAGAACGGGGGGGGTATGGGGCGCTGTGGGGCGGAACGGGGGGGGGTATGGGGCAGAACAGGGGGGTTATGGGGCGGAACGGGGGGGTATGGGGCGCTGTGGGGCAGAACGGGGGGGGTATGGGGCAGAACAGGGGGGTTATGGGGCGGAACAGGGGGGTTATGGGGCGCTGTGGGGCAGAACGGGGGGCTATGGGGCGCTGTGGGGCCGAACGGGGGGGGTATGGGGCGCTGTGGGGCAGAACGGGGGGGGTATGGGGCGCTGTGGGGCGGAACGGGGGGGGTATGGGGCAGAACAGGGGGGTTATGGGGCGCTATTGGCGGAACAGGGGGGTTATGGGGCAGAACAGGGGGGTTATGGGGGAGAGCGGGGGGTTATGGGGCGGAACACGGGGGTTATGGGGGCGCTAATGGGGGAGTGAGGGGGATTATGGGGCGCTATGGGGCAGCTGGGGGTGGGGAGAGGGGGGTTATGGGGCGCTATGGAGCCCCAATCTATGGGGCAGAGGAGACAGATCAATGACTCAAGGGTCTATGGGTCAGGACCCCATGGGGCGAATCTATGGGGCGATCTATGGGTCAGCACCGCACGGATGGGCTCTGTGGGGCGATCTATGGGTCAGCACCGCACGGATGGGCTCTATGGGGCCCATCTATGGGTCAGCACCGCACGGATGGGCTCTATGGGGCCCATCTATGGGTCAGCACCGCACGGATGGGCTCTATGGGGCCGATCTATGGGTCAGCACCGCACGGATGGGCTCTGTGGGGCGATCTATGGGTCAGCACCGCACGGATGGGCTCTATGGGGCCCATCTATGGGTCAGCACCGCACGGAGGGGCTCTATGGGGCCCATCTATGGGTCAGCACCGCACGGATGGGCTCTATGGGGCCCATCTATGGGTCAGCACCGCACGGATGGGCTCTATGGGGCCGATCTATGGGTCAGCACTGCACGGATGGGCTCTATGGGGCCGATCTATGGGTCAGCACCGCACGGATGGGCTCTATGGGGCCGATCTATGGGCTCTATGGGGCCGATCTATGGGTCAGCACCGCACGGATGGGCTCTATGGGGCCGATCTATGGGTCAGCACCGCACGGATGGGCTCTATGGGGCCGATCTATGGGCTCTATGGGGCCGATCTATGGGTCAGCACTGCACGGAGGGGGTCTATGGGTCCCATCTATGGGTCAGGGCCACTCGGATGGGCTCTATGGGGCGATCTATGGGCTCTATGGGGCGATCTATGGGTCAGCACCACACGGAAGGGCTCTATGGGGCCCATCTATGGGTCAGCACTGCACGGATGGGCTCTATGGGGCGATCTGTGGGCTCTATGGGGCGATCTATGGGTCAGGATGGGCTCTATGGGGCGATCTATGGGCTCTATGGGGCCCATCTATGGGTCAGCACCACACGGATGGGCTCTATGGGGTGATCTGTGGGCTCTATGGGGCGATCTATGGGTCAGGATGGGCTCTATGGGGCCCATCTATGGGTCAGCACCGCACGGAGGGGCTCTATGGGGCGATCTATGGGCTCTATGGGGCCGATCTATGGGTCAGGATGGGCTCTATGGGGCCCATCTATGGGCTCTATGGGGCCGATCTATGGGCTCTGTGGGGCGATCTATGGGTCAGGATGGGCTCTATGGGGCCCATCTATGGGCTCTATGGGGCGATCTATGGGCTCTATGGGGCCGATCTATGGGTCAGGATGGGCTCTATGGGGCCCATCTATGGGCTCTATGGGGCCGATCTATGGGCTCTATGGGGCCGATCTATGGGTCAGCACCGCACGCAAGGGCTCTATGGGGCGATCTATGGGTCAGCACTGCACGGATGGGCTCTATGGGGCGATCTATGGGTCAGGGCCGCTCGGAAGGGCTCTATGGGGCCGATCTATGGGTCAGCACCGCACCCATGGGCTCTATGGGGCGATCTATGGGTCAGGGGCCGCTCGGATGGGCTCTATGGGGCGATCTATGGGTCAGCACCGCATGGATGGGCTCTATGGGGCGATCTATGGGTCAGGGCCGCACGGAGGGGCTCTATGGGGCCAATCTATGGGTCAGCACCGCACGGATGGGCTCTATGGGGCGATCTATGGGCTCTATGGGGCCCATCTATGGGTCAGGGCCGCTCGGATGGGCTCTATGGGGCGATCTATGGGTCAGCACCGCACGGAGGGGCTCTGTGGGGCCCATCTATGGGTCAGCACCGCACGGATGGGCTCTATGGGGCGATCTATGGGTCAGCACTGCACGGATGGGCTCTATGGGGCGATCTATGGGCTCTATGGGGCCGATCTATGGGTCAGCACCGCTCAGATGGGTTCTATGGGGCGATATATGGGCTCTATGGGGCCGATCTATGGTCAGCACTGCACGGATGGGCTCTATGGGGCCCATCTATGGGCTCTATGGGGCCGATCTATGGTCAGCACTGCACGGAGGGGGTCTATGGGGCCCATCTATGGGCTCTATGGGGCCGATCTATGGGTCAGCACCGCACGGATGGGCTCTATGGGGCGATCTATGGGCTCTATGGGGGCCCATCTATGGGTCAGCACCGCACGGATGGGCTCTATGGGGCCCATCTATGGCTCTATGGGGCGATCTATGGGTCAGGGCTGCACGGATGGGCTCTATGGGGCCCATCTATGGGCTCTATGGGGCCCATCTATGGGTCAGCACTGCACGGAGGGGCTCTATGGGGCCCATCTATGGGCTCTATGGGGCCCATCTATGGGTCAGCACCGCACGGATGGGCGCTATGGGGCGATCTATGGGCTCTATGGGGCGATCCATGGGCTCTATGGGGCCGATCTATGGGCTCTATGGGGCGATCTATGGGCTCTATGGGGCCCATCTATGGCTCTATGGGGCGATCCATGGGCTCTATGGGGCCGATCTATGGGCTCTATGGGGCGATCTATGGGCTCTATGGGGCCCATCTATGGGCTCTATGGGGCGATCCATGGGCTCTATGGGGCCCATCTATGGGCCGATCTATGGGCTCTATGGGGCCCATCTATGGGCTCTATGGGGCGATCTATGGGCTCTATGGGGCCCATCTATGGGCTCTATGGGGCCGATCTATGGGTCAGCACCGCTCGGAAGGGCTCTATGGGGCCCATCTATGGGCTCTATGGGGCGATCTATGGGCTCTATGGTGCGATCTATGGGCTCTATGGGGCCGATCTATGGGCTCTATGGGGCCGATCTATGGGTCAGCACCGCACGCAAGGGCTCTATGGGGCGATCTATGGGTCAGCACTGCACGGATGGGCTCTATGGGGCGATCTATGGGTCAGGGCCGCTCGGAAGGGCTCTATGGGGCCGATCTATGGGTCAGCACCGCACCCATGGGCTCTATGGGGCGATCTATGGGTCAGGGCCGCTCGGATGGGCTCTATGGGGCGATCTATGGGTCAGCACCGCATGGATGGGCTCTATGGGGCGATCTATGGGTCAGGGCCGCACGGAGGGGCTCTATGGGGCCAATCTATGGGTCAGCACCGCACGGATGGGCTCTATGGGGCGATCTATGGGCTCTATGGGGCCCATCTATGGGTCAGGGCCGCTCGGATGGGCTCTATGGGGCGATCTATGGGTCAGCACCGCACGGAGGGGCTCTGTGGGGCCCATCTATGGGTCAGCACCGCACGGATGGGCTCTATGGGGCGATCTATGGGTCAGCACTGCACGGATGGGCTCTATGGGGCGATCTATGGGCTCTATGGGGCCGATCTATGGGTCAGCACCGCTCAGATGGGTTCTATGGGGCGATCTATGGGCTCTATGGGGCCGATCTATGGGTCAGCACTGCACGGATGGGCTCTATGGGGCCCATCTATGGGCTCTATGGGGCCGATCTATGGGTCAGCACTGCACGGAGGGGGTCTATGGGGCCCATCTATGGGCTCTATGGGGCCGATCTATGGGTCAGCACCGCACGGATGGGCTCTATGGGGCGATCTATGGGCTCTATGGGGCCCATCTATGGGTCAGCACCGCACGGATGGGCTCTATGGGGCCCATCTATGGGCTCTATGGGGCGATCTATGGGTCAGGGCTGCACGGATGGGCTCTATGGGGCCCATCTATGGGCTCTATGGGGCCCATCTATGGGTCAGCACTGCACGGAGGGGCTCTATGGGGCCCATCTATGGGCTCTATGGGGCCCATCTATGGGTCAGCACCGCACGGATGGGCTCTATGGGGCGATCTATGGGCTCTATGGGGCGATCCATGGGCTCTATGGGGCCGATCTATGGGCTCTATGGGGCGATCTATGGGCTCTATGGGGCCCATCTATGGGCTCTATGGGGCGATCCATGGGCTCTATGGGGCCGATCTATGGGCTCTATGGGGCGATCTATGGGCTCTATGGGGCCCATCTATGGGCTCTATGGGGCGATCCATGGGCTCTATGGGGCCCATCTATGGGCCGATCTATGGGCTCTATGGGGCCCATCTATGGGCTCTATGGGGCGATCCATGGGCTCTATGGGGCCCATCTATGGGCCGATCTATGGGCTCTATGGGGCCCATCTATGGGCTCTATGGGGCGATCTATGGGTCAGGGCTGCACGGATGGGCTCTATGGGGCCCATCTATGGGCTCTATGGGGCCCATCTATGGGTCAGCACTGCACGGAGGGGCTCTATGGGGCCCATCTATGGGCTCTATGGGGCCCATCTATGGGTCAGCACCGCACGGATGGGCTCTATGGGGCGATCTATGGGCTCTATGGGGCGATCCATGGGCTCTATGGGGCCGATCTATGGGCTCTATGGGGCGATCTATGGGCTCTATGGGGCCCATCTATGGGCTCTATGGGGCGATCCATGGGCTCTATGGGGCCCATCTATGGGCCGATCTATGGGCTCTATGGGGCCCATCTATGGGCTCTATGGGGCGATCTATGGGCTCTATGGGGCCCATCTATGGGCTCTATGGGGCCGATCTATGGGTCAGCACCGCTCGGAAGGGCTCTATGGGGCCCATCTATGGGCTCTATGGGGCGATCTATGGGCTCTATGGTGCGATCTATGGGCTCTATGGGGCCGATCTATGGGCTCTATGGGGCCGATCTATGGGTCAGCACCGCTCGGAAGGGCTCTATGGGGCCCATCTATGGGCTCTATGGGGCGATCTATGGGCTCTATGGGGCCGATCTATGGGCTCTATGGGGCCGATCTATGGGTCAGCACCGCTCAGAAGGGCTCTATGGGGCCCATCTATGGGCTCTATGGGGCGATCTATGGGCTCTATGGGGCCCATCTATGGGCTCTATGGGGCCGATCTATGGGCTCTATGGGGCCGATCTATGGGTCAGCACCGCTCGGAAGGGCTCTATGGGGCCGATCTGTGGGTCGCGGCTCACCACGGAGGTGTTGAGGCCGGAGAAGCGCGGCTCGGCGAGCGCCCGGCACCGCGCCCCGGGCCGCCGGCAGCCCTCGAGCTGCGCCAGCACCGCCGTAGGCGCCGTGGCCGCCTTCACCTCGCCCAGAGCCGCCGCCCACGCGCACGACGCCACCAACCAGAGGAACGCCAGCAGCGCCGTCACCGCGAAGTCCTGCCGGGAGACACCACCGCTGCGATCGCCCCGAAACCCGGGGGTTTGCCCCCAAAACAGGTGGGTTTGCCTCAAAAGTAAGGGGTTCTGCCCCAAAACCCAGGGGTTCTGCCCCAAAATATGGGGGTTTGCCTCAAAAATAAGGGTTTCGCCCCCAAAACCCAGGGGTTCTGCCCCAAAATGTGGGGGTTTTGCCTCAAAAGGAAGGGTTTCTGCCCCAAAAATAGGTGAGTCTGCCTCGAAAATAAGGGTTTTCTACCCCAAAATATGGGGTTTTGCCTCAAAAAATAAGGGGTTCTGCCCCAAAACCCAGGGGTTCTGCCCAAAATATGGGTTTTGCCTCAAAAGTAAGGGTTTCTGCCCCAAAATAAGGGTTTCTGCCCCAAAATATGGGGTTTTGCCTCAAAAGTAAGGGTTTCTGCCCCCAAAATAAGGGTTTCTGCCCCCAAAATATGGGGTTTTGCCTCAAAAATAAGGTTTCTGCCCCAAAATATGGGGGTTTGCCTCAAAAGTAAGGGTTTCGCCCCCAAAACCCAGGGGTTCTGCCCCAAAATGTGGGGGGTTTTGCCTCAAAAGGAAGGGTTTTCTGCCACAAAAATAGGTGGATCTGCATCAAAAATAAGGGTTTCGCCCCCAAAAATATGGGGGTTTGCCTCAAAAATAAGGGTTTCTGCCCCAAATATGGGGGTTTGCCTCAAAAGTAAGGGTTCTGCCCCAAAATATGGGGGTTTGCCTCAAAAATAAGGTTTCGCCCCCAAAACCCAGGGGGTTCTGCCCCAAAATGTGGGGGTTTTGCCTCAAAAGGAAGGGTTTCTGCCCCAAAAATAGGTGGATCTGCCTCGAAAATAAGGGTTTCTACCCCAAAATATGGGGTTTTGCCTCAAAAATAAGGGGTTTCTTCTGCCCCAAAACACAGGTGGGTCTGCCCCAAACTATGGGTTTTGCCTCAAAAGTAAGGATTTTCTGCCACAAAAATACAGGGTTTTGCCTCAAAATATGGGGGTTTGCCTCAAAAATAAGGGTTTCTGCCCAAAACCCAGGGGTTCTGCCCCCAAAATATGGGGTTTTGCCTCAAAATAAGGGTTTCTAGCCCCAAAATATGGGGTTCTGCCCCCAAAATATGGGGGTTTGCCTCAAAAATATGGGGTTTCTGCCCCAAAATATGGGGGTTCTGCCCCAAAATATGGGGGTTTGCCTCAAAAATAAGGGTTTTCTTGGCCCCAAAACGCAGTGGTTCTGCCCCAAAATGTGGGGGTTTTGCCTCAAAAGGAAGGGTTTCTGCCACAAAAATAGGTGGATCTGCCTCAAAAGTAAGGGTTTCTACCCCAAAATGTCGGGGTTTGCCTCAAAAAATAAGGGTTTCTTCTGCCCAAAACCCAGGGGTTCTGCCCCAAAATATGGGAGTTTGCCTCAAAACTATGGGGTTTCTGCCCGAAAATAATGGGGTTTTGCCTCAAAAATTAAGGGGTTTCTGCCCCCAAACAATGGGTTTTGCCTCAAAAGTAAAGGGTTTCTGCCCCAAAAATCGGGTGTTCTGCCCCAAAATATGGGGGTTTGCCTCAAAAATAAGGGTTTCTGCCCAAAATCAGGTGGTTCTGCCCCCAAAACCCAGGAGTTCTGCCCCAAAATACGGGGGTTTGCCTCAAAAGTATGGGTTTCCGCCACAAAAATAGGTGGGTCTGCCTCAAAAATAAGGGTTTCTACCCCAAAACAGATTGGTTTGCCTCAAAATAAAGGTTTCTGCCCAAAATATGGGTTTTGCCTCAAAAATAAGAGTTTCCGCCCCAAAACGCAGTGGTTCTGCCCCAAAATATGGGGTTTTGCCTCAAAATAAGGGTTTCTGCCCCGAAACCAGGAGTTCTGCTGCCCAAAATACGGGTTTTGCCTCAAAATTAAGGGTTTCTGCCACAAACCCTTTGGTTCTGCCAAAAATATGGGGTTTTGCCTCAAAATAAGGGTTTCCGTCCCAAACCCCGGGGTTCTGCCCCAAAAATAAGGGGTTTCTGCTGCCCAAAACCCAGTGGTTCTCCTCCAAATTAAGGGTTTTGCCTCAAAAGTAAGGGTTTCTGCCCCAAAATATGGGGTTCTGCCCCAAAATATGGGGTTTTGCCTCAAAATTAAGGGTTTCTGCCCCAAAATCGGGTGGTTCTGCCCAAAATATGGGGTGTTGCCTCAAAAGGAAGGATTTCTGCCACAAAAATAGGTGGATCTGCATCAAAAATAAGGGTTTCTGCCCCAAAATATGGGTTTTGCCTCAAAAGTAAGGATTTCTGCCACAAAAATACAGGGTTTTGCCTCAAAATATGGGGGTTTGCCTCAAAATAAGGGTTTCTCCCACCCAAAACACAGTGGTTCTGCCCCAGAATATGGGGGTTTGCCTCAAAAATAAGGGTTTCTGCCCCAAAACCCAGGGGTTCTGCCCCAAAATATGGGGTTTTGCCTCAAAATTAAGGATTTCTGCCACAAAACCCAGGGTTTCTGCCCCAAAATATGGGGGTTTGCCTCAAAAATATGGGGTTCTGCCCCCAAAATATGGGGTTTTACCTCAAAAGGAAGGGTTTCTGCCACAAAATAGTTGAGTCTGCCTCAAAAATAAGGATTTCTACCCCAAAACAGATTGGTTTGCCTCAAAAATAAAGGTTTCTGCCCCAAAGTATGGGGTTCTGCCCCCAAAATATGGGGTTTTGCCTCAAAAGTAAGAGTTTCTGCCACAAAAATAGGTGACTGCCTCAAAAATAAGGGTTTCTACCCCAAAACAGGTTGGTTTGCCTCAAAAGTAGGGGTTTCTGCCCCAAAATATGGGGTTCTGCCCCAAAATACGGGGGTTTGCCTTAAAAATAAGGGTTTATGCCCCAAAACCCAGGGGTTCTGCCCCCAAAATGTGGGGGTTTTGCCTCAAAAGGAAGGGTTTCTGCCACAAAAATAGGTGACTCTGCCTCAAAAATAAGGGTTTCTGCCCCAAAATATGGGGGTTTGCCTCAAAAATAAGGGTTTCTGCCCCAAAACCCAGGGTTTCTCTGCCCCCAAAATATGGGGTTTTGGCCTCAAAAGTAAGGATTTCTGCCACAAAAATACAGGGTTTTGCCTCAAAATATGGGGGTTTGCCTCAAAAATAAGGGTTTCTACCCAAAACACAGTGGTTCTGCCCTAGAATATGGGGGTTTGCCTCAAAAGTAAGGGTTTCTGCCCCAAAACCCAGTGGTTCTCCCCCAAAATATGGGGTTTTGCCTCAAAAGGAAGGATTTCTGCCACAAAAGTAGGTGGGTCTGCCTCAAAAATAAGGGTTTCTACCCCGAAATATGGGGTTCTGCCCCCAAAATATGGGGGTTTGCCTCAAAAATAAGGGTTTATGCCCCAAAATATAGGGTTCTGCCCCCAAAACCCAGGAGTTCTGTCCCAAAATACGGGGTTTTGCCTCAAAAGTATGGGTTTCCGCCACAAAAATAGGTGGGTCTGCCTCAAAAATAAGGGCTTCTACCCCAAAACAGAGTGGTTTGCCTCAAAAATAAAGGTTTCTGCCCCAAAATATTGGGTTTTGCCTCAAAAATAAGGGTTTCTGCCCCAAAACGCAGTGGTTCTGCCCAAAAATATGGGGTTTTGCCTCAAATAAGGGTTTCCACCCCAAAAATAGGTGGGTTTGCTTCAAAAATAAGGGGTTCTGAACCAAAACCGGGTGATTCTCCCCAAAACGCAAGGTTTTGCCCCAAAACCCAGTGGTTCTGCCTCCAAAATATGGGGGTTTGCCTCAAAAATAAGGGTTTCTGCCCCAAAATATGGGGTTCTGCCCCCAAAATATGGGGTTTTGCCTCAAAAATAGGGATTTCTACCCCCAAACAGGTTGGTTTGCCTCAAAAGTAAGGGTTTCTGCCCCAAAACCCGGTGGTTCTGCCCTAAAATCTGTGGTTTTACCTCAAAAGTAAGGGTTTCCACCACAAAAATAGGTGACTCTGCCTCAAAACCAAGTGTTTCTACCCCAAAACCGGGTGATTCTGCCCCAAAAAATGGGGGTTTGCCTCAAAAATAAGAGTTTCCGCCCTAAAAAGCAGTGGTTCTGCCCCAAAATATGGGGTTCTGCCCCCAAAATATGGGGGTTTGCCTCAAAAATAAGGGTTTCTGCCCCAAAATCAGGTGGTTCTGCCCCCAAAACCCAGGGGTTCTCCCCCAAAATATGGGGTTTGCCTCAAAAGGAAGGATTTCCGCCACAAAAATAGGTTGGTTTGCCTCAAAAATAAGAGTTTCTGCCCCAAAACTGCGTGATTCTCCCCAAAACGCAAGGTTTTGCCCCAAAACCCAGTGGTTCTGCCCCAAAATATGGGGGTTTGCCTCAAAGTAGGGGCAAAAAATGGGGGTGAAGGGCAAAAAATGGGGGTGAAGGGGCAAAAAATGGGTTTCCAGACCCCCAAAACGCCATTATGGGCACCACTGCACCCCAAATACCCTCAGAGCCCCCCCAAACCCCTTAAAGACCCCATAGCCCCCCCAAAAGTACCTCATAGCCCCCCAAACCCCCTTATTGCCCCCCAAAACCACCTCACAGCTCCCTTAAAGTCCCCCCAAATCACCTCATAGCCCCCCCAAACCCCCTTATTGCGCCCCAAAACCACCTCACAGATCCCTTAAAGTCCCCCAAACCCCCTTATTGCCCCCCAAAACCACCTCATAGATCCCTTAAATGCCCCCAAATCACCTCACAGCCCCCCAAACCCCCCAAAACCACCTCACAGCCCCCCACAGGCCCTTAAAGTCCCCCCAAATCACCTCATAACCCCCCCAAACCCCTTTATTGCCCCCCAAAACCATCTCATAGATTCCTTAAAGTCCCCCCAAATCACCTCATAGCCCCCCAAACCCCCTTATTGCGCCCCAAACTCCCCTCACAGATCCCTTAAAGTCCCCCCAAATCACCTTATAGCCCCCCAAACCCCCCAAAACCACCTCACAGACCCCTTAAAGTCCCCCCAAATCACCTCATAACCCCCCAAACCCCCCAAAACCACCTCACAGACCCCTTAAAGTCCCCCCAAATCACCTCACAGCCCCCCAAACCCCCCAAAACCACCTCACAGACCCCTTAAGTCCCCCCCAAATCACCTCAAGCCCCCAATATCCCCCCCAAAAATATCACTTTTATAGCCCCCCCCTCCCCCAAACCCCCGCAGCATTGGGGGTTCCCCATTTTTGGGGTGACTCACGATGCGGGGGGGCTCGGGCACCGGGGCGGAAGGCCCCCCCCAAGAAGAGGTCCCCCCGAGAGCGGCGGGGCGTAGAGGAAAGAGGCGACGCCGACGTGACGAAGAACTGAGCGGGGCCCTGACGAGGTGGGTCCCCACAAAGAGGAAAGACGCCGTTACGGGGGGGCCCTCTACCCGCAGCTAGGGGGCCTCGGTAAGTATACCTGTTGCAGGCCTGGGGGGGGCCAAAAAGGGGGTGAACCCCCCCAAAAAATAGAGCATTACCCTCTAATTGTGGTCCGGGAAATATCTGTAGCCCCCCAAAATGTGTGTCCGGGGGCTGCACCCCAAAAAAAATCTGAGTGTATAAAGGGAAATCTGTAGCCCTAAAAATGTGGATGGGGGGCTTGGAGGGGGGCTGCACCCCAAAACTCTGAGTATAGAGGGATCTGTAGCCCCAAAAATGTGGGTTGGGGGGGCTTGGGGGGGGCTGCACCCCAAAAATCTGAGTATAGAGGGATCTGTAGACCCAAAAATGTGGGTTGGGGGGGGCTTGGGGGGGGCTGCACCCCAAAAATGTGAGTATAGCGGGATCTGTAGCCCCAAAAATGTGGGTTGGGGGGGTTTGGGGGGGGCTGAACCCCAAAAATCTGAGTATAGAGGGATCTGTAGCCCCAAAAATGTGGGTTGGGGGGGTTTTGGGGAGGCTGAACCCCAAAAATCCAACCATGAGGGGGTCTATAACGCCCCCATTTCACTCCATAACCCCCCCAAACCGACCCATAGCCCCCCCATTTCACCCCATAGGACGCCCCCAGCACCCCAAATCCCCCCAAACCACTCCATAGCCCCCCCATATCCCCCCAACCACTCCATAGCCCCCCCATATCCCCCCAAACCACTCCATAGCCCCCCATATCCCCCCAAACCACTCCATAGCCCCCCAATATCCCCCCAAACCTCTCCATAGCCCCCCCATATCCCCCCAAACCACTCCATAGCCCCCCCAATATCCCCCCAAACCTCTCCATAGCCCCCCCATATCCCCCCAAACCACTCCATATCCCCCAAACCACTACATAACCCCCCCATATCCCCCCAAACCACTCCATAGCCCCCCCAATATCCCCCCAAACCTCTCCATAGCCCCCCATATCCCCCCAAACCACTCCATAGCCCCCCAATATCCCCCCAAACCACTCCATCGCCCCCCAATATCCCCCCCAAACCACTCCATAGCCCCCCCATATCCCCCCAAACCACTCCATAGCCCCCCAATATCCCCCAAACCACTCCATCGCCCCCCCAGCCCCCCCATATCCCATCCTATCCCGTTCCCCTTGCCCCCCAGCCCCCCATTTTCCCCCATAACCCCCCCCCAAACCACCCCACAACCCCTCAATACCCCCTATTATGCCCCCCCCCGCCCCCCCATATAGCGTCCGTCCGTCCGTCCGTCCCCCCTCACCGGAAGGGATAGCCGAAGGTGACGGGGATGAGGGGGGCACTGCGGTTTGGGGGGGGACACTCGACGCTCAGCCGGAAGCTTCCGGAATAACCCCCACACGTGGCGAAGGCGAAGATGGAGAAGAGCTGCGGGGGGAAGGGGGGGGCACACAAGAAATGGGGGTCACCACTGCCCCCCAAGTCACTCTCCTATTCCCCTTTATTACCCCCCCCCACCCCATCACCCCCCACTTTGGGGGTCCCCCCCTTCCCCTCAAGGTTTTCCCAGGATAATCCTGGATTACGGCAGTGACCCATATCTCCGAGGGGGGGGGGGGGCGGTATGGGAGATATGGGGGGGCTGGCGGTGAGATAGGGGGGCTATGGGGCGAAATGGGGGGGCTATGGGGTGAAATGGGGGGGCTATGGGGCGAAATAGGGGGGCTATGGGGCGAAATGGGGGGGCTATGGGGCGAAATGGGGGGGCTATGGGGTGACATAGGGGGCTATGGGGCGAAATGGGGGGGCTATGGGGTGAAATGGGGGCTATGGGGTGACATAGGGGGGCTATGGGGCGAAATGGGGGGGCTATGGGGTGACATAGGGGGGCTATGGGGCGAAATGGGGGGCTGTGGGGTGAAATAGGGGGGCTGTGTGGTGACATAGGGGGGCTATGGGGTGAAATGGGGGGCTATGGGGCGAAATAGGGGGGCTATGGGGTGACATAGGGGGGCTATGGGGTGAAATGGGGGGCTATGGGGTGAAATGGGGGACTATGGGGTGAAATAGGGGGGCTATGGGGTGAAATGGGGGGGCTATGAGGCGAAATAGGGGGCTATGGGGCAAAATGGGGGACTATGGGGTGAAATATGGGGGCTATGGGGTGAAATGGGGGGGCTATGGGGTGACATGGGGCGATATGGGGTGAAATGGGGGGCTATGGGATGACATGGGGGGCTATGGGGTGAAATAGGGGGGCTGTGTGGTGACATAGGGGGGCTATGGGGTGAAATGGGGGGGGCTATGGGGTGAAATGGGGGGGGCTATGGGGTGACATGGGGGGGCTTGTTGGGCGAAAATGGGGGCTACAGGGGTGCTATAGGGTGATATTTGGGGTGATATGGGGTGATAGGGGGGGGGGGGGGGCTATGGGGCAAAATCGGGGGGTCTCTATGGTCCTTATGTCCTCTTGGAGTCACTGTGGTCTCTCTATGGACTACTGTGGGTTTGGAGGTTCGCTATGGGGCAGAGGGGGCCCTGTGTGGGGTTCGCTATGGGGCAGAGGGGGCCCTGTTTGGGGTTCGCTATGGGGGCAGAGGAGCCCTGTTGGGGTTCGCTATGGGGCAGAGGAGCTCTGTTGGGATTCGCTATGGGGCAGAGGGCCCTGTTGGGGTTTGCTATGGGGCAGAAGGGGCTCTGTTGGGGTTCGCTATGGGGCAGAGGAGCCCTGTTTGGGTTCGCTATGGGCAGAGGGGGGCTCTGTTGGGGGTTTGCTATGGGCAGAAGGGCTCTGTTGGGGTTCGCTATGGGGCAGAGGAGCCCTGTTGGGGTTCGCTATGGGGGCAGAGGGGGCTCTGTTGGGGTTCGCTATGGGGGCAGGGGGGGCTCTGTTGGGGTTCGCTATGGGCAGAGGAGCCCTGTTGGGGTTCGCTATGGGGCAGAAGGGCCCTGTTGGGGTTCGCTATGGGGCAGGGGGACCCTGTTGGGGTTCGCTATGGGGCAGAGGAGCCCTGTTGGGGTTCGCTATGGGGCAGAGGGGGGCTCTGTTGGGGGTTCGCTATGGGGCAGGGGGGGCTCTGTTGGGGTTCGCTATGGGCAGAAGGGCTCTGTTGGGGTTCACTATGGGGCAGGGGGGCCCTGTTGGGGTTCGCTATGGGGCAGAAGGGCTCTGTTGGGGTTCGCTATGGGGCAGGGGGGCTCTGTTGGGGTTTGCTATGGGGCAGGGGGCCCTGTTGGGGCTCGCTATGGGGCAGGGGGGCTCTGTTGGGGTTCGCTATGGGGCAGGGGGCTCTGTTGGGGTTCGCTATGGGGCAGGGGGGCTCTGGTGGGGTTCGCTATGGGGCAGGGGGGCCCTGTTGGGGTTCGCTATGGGGCAGGGGGCTCTGTTGGGGTTCGCTATGGGGCAGGGGCCCTGTTGGGGCTCGCTATGGGGGCAGGGGGGCTCTGTTGGGGTTCGCTATGGGGCAGGGGGTCACTCACCCACTCGAGCAGTTTGAGGAAGCCCAGAGGCTCTTTGATGACGCGGAACTGACCCCCGGCTACCAACTTCGGCAAAGGGGCAACGAGATCTTTAGGGGGGGGGGGGAGGGAGAGACCACCCCCAAAAAAGCAGCAAAACCACCCCAAGAGGTCAAAAAAACGCCCCCAAAATGGGGCAAAAACGCCCCAAAAGCTCAAAAAACGCCCCCAAAATGGGGCAAAAACGCCCCAAAAGGTCAAAAAAACGCCCCCAAAATGGGGCAAAAATTACCCCAAAAGATAAAAAAAAGCCCCCAAAATGGGACAAAAACACAATAAAAAAGGTCAAAAAACACCTCCAAAATGGGTCAAAAATGCAACAAAAGGTAAAAAAACGCCCCCAAAATGGGGCAAAAACGCCCCAAAAGGTAAAAAAACGCCCCCAAAATGGGGCAAAAGTACCCTAAAAAGTAAAAAAACGCCCCCAAAATGGGGTAAAAACATAACAAAAGGTAAAAAAACGCCCCCAAAATGGGGTAAAAACCACCCTAAAAGATAAAAAACGCCCCCAAAATGGGGCAAAAACGCAACAAAAGGTCAAAAAACGCCCCCAAAAATGGGGTAAAAGCACAACAAAAGGTCAAAAAATACCCCAAAAGGTCAAAAAAAACCTAAAATGGGGCAAAAAGACCCCAAAAGTAAAAGAACGCTCCCAAAAATGGGGTAAAAGCACAACAAAAGGTCAAAAAATGCCCCCAAAATGGGGTAAAATTACCCCAAAAGATAAAAAAAACGCCCCCAAAATGGGGCAAAAAGACCCCAAAAGGTAAAAAAACGCCCCCAAAATGGGGCAAAAATGCAACAAATGGTAAAAAAAATCTCCAAATGAGGCAAAAAGACCCCAAAAAGTAAAAAAATACCCCCAGAATGGGGCAAAAACGCAACAAAAGGTAAAAAAAACGCCCCCAAAATGGGGGCAAAAAACGCCACAAAACAAAAACGCCCCCAAAAATGGGCAAAAACGCCCCAAAAAGGCAAAAAAATGCCCCCAAAATGGGGTAAAAACGCCCCAAAAGGTCAAAAAAACGCCCCCAAAATGGGGCAAAACCAGAACAAGAGGTCAAAAAATACCCCAAAAGGTCAAAAAAAAAAACCTAAAATGGGGTAAAAAGACACCAAAAGTTAAAAAAACGCCCCCAAAAATGGGGGTAAAAGCACAACAAAAGGTCAAAAAACACCTTCAAAATGGGTCAAAAATGCAACAAAAGGTCAAAAAATACCCAGAAGGTCCAAAAAAACCCTAAAATGGGGCAAAAAGGACCCCCAAAAGTAGAAAAACGCCCCCAAAATGGGGCAAAAAAACGCAACAAAAGGTCAAAAAATGCCCCCAAAATGGGGTAAAATTACCCCAAAAGATAAAAAAATGCCCCAAAATGGGGCAAAAAGATCCCAAAAGGTTAAAAAATGCCCCCAAAATGGGGCAAAAACACAGCAAAAGGTCAAAAAATGCCCCCAAAATGGGTAAAATCACCCCAAAAGGTCAAAAAACGCCCCCAAAATGGGGCAAAACCACAACTAAAGGAGAAAAAAAAACCCCAAAAGGTCCAAAAATCACCTCCAAAAGGAGCAAAAATGTCCCCAAAAAGGGGCAAAAAACACCCCCAGAAAACAGCAAAATGACACCAAAAGGACCAAAAAACACCTCTAAAAGGGAGAAAAACCCCCAAAAAAGGGGAAACAACTAAAAAGGGGAAAAATGCCCCCAAAAAAGGGCCAAAAAATGCCCCCAAAATGGGGCAAAACTCCCTAAAAGGGGCAAAAACGACCCCCCAAAAAGGGCAAAAGTTCCCAATAAGGGGTAAAACCCCCCCAAAAAAGAACAAAAGTCCCTCAAAAACTGCAAAAAAAAACAAAAAAAGCAGCTAAAAAAACACCAAAATGAAAAAAAAGGTAAAAAGGGGGGCAAAAAAAAGCCAAAAGGGGCAAAAAAGGGGGCAAAAAAAACCCCAAAAAGGGGCAAAAAAAATACAAAAAGGGGGAAAAAAAAGCCAAAAAGGGGCAAAAAAAAAGAAAAAACCCAAAAAGGAGGCAAAAAAAGAAGCCAAAAAGGTGGTAAAAAAAAAGGCCAAAAAGGGGCAAAAAAAAGCCAAAAAGAGGCAAAAAAGCCCAAAAAGTGGCAAAAAAAGGCCAAAAAGGGGCAAAAAAAAAAAAAAAACCCTAAATGAGAAAAAAAAAAGGTAAAAGGGGCAAAAAAAGCCAAAAAGGAGCAAAAAAAAGCCCCAAAAGGGGCAAAAAAAAAAAACCCCAAAAAGGGGCAAAAAAACTCTAAAAAGGGCAAAACAAAAAACCCCAAAATGAGGAAAAAAGGTAAAAGGGGCAAAAAAAAGCCCAAAAGGGGCAAAAAAAAAAGCCAAAAGGGGAAAAATAAACCTAAAAAGGAGGCAAAAAGAAACCCAAAAGGGGCAAAAAAAAAACCCAAAATGAGAAAAAAAAGGTAAAAAGAGGCAAAAACAAACCAAAAGGGGCAAAAAAACCACCTCAAAATGAGGGAAAAAAGGTTAAAAAAGGGCAAAAAAAAAGCCAAAAAAGTGCAAAGAACCCCCAAAAAAGTGGCAAAAAAAAGCCCAAAAGGGGCAAAAAAAACCCTAAAAAAAGAGCAAAACTCCCCTGAAAAATGGCAAAAACCGCCCAAAATGGGGCAAAAAGCGCCCCAAAAATGGGGCAAAACGCCCCATGGAAGGAGCGCCCCCCAAAAAGAGGCTCAGAACCCCCAAAAGAGGCTCAGAACCCCCTTTCTTGGGGGGGGGGGGCGGTAATGGCGCCCGTGACCTCACACGTGACGCAATGATGACGTCCACAGCGCCCCCAAACGAGGCGCCCCCCCCAACCCCCGGATGCTGCATCATCATCATCATCCCCCCCCACAACTGATGCTGCGGCACCAGCGGTCCCCCCCCCAAAGTGACCCCCCCCAAATCCAGGTACCCCCCCACAACAAAGTGGACCCCCCCCAAAGTGACCCCCCAAATCCAGGTGCCTCCCCCAAAGGGATCCCCCCAAATCCAGGTGCCCCCCCCCAATCCCAGGGACCCCCCCTAAAATCCACGTTCCCCCACACACAACCCATTGACCCCTCAAATCCAAGGACCCCCCCCTAATAATCCCAGGGACCCCCCAAAATCCAGGTGCCCCCCCCCCAAACCAGGTGTGTCCCCCCCCTCTAATCCCAGGCACACCCCCAAAATCCACGTTCCCTCCACACACATCCCATTGACCCCTCAAATCCAGGGACCCCCCAAATCCAGGGACCCCCCTATAATCCCACGGACCCCCCAAATCCAAGTGCCCCCCCAGATCCCAGGGACCCCCCAAATGCAGGTGCCACCCCCCAGATCCCAGGGACCCCCCAAATGCAGGTGCCCCCCCATAATCCCAGGGACCCCCCCAAAATCCAGGTGTCCCCCCCCCTTACCCCATTGACCCCCCAAAATCCAGGTGCCCCCCCCAATCCCATTGACCCCCCCAAATCCAGGTGCCCCCCCCATTTCAACCAACACCCCAAATCCAACTGCCTTCCCCACCCTAAGGACCCCCCCCCCCGCCCCAAATCCAACCTTTCTCCCCCCCAAATCCGAGCCCCCCCCCTCAGGCACCCCCCAAATCCTCCCCCCCACCCAAGTGCCCCCCCAAACACAGCTGCCCCCCCCTCATTCAAACCAATCCCCCCCCCCATTTCGTCTCTTTCAGCCGCAGCTCCAGCCTCGGGGGGGGGGTATTTCGGAGGGGGGATGTTCCCTGTTTTTGGGGGGGGGTCCCCGTTTATTGGGGGGGTCCCCGTTTCTTGGGGGGTCCCCGTTTATTGGGGGGGGGGGTCGCACCTGGTTCAGCGCCTCCATCCCTGCGGGCTCGGGGAGAGACGCAGCGCGGCGGGGGGGGGGAGCGGCCCGCGGCGGAACAGCCGAGGGGGGGGTGTGTGTGAAGGGGAGGGGGGTGGTGCCAACAGCGGAACAGCCGAGATTTGAGGAGGCGGAGCGAACAGCGGCGCATGCGCAGAGCGGCGGAAGATGCAAAGAGGGCACTCGACACCATGTTGGGAAAGGGCGAAGGCGCCATTTTGACTGGGGAGACGCCATGTTTGGGGGGACCGCGCCATGTTGGATGCGGCGGCGCCATTTTGCTTGTGGGCACAGGCGCCTTTACAGTTGGGGCGGCGCCATTTTGCGTCCGGGCAGCGGCGCCATCTTGAGTGCGGGCAGCTTTAGTCGCTGCCATGTTGGAAGCGGGCACACACTCATTATTGGGGGGCAGAAGGGCGGGGGGAAAGGGGGTGTCCCCCCCCCAACCCCCCTTTATTTCGGGGTCCCCTCCCGCTCCAAGATGCGCCCCAGCATCTCCTCGCACATCATCAGCGCGCGTGGCACGTGGAAGCAGCCTGGAAAGGGGGAGGAAATGGGGCTCCCAGTAATAAACCAGTTCACCCAGTAGCACCCCCAAACTGGGGGTGTGTGGGGGGGGATTTTGGGGTGTCACCCACCTTTGTAGGGACCACCTTTGAGGCTGAGGGCAACGCCGCCCTCGCGGTTCAGGTACCCGAACCACTCGCCGTGGACGGGGTCGCGGAACTGGGGGGGACCCGCGAAAAGGAGGGGGAAAAGAACATTTGGGGGGTCTGACACCCCCTCACCCCCTCTTTGGGGGATCCAACACACATTTCTGGGGCACAAACCCCCCCATTTTTAAGCCCTTCCCCCACTTCTGGGGGTCCTTCCCCTCATTTTTGAGGTCCAACTCCCCATTTTTGGGGACCAACCCCCTCGTTTTGGGTCCCGACTCCCCATTTTGGGGGTCCCCCTCCCTTTTTGGGGTCCAATCCCCTATTTTTAGGGTCCCTGCTTCCTTTTTGGGTCCCAATCCTCCAATTTTGGGGTCCCTTTCCCCTTTTTGTGATCCAACCCCCATTTTTGGGGTCCAACCCCCTCTTTTGGGGTCCAACCCCCCATTTTTTGGGTCCTTCCCCCTTTTTTGGACTCCAACTCCCTATTTCTGGGATCCAACACCCATTTTTGGGGTCCCTCTCCCCTCTTCTGGGGATCCAAACCCCTATTTTGGGGGTCCAACCCCCTCTTTTTGGGTCCCAACCCCCTATTTTTGGGGCCCCTCTCCCCTTTTTTGGACTCCACCCCCCCATTTCTGGGATCCAACACCCATTTTTGGGGTCCAACCCCTCTTTTTGTATCCCAACCCCCCATTTTTGGGGTCCCTCTCCCCTTTTGGGGTCCCAACCCTCCATTTTTGGGATCCCTCTCCCCTTTTTGGATCCCAACCCCCCATTTTTGGGGTCCCTCTCCCATTTTAGGGATCCAACCCTCCATTTTTGGGGTCCCTCTCCCCTTTCTGAGTCCCAACCCTCCATTTTTGGGGTCGCTCTCCCCTTTTTAGGGTCCAACCCCCCATTTTTGGGGTCCCTCTCCCCTTTTTGGGTCCCAACCCTCCATTTTTGGGGTCCAACCCCCTCTTTTTGGGTCCCAATCCTCCATTTTGGGGTCCGTCTCCCCTTTTTGGGGTCCCAACCCCCCATTTTTGGGGTCCCTCTCCCCTCTTTTGGGGATCCACCCCCCGGTTTTTGGGGTGCCCCCACCTTGTCGAAGGCGTAGGTGGCCACGCGGTCGAAGTCCTCGAGGAACTTGGGGTCAGAGGAGTGCTCGTAAGCGGCCAAGAGGGCAACCATGGCTTCCAGCTGTGGCCACCACAGCTTCATGGACCATTCCAGCTGTTGGGGGGGGGGACACCCCAAAATCCGGGGGGTTACACCCCAAAATAGGACATCTCACTCCAAAAATAAAGGTTACGGACCCCAAAATGGGAGGTTTAAAGCCCAAAATGGGGGGTGGGCTACCGTGGCTACCGGAGCGTCACGGTCCAGAGCCGCCGAGGAAAGGGGGGGGAGACCCCAAAATGGGGGTTCACCCCCCAAAATTGGGGGGTTGACCCCCGAAATGGAGAGATTCACCCCTGGAAAAATGGGGTGAAAGTGAGGAAAAAGGGGTGAAAGTGAGGAAAAATGGGGTGAAAGAGAGGAAAAATGGGTGAAAGTGAAAAAAAATGGGGTGAAAGTGAGGAAAAAGGGGGTGAAAGTGAGGAAAAATGGGGTGAAAGTGAGGAAAAAGGGGTGAAAGTGAGGAAAAATGGGGTGAAAGTGAGGAAAAATGGGGTGAAAGTGGGGAAAAAGGGGTGAAAGTGAGGAAAAAGGGGGTGAAAGTGAGGAAAAAGGGGTGAAAGTGGGGAAAAAGGGGTGAAAGTGAGGAAAAAGGGGTGAAAGTGAGGAAAAATGGGGTGAATGTGAGGAAAAATGAGGTGAAAGTGGCGAAAAAGGGGTGAAAGTGAGGAAAAAGGGGTGAAAGTGAGGAAAAAGGGGTGAAAAGGAGAAGGAATATGAAATTCAGGAAAAAAGGGCAAAAATGAGGAAAAAGTACCGAAAATGAGGGGTAAAGGGTGAAAAAAAACGCTGAAAAATGGGGTAAAAGGGAAGGAAAAGGTGAGAAAAGGGAAAAGAGAGTGAAAAATGAGGAAAAAGGGGGTGAAGAGGGATAAAAATGAGGGGAAAGAGGGATAAATGAGGGGAAAAGGTGTAAAATGAGGAGAAAAGGTGTAAAAATGAGGAAAAGGGGTAAAAATCAGGAGAAAAGGTGTGAAAATGAGGGGAAAAGATGTAAAAATCAGGGGAAAAGGTGTCAAAATGAGGAGAAAAGCTGTAAAAAGGAAGAGAAAAGGTGTAAAAAGGAGGAGAAAAGGTGTAAAAAGGAGGAGAAAAGGGGTAAAAATGAGGAGAAAAGAAGTAGAAATCAGGGGAAAAGTTGTGAAAATCAGGGAAAAAAGTGTCAAAATGAGGAGAAAAGGGGTAAAAATGAGGAGAAAAGCCGTAAAATGAAGAGAAAAGATGTAAAAATGAGGCGAAAAGGTGTGAAATGAGGAGAAAATGAGGGAAAAAAGGTGAGAAAATGAGGAGAAAAGGGGTAAAAATGAAGAGAAAAAGTGTAAAAATCGGGAAAAGGTGCGAAAATGAGGGGGAAAAAATGTCAAAATGAGGAGAAAAGGTGTAAAAATGAGGAGAAAATCAGTAAAAATCAGGGGAAAAGGGTAAAAAGGAGGAGAAAAGATGTAAAAATGAGGAGAAAAGTGTTCCAAATCAGGAGTAAAGGTGTAAAAATGAGGAGAATATCAGTAAAAATCAGGGGAAAAGGGGTAAAACTGAGGAGAAAAGGTGTAAAAATGAGGAGAAAAAGTGTAAAAATGAGGAGAAAAGAAGTAGAAATCAGGGGAAAAGGTGTGAAAATCAGGGAAAAAAGTGTCAAAATGAGGGAAAAGCTGTAAAAAATGAGGAGAAAAGGTGCAAAATGAGGAGAAAAGTGTTAAAAATCAGGGGAAAAGGTGTAAAAACTGAGGAGAAAAGGTGTAAAAATGAGGAGAAAATCAGTAAAAATCAGGGGAAAAGGTGTAAAACTGAGGAGAAAAGGTGTAAAATGAGGAGAAAAGTGTTAAAAATCAGGGGGAAAGATGTAAAACTGAGGCAAAGGGGTACAGATACGTTAAGGAGAAAAGAAGAGTAAAGGAGGTACAGTGGAGAGCAAAGGGCGGCGGAGGTCGCGGAGGGCTTTTGGGGTACCTGTGTGGGACAGTGCCCGTCGGCGTCGAGGAAGGCGAAGAGCCCCCCGTGTTGGGGGTCCCATCCCCAGCGCAGGGGACCCCTCACCAGCGCCGACAGCGCCCGCGCCCCCACGGCCGCGTCCCCGCGGCGCCGGCAGTGCCCCAGCAGCAGCCACCCCGCCTCCAGGGCGTGGCCTGCGGGGACCCCGCCCCCCGTCAGGGACACTCCCATGGGACCCCAAAGGGAGGGGGACACCCCCCAAGGACCCCAAAGTGAGGGGGAACCCCCAAGGACCCCAAAGTGAGGGGACACCCCCCCATAGACCCCAAAGGGAGGGGGACACCCCCATGGACCCCAAAGTGAGGGGGACACCCCCCCATGGACCCCCAAAGTGAGGGCCCCCCCCCCCCCCCCCAGGGACCCCAAAGTGAGGGGGATCCCCCCCCATAGACCCCAAAGTGAGGGGGACCCTCCACAGGCTCCAAATTGAGGGGGACCCCACCATGGACCCCAAACTGAGGGGGGATCTCCCCCACAGACCCCAAAGTGAGGGGGACCCCAAAATGGGGACCACCCTATGGACCACAAAATGAGGGGGACCCCAAAACGGGGATCCCCTCATGGACCCCAAAGAGAAGGGGACCCCAAAATGGGGACCCCTCCATGGACCTCAAACTGAGGGGACCCCCCCCACAGACCCCAAAGTGAGGGGGACCCCAAAACCGGGACCCCCCCATGGACCCCAAAGTGAGGGGGAACCCTAAAATAGGGACCCCCCCACACAGAACCCAAAGTGAGGGACCCCCCATGGACCCCAAAGTCAGGGGGACCCCAAAATGGGAACCCCCCATGGACCCCAAAGTGAGGGGGACCCCAAAATGGGGACCCCCCCATGGAACCCAAACTGGGGGGACCCCCCCATGGACCCCAAAGTGAAGGGGACTCCAAAGTGGGGACCCCCCCCATGGACCCCAAAGTGAAGGGGACCCGAAAATGAGGGGGACCCCAAAACAGTAACCCCCCAAAAAAAAGGAGAAGGGGACACCCCAAAAGTGGGAAGGGGGACCCCAAAATAGGGAGAGACACCCCCTAAAGGAGAAAAACCATCGCTAAAAGTGGGGGACACGACACCCCCAAAAGTGGGGGGGAGAGAGGGACTAATGGGGAAAAGGGGGGGGAGCAGGAAAAGGGGGGTACCCCGAAATTTACCGGGGTTCATGAGGCGCCCGAGGCTCCCCGGCAGCTCCTCCCCCTCCGGGGAGACGTTCTCGAGCACCACCACATCGTCGCGCTGGGATTTCGGGGTGCAGAGGGATTTGGGGGTGCAGAGGGATTTGGGGGTTCAGAGGGGAGATTTGGGGGTGCAGGGAGGGGGATTTGGGGGTTCAGAGAGGGGATTTGGGGGTTCAGAGGGGGAATTTAGGGGGTTCAGGGAAGGGGATTTGGGGGTGCAGAGGGATTTGAGGGTTCAGGGAGGGGTATTTGGGGGTTCAAGGAGGGGAAACAGAGCTCCCAGGGGTGGATTTAGGGGTTCAGAGGGGGGATTTGGGGGGTTCAGGGGAGGATTTGGGGGTTCAGAGAGGGGATTTGGGGGGTTCAGGGGAGGATTTGGGGGTGCAGAGGGGGAATTTAGGGGGTTCAGGGAAGGGGATTTGGGGGTTCTAAGGGGATTTGGGGGTTCAGGGGAGGATTGGGGTGCAGAAGGATTTGGGGGTTCAGGGAGGGGGATTTGGGGGTTCAGAGAGGGGATTTGGGGGTTCAAGGGGGGGAAACAGAGCTCCCAGGGTTGGATTTGGGGGTTCAGAGGGGGGATTTTGGGGGTTCAGAGGGGGGATTTGGGGGTGTAGAGGGATTTGGGGGTTCAGGGAGGGGGATTTGGGGGTTCAGGGGAGGATTTGGGGGTTCAGAGTGGGGATTTTGGGGATTCAAGGGAGAATTTGGGGGTTCAGAGGGGGGATTTAGGGGGTTCAGGGAAGGGGATTTGGGGGTGCAGAAGGATTTGGGGGTTCACAGAGGGGATTTGGGGGTTCAGAGGGGGGATTTGGGGGTCAAGGGGGTGGTCAGGGTGCAGGTTTTGGGGTGCAGGATTTTGGGGTTCAGGGGAGGTTTCTATCGCGCGGTTTCAGGGGGGGTTTCGGGGTGTCGGGGTGCAGGTTTTTGGGGTGCAGGAGTTTCGGGGTACCTGGAGGTGTCGGAGGACGGCGCTGCCCCCCCACTCGGCCATGGCCTCGATTTGGGGGTCCCCCCCCCCCCCCTCGAGCAGCTGCTCCGCCACCGTCAGCGCCATCAGCGGCAGCGCCAACGCCTCCTGGGGGGGGGACCCCGAAAACTCGGGGCGCCCCAATTCCAGGGGGACCCCACGAACCCACGACCACAGCGCCAGAGCCCACGAGCGCCCCGCAGCCTGTCAGGGGCACCCCAAAAGTGAGGGGGGGGACCCCAAAAGGAGAGGGGGGACCCCGAAAAGGGAGGGACCCCGAAAGGAAGGGGGGACCCCAAAAGGAGAGGGGGGACTTAAAAATGAGGGGGGGACCCCAAAAAGGGAGGGGGGGACCCAAAAGGGAGGGGGGAACACAAAAGGAGAGGGGGGGAACCCCAAAAGGGAAGGGGGGACCCCAAAATGAGGGGGGGACCCCAAAAGGAGGGGGACCCCGAAAGAGGAGGGGGACCCCAAAAGGGAGAGAGGGACCCCAAAAAGGGAGGGAGGGGGGACCCAAAAGGGAGAAGGGGGGGACCCCGAATGGGAGGGGGGGGGACCCCAAAAGGAAGGGGGACCCCAAAAGGGAGGGGGGACCCCAAAATGAGGGGGGGACCCAAAAAGGGAGGAGGGGGACCCCAAAAAGGAGGGGGTACCCTAAAAAGGAGAGGGGGACCCCAGAAGGGAGAGGGGACCCCAAAAAGGGAGGGGGGGACCCAGAAATGAGGGGGGACCCCAAAAGGGAGAAGGAGGGGATGCCGAATGGGGGGGGGGGGACCCAAAAAGGGAGGGAAGGGGGGACCCCAAAAGAGAGGGGAAACACTTAAAAATGAGGGGGGACCCCAAAAGGGAGAATGGGGACCCCAAAAGGGACAAGAGGGGGACCCCAAAGGAAGGGGGTACCCTAAAAAGGAGGAGAGGGACCCCAAAAGGGAAGGGGGGAACTCAAAAGGGAGGGGGACCCCAAAAAGGGAGGGAAGGGGGGACCCCAAAAGAGAGGGGGGACCCAAAAGGGAGGAGGGGGACCCCAAGAAGGAGGGGGTACCCTAAAAAGGAGGGGGGGACCCCAAAAGGGAGGAGGGGTACCTCAAAATGAGGGGAGGGACCCCAAAAGGGAGGGGGGGGGACCCCGAAAGGGAGGAGGGACCCCGAAAGGAAGGGGGGGGGACCCCAAAAAGGGAGGGGGGGACACACCCCAAAAGAGAGGGGGGACCCAAAAGGGAGGAGGGGGACCCCAAGAAGGAGGGAGTACCCTAAAAAGGAGGGGGGGACCCCAAAAGGGAGGAGGGGTACCTCAAAATGAGGGGAGGGACCCCAAAAGGGAGGGGGGGGACCCCGAAAGGGAGGAGGGGACCCCAAAAAGGGAGGGGGGGGGACACCCCAAAAGAGAGGGGGGACCCAAAAGGGAGGAGAGGGACCCCAAAAGAGAGGGGAACACTTAAAAATGAGAGGGGATCCCAAAAGGGAGAAGGGGGGACCCCAAAAAGGGAGGGAGGGGGAGACCCCAAAAGAGAGGAAGGACCCAAAAGGGAGGAGGGGGACCCCAAATGGGAGGGGAGGACCCCAAAAGGAAGGGGGAACCCAGAAATGAGGGGGGGAACCCAAAAGGGAAGGGGGTACCCCAAAAAAGAGAAGGGGACCCAAAAGGAGGGGGGGGGACCCCAAAAGGGAGGGGGGGACCCCAAAATAGGGTTGGGGGACCCCAAAATTGGATACGAGGTCCCTAAAACGGGGTAAAAGTTGGCCCAAATGGGGTAAAAGAACCCCAAAATGGGGTCGGAGGACTCTTGGGAGGGGAATCTATGGGGCAGAGACTCCGCTATGGGGCAGAGACTCCGCTATGGGGCAGGGACTCCGCTCTGGGGCAGGAATGGGGGTTGTTGGGTGGAGAGGACCCCAAAATGGGGTAAAAGAGCCCCAAAATGGGGTCAGAGGACCCTTGAGAGGGGAATCTATGGGGCAGAGACTCCGCTGTGGGGCAGAGACTCTGCTATGGGGCAGAAGTGAGGATCGTTGGGTGGAGAGGACCCCAAAATGGGGCAAAAGATCCCCAAAATGGGGTAAAAGAGCCCATAGATGGGGTCAGAGGGCCCTGGAGAGGGGAATCTATGGGGCAGGGACTCTGCTATGGGGCAGGGGCTCCGCTATGGGGCAGGAATGGGGGTTCCTGGGCTGGAGAGGACCTCAAAACGGGGCAAAAGATGCCCCAAAATGGGTTAAAATGTCCCTACAATGGGGTTGGGGGCCCCGGGGGGGAATATGTGGGTCGGGGTCGGCGCTATGGGGCAGGGTCCCCCCTGACCCGGTATCGGGGCTCGTCGGCGGCGCGCCCCAGCTCGTCCAGCCCCACGGCGACGAAGGCCTCGCTGAAGGCGTTGCGCTGCACGCGTAGCGGCCGCCCGTCCCGCGTCAGCGCAAAGGCCACGCGCAGGGACTCGGGGCGCAGGGGGGCGCAGCGCAGCAGGAACTCGGCCCCTGGCGACAAAGAGCAGCTTAGGGGGCGCCCCATAGCGCCCCACGGCCAGCGGGGGGCAACGGGACCCAACGGGAACCAACGGGAACCAATGGGACCCAATGGGACCCAACGGGAACCAATGGGACCCAATGGGACTCAATGGAACTCAATGGAACCCAATGGAACCCAATGGGACCCAATGGGGCTCAATGGGACTCAATGGGACCCAATGGGACCCAATGGGACCCAATGGGACCCAATGGGGCTCAATGGAACCCAATGGAACCCAATGGAACCCAATGGGACCCAATGAGACCCAATGGAACCCAATGGGACCCAATGGAGCTCAATGGAACCCAATGGAGCTCAATGGGACCCAATGGGACTCAATGGAACCCAATGGGACCCAATGGAACCCAATGGAACCCAATGGAGCTCAATGGAACCCAATGGGACTCAATGGGACCCAATGGAACCCAATGGAACCCAATGGGACCCAATGGAGCTCAATGGAACCCAATGGAGCTCAATGGGACCCAATGGGACTCAATGGAACCCAATGGGACCCAATGGAACCCAATGGAACCCAATGGAGCTCAATGGAACCCAATGGGACTCAATGGGACCCAATGGAACCCAATGGAACCCAATGGGACCCAATGGGACTCAATGGAACCCAATGGAACCCAATGGGACTCAATGGAACCCAATGGGACTCAATGGGACTCAATGGAACCCAATGGGACTCAATGGGACTCAATGGGACCCAATGGGACCCAATGGAACCCAATGGAACCCAATGGAGCTCAATGGAACCCAATGGGACTCAATGGAACCCAATGGAAACCAATGGGACTCAATGGGACCCAATGGAACCCAATGGAGCCCAATGGAACCCAATGGGACTCAATGGGACCCAATGGAACTCAATGAAACCCAATGGGGCCCAATGGGACCCAATGGAACCCAATGGGACCCAATGGAACCCAATGGGACCCAATGGAACCCAATGGGACTCAATGGGACCCAATGGGACTCAATGGGACCCAATGGGACTCAATGGAACCCAATGGAACCCAATGGAACCCAATGGGACTTAATGGGACCCAATGGGACTCAATGGGACCCAATGGGACTCAATGGAACCCAATGGAACCCAATGGAACCCAATGGGACTTAATGGGACCCAATGGGACTCAATGGGACCCAATGGGACTCAATGGGACCCAATGGGACTCAACCCAACCCATGGTGCCCCACGGCTGCCCCATAGCGCCCCATAGCGCCCCCCGGCGCTCACCGGCTCGCGCCGCCTCCAGCAGTTCAGGGCGTCGGAAGCGCGGGACGGTGCGGTACAGGCGGGAGTAGACCCACACCTATGGGGAGACGTGTGGGGCGCCCCATAGATCCTGCCCCACACATCCCGACCCCCCCTGCCCCATAGATCCTGACCCACACATCCGGACCGCTCTGACCCATAGATCCTGAACCACACATCCCGACCCCACATATCCCGACCCCCCTGACCCATAGATCCTGCCCCACACATCCCAACCCCCCTGCCCCATAGATCCCTGCCCCATAGATCCCTGCCCCACACCTGCCGGCTCTGCATCCACACGTATTTGGTGTCGTCGTAGACGGTGCCCTCGCGGCTCAGACACGAGAAGAAACCCCTGGGGGGCACCTGGGGGTCACTATGGGGCAGCTATGGGGCGCTATGGGTCTCTACGGGTCTCTGTGGGTCTCTATGGGTCTCTATGGGTCTCTATGGGTCTCTATGGGGTCTCTGTGGGTCTCCATGGGTCTCTATGGGGTCTCTATGGGTCTCTGTGGGTCTCTATGGGTCTCTATGGGGTCTCTATGGGTCTCTGTGGGTCTCTATGGGTCTCTATGGGGTCTCTGTGGGTCTCTGTGGGTCTCTGTGGGGTCTCTGTGGGGTCTCTATGGGTCTCTGTGGGTCTCTATGGGTCTCTATGGGTCTCTATGGGGTCTCTATGGGGTCTCTGTGGGTCTCTATGGGGTCTCTGTGGGTCTCTATGGGGTCTCTGTGGGTCTCTATGGGTCTCTATGGGTCTCTGTGGGTCTCTGTGGGTCTCTATGGGGTCTCTATGGGTCTCTGTGGGTCTCTGTGGGTCTCTATGGGGTCTCTATGGGTCTCTGTGGGTCTCTGTGGGGTCTCTATGGGTCTCTATGGGTCTCTATGGGTCTCTGTGGGTCTCTATGGGGTCTCTATGGGTCTCTGTGGGTCTCTATGGGTCTCTATGGGTCTCTATGGGTCTCTATGGGGTCTCTGTGGGTCTCTGTGGGTCTCTATGGGTCTCTATGGGGTCTCTGTGGGTCTCTGTGGGTCTCTATGGGGTCTCTATGGGGTCTCTATGGGTCTCTGTGGGTCTCTATGGGTCTCTATGGGGTCTCTGTGGGTCTCTGTGGGTCTCTGTGGGGTCTCTGTGGGGTCTCTATGGGTCTCTGTGGGTCTCTATGGGTCTCTATGGGGTCTCTATGGGTCTCTATGGGTCTCTATGGGGTCTCTATGGGGTCTCTGTGGGTCTCTATGGGTCTCTATGGGGTCTCTATGGGTCTCTGTGGGTCTCTATGGGTCTCTATGGGGTCTCTATGGGTCTCTGTGGGTCTCTATGGGGTCTCTATGGGTCTCTGTGGGTCTCTATGGGTCTCTGGGGGTCTCTATGGGTCTCTATGGGGTCTCTGTGGGTCTCTATGGGTCTCTATGGGGTCTCTATGGGTCTCTGTGGGTCTCTATGGGTCTCTATGGGGTCTCTGTGGGTCTCTATGGGTCTCTATGGGTCTCTATGGGGTCTCTATGGGGTCTCTGTGGGTCTCTATGGGGTCTCTATGGTTCTCTATGGGGTCTCTGTGGGTCTCTATGGGTCTCTGTGGGTCTCTGTGGGTCTCTATGGGTCTCTATGGGTCTCTGTGGGTCTCTATGGGTCTCTATGGGTCTCTGTGGGTCTCTATGGGTCTCTGTGGGTCTCTATGGGGTCTCTATGGGTCTCTATGGGTCTCTGTGGGGTCTCTGTGGGTCTCTGTGGGTCTCTATGGGTCTCTATGGGTCTCTGTGGGTCTCTATGGGTCTCTATGGGTCTCTATGGGGTCTCTATGGGTCTCTATGGGGTCTCTATAGGGTCTCTGTGGGTCTCTATGGTCTCTATGGGTCTCTGTGGGTCTCTATGGGTCTCTATGGGTCTCTATGGGGTCTCTGTGGGTCTCTGTGGGGTCTCTATGGGTCTCTATGGGTCTCTATGGGTCGCTGTGGGTCTCTATGGGTCGCTATGGGTCGCTATGGGTCGCTATGGGTCGCTGTGGGTCTCTATGGGTCTCTATGGGTCGCTGTGGGTCTCTATGGGTCGCTATGGGTCGCTGTGGGTCGCTATGGGTCGCTGTGGGTCTCACCCGTGTTGGGGGTCGTGGGAGTTCCTCTCCCAGAAGGCGATGACACTGTCGAGTTCCGCCGCCACTCGCGCGCGCCACAACCTCAACGCCTCCATGGGGCAGAGCTGTGGGGCAGAGCCGTGGGGCAGAGCTGTGGAGAATAGCTGTGGGTCAGAGCTGTGGGGCAGCCCCACACACTCCCCACCCCACAGATCCCTCAGCCCTATAGATCATCTCAGCCCCACAAGTTGGGGGACAGAGAACCACCCCAGCAGCAGGGACGGCCCACAGTGTGTCTGCCCCATAAGTGTGGGGCCCAGAGGACCAAAGCGCACCCCTGCCCCATAAGTGCCCCCCCCTCCTTCCACCCAGCCCCACATCCCGCTGCCCCACACCCTTCCCAGCCCCATAGATCGGCCATGGGGGTCCCCAGAGCCCCCCCAGCTCCACAGCCCAGTGCCCCACAGCCCTGTGCCCCATAGATCGGCCATAGGGGTCCCCTCTGAGCCCCCACAGCCCCACATCCCGGTGCCCCACAGCCCTGTGCCCCATAGATCGGCCATGGGGGTCCCCAGAGCCCTCCGAGCCCCACATCCCAGTGCCCCACAGCCCTGTGCCCCATAGATCGGCCATGGGGGTCCCCACAGCGCTGCCCCACAGCCCCCAGAGCCCCCCGGGGGGGGAAGATGCGGAGCTGCCCCATAGCACTGCCCCATAGCACTGCCCCACAGCACTGCCCCACGGCACTGCCCCACGGCACCACTGCCCCATAGCACCGCCCCACCGCCCCATAGCACCGCACCACTGCCCCATAGCACTGCCCCACAGCACTGCCCCACAGCACTGCCCCATAGCACCGCCCCACTGCCCCATAGCACTGCCCCATAGCACTGCCCCACAGCACTGCCCCATAGCACCGCCCCACAGCCCCATAGCACTGCCCCACAGCACTGCCCCACAGCACTGCCCCATAGCACCGCCCCACTGCCCCATAGCACTGCCCCATAGCACCGCCCCACAGCCCCACAGCACTGCCCCACAGCACCGCCCCACAGCCCCATAGCACTGCCCCACAGCCCCATAGCACTGCCCCACAGCACCGCCCCACAGCACTGCCCCACTGCCCCATAGCACTGCCCCACAACACCGCCCCACAGCCCCACAGCACTGCCCCACAGCACTGCCCCACAGCCCCATAGCACTGCCCCACAACACCGCCCCACAGCCCCATAGCACCGCCCCACTGCCCCACAGCACTGCCCCACAGCACTGCCCCATAGCACCGCCCCACAGCCCCACAGCTCTGCCCCACAGCACTGCCCCACAGCCTCCCCTCAGCCCCCCCTCCGCAGCCCCACAGACGGCGGTGCCCCACACCCCCTCTGCCCCACAGATGGGCCCTCTCTCCCCCCCCCTCCGCCCCACAGCTCTCTCCCCGCGACCCACGGCGAGCTCCGTCCCGTCACGTGACCGCCGCCCCTCCCCCTCCTCCCCCCTCCCCTTTCCTCTCCCCTCCCCCACTCCACTCCCCCCACCCTCCCCCCTCCGCCCCATAAGTGTGGGGCACAGCCACCCCCCAGTCCCCCTCCGCCCCACAACTGCCCCTCCCCTCTCTCTCCGCCCCATAAGTGTGGGGCACAGCGACCCCCCAGTCCCCCTCCGCCCCACAACTGCCTCTCCCCCCTCTCTCCACCCCATAAGTGTGGGGCACAGCCACCCCCCTCCCCCCTCCCTCCGCCCCATAAGTGTGGGGCACAGCGACCCCCCTCCCCCCCCTCCTCCCCATAAGTGTGGGGCACAGCGACCCCCCTCCCCCCTCCCTCCGCCCCATAAGTGTGGGGCACAGCGACCCCCCTCCCCCCCCTCCTCCCCATAAGTGTGGGGCACAGCGACCCCCCCTCCCCCCTCTGCCCCATAAGTGTGGGGCGCAACGACCCCCCCAGTCCCCCTCCGCCCCATAAGTGTGGGGCACAGCGATCCCCTCCCCCCTCCCTCCGCCCCATAAGTGTGGGGTACAGCGACCCCCCCTCCCCCCTCTGCCCCATAAGTGTGGGGCACAGCCACCCCCCTCCCCCCTCCCTCCGCCCCATAAGTGTGGGGCACAGCGACCCCCCCTCCCCCCTCCGCCCCATAAGTGTGGGGCACAGCCACCCCCCTCCCCCCTCCCTCCGCCCCATAAGTGTGGGGCACAGCGACCCCCCTCCCCCCCCCTCCTCCCCATAAGTGTGGGGCACAGCGACCCCCCTCCCCCCTCCCTCCGCCCCATAAGTGTGGGGCACAGCGACCCCCCCAGTCCCCCCTCCGCCCCATAAGTGTGGGGCACAGTGAACCCCTCAGTCTCCCTCCGCCCCATAAGTGTGGGGCACAGCGACCCCCCTCCCCCTCTCTCCGCCCCATAAGTGTGGGGTGCAGCCACCCCCCAGTCCCCCCTCGGCCCCATAAGTGTGGGGCACAGTGAACCCCTCAGTCTCCCTCCGCCCCATAAGTGTGGGGCACAGCGACCCCCCTCCCCCTCTCTCCGCCCCATAAGTGTGGGGCGCAGCCACCCCCCTCCCCCCCTCTCCGCCCCATAAGTGTGGGGCACAGCCACCCCCCAGTCCCCCCTCCGCCCCATAAGTGTGGGGCACAGCCACCCCCCCTCCGCCCCACAAGTGCCCCCCCACTCCGCCCCATAAGTGTGGGGCACAGCGACCCCCCTGTCCCCCCTTCGCCCCACAAGTACCCCTCCCTCTCTCCGCCCCATAAGTGTGGGGCACAGCCACCCCCCTGTCCCCCTCCGCCCCCCAAGTGCCCCTTCCCCCTCTCTCCGCCCCATAAGTGTGGGGCACAGCCACCCCCCCCGCCCCCCTCCGCCCCATAAGTGCCCCTCCCCCCCCTCCCCCCCCCCCCAATAAAAACCCCTTTTTTTTTCTTCCAAAAAAATGTCTGTTTTTAATCGTTCAAAATAGCACAAAAACGACAGAGAGAGAGCGCGGGGGGGGAGGGGCGCTTGGGGGGCACAGAGGGGCACTTGGGGGGCACAGAGGGGCACTTGGGGGGCAGGGGAGGGCCCCCCCCGCTATGATCCACGGGGGCCGCCCCACAGCCGCCCCACAGCTCTGTACAAAACCTCCTCCCGGCTGCAAAGGGGGTAAAAAAAAGCCCCCCCCCCCCTCCCCCCGCCCCATAAGTCGCCCCATAAGTCGCCCCATAGCGGCGTTGTGTCCCCCCCCCCCCCGGATGTGTGGGGCAGTGGGAGCTGTGGGGCGTCACTGCCCATCGGCCTTCGGCTTCTTTGGAGCGGATTTCCTGTGGGGAAGAGAAGGGGGGGAGATGTGGGGCTGCCCCATAGCGCTGCCCCATAGCAGTGCCCCATAGCCCCATAGCGCTGCCCCACAGCCCCAGAGCGCTGCCCCATAGCACTGCCCTATAGCCCCCATAGCGCTGCCCCATAGCAGTGCCCCATAGCCCCATAGCGCTGCCCCACAGCCCCAGAGCGCTGACCCATAGCGCTGCCCCATAGCGCTGCCCCAGAGCCCCACAGCACTGCCCCATAGCGCTGCCCCATTGCCCCATAGCACTGCCCTATAGCCCCATAGCAGTGCCCCACAGCCCCATAGCACTGCCCCATAGCGCTGCCCCACAGCCCCATAGCGCTGCCCCATAGCGCTGCCCCATAGCCCCATAGCAGTGCCCCACAGCCCCATAGCACTGCCCCATAGCGCTGCCCCATAGCCCCATAGCGCTGCCCGCCCCGCCCCACACACCTCCCTCCTGACCCCCAACCAACCCCAACTCAGCCCCATAGATTCCCCCCCACAGCCCCCTGAACCCCAGAGATCCCCAAATCCTGCCCCACAGATCCCCCCCAGCCCCATAGATTCCCTCCCAGCCCCACAGATCCCCCTCAGCCCCATAGATCCCCCTCAGCCCCACAGATCCCCCTCTGCCCCACAGATCCCCCCCAGCCCCACAGATCCCTCCCAGCCCCACAGATCCCCCCAGCCCCATAGATCCCCCCCAGCCCCACAGATACCCCTCTGCCCCACAGATCCCCCTCTGCCCCATAGATCTCCCCCAGCCCCACAGATCCCCCCTGCCCCACAGATCCCCCTCTGCCCCATAGATCCCCCCCTGCCCCATAGATCCCCTCTGCCCCATAGATCCTCCCCTGCCCCACAGATCCCCCCCAGCCCCATAGATCCCCCTCTGCCCCACAGATCCCCCTCTGCCCCATAGATCCCCCTCAGCCCCACAGATCCCCCCCAGCCCCATAGATCCCCCCCTGCCCCACAGACCCCCCCCTGCCCCACAGATCCCCTCTGCCCCACAGATCCCCCCCTGCCCCACAGATCCCCCTCTGCCCCACAGATCCCCCCCAGCCCCATAGATCCCCCCCAGCCCCATAGATCCCCTCTGCCCCACAGATCCCTCCCAGCCCCATAGATCCCCCCAGCCCCACAGATCCCCCCAGCCCCACAGATCCCCCCTGCCCCATAGATCCCCCCAGCCCCACAGATCCCCCTCTGCCCCACAGATCCCCCCCAGCCCCACAGACCCCCCCTGCCCCACAGATCCCCCCCTGCCCCACAGATCCCCCCCCGCCCCATAGATCCCCCCCGCCCCACAGACCCCCCCTGCCCCACAGATCCCCCTCAGCCCCACAGATCCCCCCCTGCCCCATAGATCCCCCACAGCCCCACAGATGCCCTCTGCCCCACAGATCCCCCCCTGCCCCATAGATCCCCCCCTGCCCCACAGATCTCCAACCCTGCCCCATAGATCCCTCCCCAGACCCATAGATTTCCTTCTTAACCCCATAGATCCCCCCCAGCCCCATAGATCCCCTCTGCCCCACAGATCCCCCCCAGCCCCACAGATCCCTCCCTGCCCCATAGATCCCCCCCTGCCCCACAGATCCCCTCTGCCCCATAGACCCCCCCCTGCCCCACAGATCCCCCTCTGCCCCACAGATCCCCCCCAGCCCCATAGATCCCCCCTGCCCCACAGATCCCCTCTGCCCCATAGACCCCCCCCAGCCCCACAGATCCCCTCTGCCCCACAGATCCCCCCCTGCCCCACAGATCCCCTCTGCCCCACAGATCCCCCCTGCCCCACAGATCCCCACTCACAGGTCGGGGGAGGACAGCGGCCGCTTCCCGCCCGGTTTGGCCACCGCTCCGTCCTTGTTGGACTCTGGGGGGAAACGGGAACCTCAGGACCCCCAAGTGTGGGGCAGCCCCATAACTCACTTCTGAACCACATGAGAGCCACCAAACCCTCATCCCATGACCACAGCTCTTCTCATTGAGGTTCTCCAGACCCTCCACGATGGTTCCATCCCCTCCCTCATGGCTCTATCTCCACCGTAACCCCTCCTTGGTGCCCCCTACGTGTGGGGCAGCCCCATAACTCCCTTCTGAACCACATTAGAGCCATCGATCTGTCCTACCATGACCATAACTCTTCTCATTGATGTTCTCCAGACCCTCCATGATGGTTCCATCACCTCAATCTCCACCGTAACCCCTCCGTGGCGCCCCCCAAGTTGTGGGGCAGCCCCATAACTCCCTTTTGAACCCCATTAGAACCATCAATTTGTCCTACTATGACCGTAACTCTTCTCATTGATGTTCTCCAGACCCACCACGATGGTTCCATCCCCTCATTGATGGCTCTATCTGCGCTCTAACCCCCGTGTGGCGCCCCCCAAGTTATGGGTCAGCCCCCTAACTGACCTTGGAGCCACCGGACCTGTGTGGCGGGGCCGTAGCCTTTGTCGTTGCGGGCGGCGATGCGGAAGATGATGGCGGGTTTGGTGGTGTGGTCGATGTGGGCGGCGGCGAGGCTGCCGGCCTGCACCAGGCACGCCGGGCTGGGCCCGCAGTACACCCGCAGGAAGGCCAGCGGCGACGCCCCCGCGCGGCCCTCCGGTGCCGATGACGGTGATGGTGACGCCGATGCGGTGGTGGCGGTGGCGGTGGCGGTGGCGGCGGCGGTGGCGGCGGTGGCGCCGCTCTGAATGGCCAAATAGACGGAGTACTCCACGATGCGCCCCGAGGTGACCGAGGGCGGCTCCCACGTCAGGTGCGCCCCATCGGGGCTCTGCGGGGGGACAGCGGGGGCGGAGGGTGAGTGTGGGGCAGAGGGGGGCAGTGTGGGGCGGAGGGTGAGTGTGGGGCAGAGGGGGGCGGAGGGTGAGTGTGGGGCGGGTGTGGGGCAGAGGGTGAGTGTGGGGCAGTGTGGGGCAGTGTGGGGCAGAGGGTGAGTGTGGGGCAGTGTGGGGCAGAGGGTAAGTGTGGGGCAGAGGGTGAGTGTGGGGTGGGTGTGGGGCAGAGGGTGAGTGTGGGGCGGGTGTGGGGCGGAGGGTGAGTGTGGGGCGGGTGTGGGGCGGAGGGTGAGTGTGGGGTGGGTGTGGGGCAGAGGGTGAGTGTGGGGCGGGTGTGGGGCAGAGAGTCAGTGTGGGGCAGAGGGTGAGTGTGGGGCAGTGTGGGGCAGAGGGTGAGTGTGGGGCGGGTGTGGGGCAGAGGGTAAGTGTGGGGTGGGTGTGGGGCAGAGAGTGAGTGTGGGGTGGGTGTGGGGCAGAGGGTAAGTGTGGGGCAGAGGGTGAGTGTGGGGCGGGTGTGGGGCAGAGAGTGAGTGTGGGGTGGGTGTGGGGCAGAGAGTGAGTGTGGGGTGGGTGTGGGGCAGAGGGTAAGTGTGGGGTGGGTGTGGGGCAGAGAGTGAGTGTGGGGCGGGTGTGGGGCAGAGGGTGAGTGTGGGGTGGGTGTGGGGCAGAGGGTAAGTGTGGGGCAGAGGGTGAGTGTGGGGTGGGTGTGGGGCAGAGGGTGAGTGTGGGGTGGGTGTGGGGCAGAGGGTGAGTGTGGGGTGGGTGTGGGGCAGAGAGTGAGTGTGGGGTGGGTGTGGGGCGGAGGGTGATTGTGGGGCAGTGTGGGGCAGAGGGTGAGTGTGGGGCAGAGGGGGGCAGAGGGTGAGTGTGGGGCAGAGGGTGAGTGTGGGGCAGTGTGGGGCGGAGGGTGAGTGTGGGGCGGGTGTGGGGCAGAGGGTGAGTGTGGGGCAGTGTGGGGCAGAGGGTAAGTGTGGGGCAGAGGGTGAGTGTGGGGCGGGTGTGGGGCAGAGGGTGAGTGTGGGGCAGTGTGGGGCGGAGGGTGAGTGTGGGGTGGGTGTGGGGCAGAGGGTGAGTGTGGGGCGGGTGTGGGGCAGAGAGTGAGTGTGGGGTGGGTGTGGGGCGGAGGGTGATTGTGGGGCAGTGTGGGGCAGAGGGTGAGTGTGGGGCAGAGAGGGGCAGAGGGTGAGTGTGGGGCAGTGTGGGGCAGAGGGTGAGTGTGGGGCAGAGGGGGGCAGAGGGTGAGTGTGGGGCAGAGGGGGGCAGAGGGTGAGTGTGGGGCAGAGGGGGGCAGAGGGTGAGTGTGGGGCAGAGGGGGGCAGAGGGTGAGTGTGGGGCAGTGTGGGGCGGTGGGTGAGTGTGGGGCGGGTGTGGGGCAGAGGGTGAGTGTGGGGCAGTGTGGGGCAGAGGGTAAGTGTGGGGCAGAGGGTGAGTGTGGGGCGGGTGTGGGGCAGAGGGTGAGTGTGGGGCAGTGTGGGGCGGAGGGTGAGTGTGGGGCAGAGGGTGAGTGTGGGGCGGGTGTGGGGCAGAGGGTGAGTGTGGGGTGGGTGTGGGGCGGAGGGTGAGTGTGGGGCAGTGTGGGGCGGAGGGTGATTGTGGGGCAGTGTGGGGCAGAGGGTGAGTGTGGGGCAGTGTGGGGCAGAGGGTGAGTGTGGGGCAGAGGGGGGCAGAGGGTGAGTGTGGGGCAGTGTGGGGCGGAGGGTGAGTGTGGGGCGGGTGTGGGGCAGAGGGTGAGTGTGGGGCAGTGTGGGGCAGAGGGTGAGTGTGGGGTGGGTGTGGGGCAGAGAGTGAGTGTGGGGCAGAGAGGGGCAGAGGGTGAGTGTGGGGCAGAGGGGGGCAGAGGGTGAGTGTGGGGTGGGTGTGGGGCAGAGGGTGAGTGTGGGGCAGTGTGGGGCAGTGTGGGGCGGAGGGTGAGTGTGGGGCAGAGGGTGAGTGTGGGGCAGTGTGGGGCAGAGGGTAAGTGTGGGGCGGGTGTGGGGCAGAGGGTGAGTGTGGGGCAGAGGGGGGCAGAGGGTGAGTGTGGGGCAGTGTGGGGCAGAGGGTAAGTGTGGGGCAGAGGGTGAGTGTGGGGCAGTGTGGGGCAGAGGGTGAGTGTGGGGCAGAGTGGGGCAGAGGGTGAGTGTGGGGCAGAGAGGGGCAGAGGGTGAGTGTGGGGCAGAGTGGGGCAGAGGGTGAGTGTGGGGCAGTGTGGGGCAGAGGGTGAGTGTGGGGCAGAGAGGGGCAGAGGGTGAGTGTGGGGCAGTGTGGGGCAGAGGGTGAGTGTGGGGCAGAGGGGGGCAGAGGGTGAGTGTGGGGCAGAGAGGGGCAGAGGGTGAGTGTGGGGCAGAGTGGGGCAGAGGGTGAGTGTGGGGCAGTGTGGGGCAGAGGGTGAGTGTGGGGCAGAGAGGGGCAGAGGGTGAGTGTGGGGCAGAGGGGGGCAGAGGGTGAGTGTGGGGCAGAGAGGGGCAGAGGGTGAGTGTGGGGCAGAGTGGGGCAGAGGGTGAGTGTGGGGCAGTGTGGGGCAGAGGGTGAGTGTGGGGCAGAGAGGGGCAGAGGGTGAGTGTGGGGCAGTGTGGGGCAGAGGGTGAGTGTGGGGCAGAGGGGGGCAGAGGGTGAGTGTGGGGCAGAGTGGGGCAGAGGGTGAGTGTGGGGCAGTGTGGGGCAGAGGGTGAGTGTGGGGCAGAGAGGGGCGGAGGGTGAGTGTGGGGCAGTGTGGGGCAGAGGGTGAGTGTGGGGCAGAGGGGGGCAGAGGGTGAGTGTGGGGCAGTGTGGGGCAGAGGGTGAGTGTGGGGCAGAGAGGGGCGGAGGGTGAGTGTGGGGCAGTGTGGGGCAGAGGGTGAGTGTGGGGCAGAGAGGGGCGGAGGGTGAGTGTGGGGCAGTGTGGGGCAGAGGGTGAGTGTGGGGCAGAGAGGGGCGGAGGGTGAGTGTGGGGCAGTGTGGGGCAGAGGGTGAGTGTGGGGCAGTGTGGGGCGGAGGGTGAGTGTGGGGCAGAGGGTGAGTGTGGGGCAGAGGGTGAGTGTGGGGTGGGTGTGGGGCAGAGGGTCAGTGTGGGGCAGAGGGGTCAGTGTGGGGCAGAGAGGGGTCAGTGTGGGGCAGAGGGGTCAGTGTGGGGCAGAGGGGTCAGTGTGGGGCAGAGAGGGGTCAGTGTGGGGCAGAGGGGTCAGTGTGGGGCAGAGGGGGGCGGGTGTGAGGCAGAGAGGGGTCAGTGTGGGGCAGAGGGGTCAGTGTGGGGCACAGAGGGGTCAGTGTGGGGCAGAGGGGTCAGTGTGGGGCAGAGGGGTCAGTGTGGGGCACAGAGGGGTCAGTGTGGGGCAGAGGGGTCAGTGTGGGGCAGAGAGGGGTCAGTGTGGGGCAGTGGGGTCAGTGTGGGGCAGAGGGGGGCGGGTGTGGGGCAGAGAGGGGTCAGTGTGGGGCACAGAGGGGTCAGTGTGGGGCAGAGAGGGGTCAGTGTGGGGCAGAGGGGGCTCAGTGTGGGGCAGAGGGGGACGGGCAGGTGTGGGGTAGGTGTGGGGCAGAGTGGGTGCCATGGGTCACGCTATGGGGCAGAGGGGATTCTGTAGGGCAGGGGCGGCCATTTTGGACAGGGCCCGGTCACGCTATGGGGCAGAGGTGGTGCTGTGGGTCACTCTATGGGTCAGGGAAGATTCTATGGGTCACACTATGGGTCTGGGGAGATTCTATGGGTCACGCTATGGGTCCAGGGGGATTCCATGGGGCGGGGGTGGCCATTTTGGACAGGGCCCGGTCACGCTATGGGGCAGAGCTGGCACTGTGGGTCACGCTATGGGTCACGGGGGATTCTGTGGGGCACTCTATGGGTCCGGGGGGATTCTGTGGGTCACTCTATGGGGCAGGGCGGTTACTGTGGGTCACGCTATGGGGCAGAGCAGACTCTGTGAGGTGAGGGCGGCCATTTTGGACAGGGCCTGGTTACGCTATGGGGCAGAACTGGCACTGTGGGTCACTCTATGGGTCCGGGGGGATTCTGTGGGTCACTCTATGGGTCAGGGCGGTTACTGTGGGTCACGCTATGGGGCAGAGTGGATTCTGTGGAGCAGGAGCGGCCATTTTGGACAGGGCCCGGTCATGCTATGGGGCAGAGCTGGCGCTGTGGGTCACGCTATGGGTCAGGGGGGATTCTGTGGGGCAGGGGCGGCCATTTTGGACAGGGCCCGGTCACGCTATGGGGCAGAACTGGCACTGTGGGTCACGCTATGGGTCAGGGGGGATTCTGTGGGTCACACTATGGGTCTGGGGGGATTCTATGGGTCACGCTATGGGTCCGGGGGGATTCCGTGGGGTGGGGGTGGCCATTTTGGACAGGGCCCAGTCAGGCTATGGGGCAGAGCTGGCGCTGTGGGTCACGCGATGGGGCAGGGGGGATTCTATGGGTCACTCTATGGGTCAGGGGGGATTCTATGGGTCACGCTATGGGTCCAGGGGGATTCCATGGGGCGGGGGTGGCCATTTTGGACAGGGCCCGGTCACGCTATGGGGCAGAGCTGGCACTGTGGGTCACGCTATGGGTCACGGGGGATTCTGTGGGTCACTCTATGGGTCCGGGGGGATTCTATGGGTCACACTATGGGGCAGGATGGATTCTATGGGTCACACTATGGGGCAGGGTGGACTCTGTGGGGCAGGAGCAGCCATTTTGGACAGGGCCCGGTCACACTATGGGGCAGAGCGGGTGCTGTGGGTCCCGCTATGGGTCCGGGGGATCCTGTGGGTCCCGCTATGGGTCCGGGGCACGCCGTGGGTCCGGCCGTGGGTCGCACCTTGCTGATCTTGATGGCGCAGGGCGCCCCGGGGAAGCCGGGCAGACACGTTTTGAAGGCCGAGAGATCGGAGAAGGGTCCGCGGCCGCAGGCGTTGAGCGCCGCCACCCGGAACTTATAGGCAGTGCCGGGCTGGAGCTCCTGGCGGCGGAGCTGAGAGTGGTCCGGCACCGAGAGCGCCTCCTCCTGCGGCAACGGCGGCAACGGCACCGCCCCGGGGGACAACGGAGACCAACGGGAACCAATGAGAACCAACGGAACCCAACGGGAACCAATGAGACCCAACGGGAAACAAAGGGACCCAACGGAACCCAATGGGACCCAATGGGACCCAATGAGACCCAATGGGACCCAATGGGACTCAATGGGACTCAATGGGACCCAATGGGACACAATGGGACTCAATGGGACTCAATGGGACCCAATGGGACCCAATGGGACTCAATGGAACCCAATGGGACTCAATGGAACCCAATGGAACCCAATGGAACCCAATGGAACCCAATGGGACCCAATGGGACTCAATGGAACCCAATGGAACCCAATGGGACCCAATGGAACTCAATGGAACCCAATGGAACCCAATGGAACCCAATGGGACCCAATGGAACTCAATGGGACCCAATGGAACCCAATGGGACCCAATGGGAGCCAATTGGACCCAACGGCCACACCAGGAACCCAACAGTGGCCTCTGGGAACCCATCGGTGACCACAAAGAAGCCCACAGGGCCACCAAAGACCCAATGGTGGCCACCAGGAACCCAACAATGGCCACATAGAAACCCACAGGGACATCAAGAACCCAATGATGGCCACCAGGAACCCATCAGTGGCCACACAGAAGCCAATAGGGATAGCCAAGAACCCAACGATAGCCACCAGAAAGCCAATGATGGCCACCAGGAACCCATCGGTGGCCACATAGAAGCCCACAGGGCCACCAAGGAACCAACGGTGGCCACATGGAAACCCAGAGGGCCATCAAGAACCCAATGGTGGCCACCAAGAGCTCAATGATGGCCACCAGGAACCCAACGATGGCCACCAGGAATCCAACAATGGCCACCAGAAGCCCACAGGGACATCAAGAACCCAACAGTGGCCACCAGGAACCCCATGGTGGCCACCAGGAACCCAATGATGGCCACCAGGAACCCAACAGTGGCCACCAGGAACCCAACGATGGCCACCAGGAACCCATAGGGACATCAAGAACTCAATGGTGGCCACCAGGAACCCAACAGTGGCCACCAGGAACCCAACGATGGCCACCAGGAACCCAACAGTGGCCACCAGGAACCCATAGGGACATCAAGAACTCAACGATGGCCACCAGGAACCCAACAATGGCCACCAGGAACCCAACGGTGGCCACCAAGAACCCAACGATGGCCACCAGGAACCCAACAATGGCCACCAGGAACCCATAGGGACATCAAGAACCCAATGATGGCCACCAGAAACCCAACAATGGCCACCAGGAACCCAACAATGGCCACCAGGAACCCAACAATGGCCACCAGGAACCCATAGGGACATCAAGAACTCAACGATGGCCACCAGGAACCCAACGATGTCCCCCAGGAACCCCCCGGTGCCCCTGCGGTGACCCCGCGGTGACCCCGCGGTGACTCACGTCGGGGGCGGCGCCGTCGTCGCTGGGGAGGAAGTAGTGGGTGACCATCATGGTGGTGCCCTTCACCACCCCCACATCGAACCACTGATTCTCCTTCTTGGAGGGAACCTTCGGCGGCGCCGCGGGGAGAGCCCTCTGGGGAAACTGAGTCACCACCCGGCAACGACACACGGCTCCGACCCACAGCGACCCATAGCGACCCACAGCTCTGACCCATAGCGACCCACGGCTCTGACCCACGGCTCTGACCCACCGCTCTGACCCACGGCTGACCCAGAGCGACCCACGGCGACCCACGGCTGACCCATAGCGACCCACGGCTCTGACCCACAGCGACCCACGGCTCTGACCCAGAGCACCCTCCTTCTGACCCACAGCTGACCCATAGCTGACCCATAGCTCTGACCCATAGCGACCCATAGCCCTGACCCACAGCTGACCCACAGCTCTGACCCATAGCTCTGACCCATAGCGCCCTCCTCTGCCCCATAGTGCCCTCCTTCTGACCCACGGCTGACCCATAGCTGACCCATAGCTGACCCACGGCTCTGACCCATAGCGACCCACGGCTGACCCACGGCTGAGCCATAGCTGACCCACCGCTCTGACCCATAGCGACCCACGGCTCTGACCCACGGCTGACCCATAGCTGACCCATAGCTCTGACCCATAGCGACCCACGGCTCTGACCCACGGCTGACCCATAGCTGACCCATAGCGACCCACGGCTCTGACCCATCGCTCTGACCCATAGCGACCCACGGCTCTGACCCATAGCTCTGACCCATAGCTGACCCATAGCGACCCACGGCTCTGACCCATAGCTCTGACCCATAGCTGACCCATAGCGACCCACGGCTCTGACCCATAGCTCTGACCCATAGCGACCCACAGCGACCCACGGTTGACCCATAGCTCTGACCCATAGCTGACCCATAGCGACCCACGGCTCTGACCCATAGCTCTGACCCATAGCGACCCACGGCTCTGACCCACGGCTGACCCATAGCTGACCCATAGCGACCCACGGCTCTGACCCACGGTGACCCACGGCTGACCCATGGCTGACCCATAGCTGACCCACAGCTCTGACCCATAGCGCCCTCCTCTGACCCACAGCTCTGACCCATAGCTGACCCATGGCTGACCCATAGCTGACCCACGGCTCTGACCCATAGCTCTGACCCACGGCTCTGACCCATAGCGCCCTCCTCTGACCCATAGTGCCCTCCTCTGCCCCATAGCGCCCTCCTTCTGACCCACGGCTGACCCACAGCTCTGACCCATAGCTCTGACCCACAGCTGACCCATAGTGACCCACAGCTGACCCATGGCTGACCCACAGCCATCCAGAGGCCTTCTGCCCCATAGCGCCCTCCTCTGCCCCATAGCGCCCTCCCTCTGCCCCATAGCGCCCTCCTTCTGCCCCACAGTGCCCTCCTCTGCCCCATAGCGCCCTCCTCCACCCCACAGCGCCCTCCCTGCCCCATAGCGCCCTCCTCTGCCCCATAGCACCCTCAGTCTGCCCCATAGCGCCCCCCCCGCCCCATAGCGCCCTCCTCTGCCCCATAGCGCCCTCCCCTGCCCCATAGCGCCCTCCCTGCCCCACAGCGCCCTCCCCTGCCCCATAGCACCCTCCTCTGCCCCATAGCGCCCTCCCCTGCCCCATAGCGCCCTCCCTGCCCCACAGCGCCCTCCTCCGCCCCATAGCACCCTCCCCTGCCCCATAGCACCCTCCCTGCCCCACAGCGCCCTCCTCTGCCCCATAGCGCCCTCCCTGCCCCATAACGCCCTCCTCTTCCCCATAGCGCCCTCCCCGCCCCATAGCGCCCCCCCTGCCCCACAGCGCCCTCCCTCTGCCCCATAGCGCCCTCCTCCGCCCCATAGCACCCTCCCTGCCCCACAGCGCCCTCCCTGCCCCATAGCGCCCTCCTCTTCCCCATAGCGCCCTCCCCGCCCCATAACGCCCTCCCTGCCCCATAGCGCCCTCCTCTTCCCCATAGCACCCTCCCCCTGCCCCACAGCACCCTCCTCCGCCCCATAGCACCCTCCCTGCCCCATAGCGCCCTCCTCTGCCCCATAGCACCCTCCCCCTGCCCCACAGCACCCTCCTCCACCCCACAGCGCCCTCCCTGCCCCATAGCGCCCTCCTCCGCCCCATAGCGCCCTCCCTGCCCCATAGCGCCCTCCTCCGCCCCACAGCGCCCTCCCTGCCCCACAGCGCCCTCCCCGCCCCATAGCACCCTCCCTGCCCCATAGCACCCTCCCTGCCCCACAGCGCCCCCCCCGCCCCATAGCGCCCCCCAACTCACCCCCGGGCCGGGTTCGAGGCCGTTGGCCACTTCGGGCCCTGCGGTGGCCACCGGGAGCTTCGCCCCTCCCCCCACGGGTTGGGGGGCGACGAAGGCGCCGGGGGGGGCCAGGGCTGGGGGGAGGGGCACGTGGGGGGCTGCCCCATAGCCACCGACCCCCCCCCACCCCACAGCGCCCCCCAAGTGACCCACGGAGAGATCTCTGACCCACAGCGCCCCCCAAGTGACCCACAGTGCCCTCCCAGTGCCCCACAGCGCCCCCCATTCCCCCCATTTCGCCCCCCAGCGCCCCATAGCGCCCTCCCAGTGCCCCCCAGCGCCCCATATCACCCCCCAGCACCCCATAGTGCCCCATAGTGCCCTCCCAGTGCCCCATAGCGCCCCCCCAGAGCCCTCCAAGTGCCCCATAGTGCCCCATAATGCCCTCCCAGCGCCCCATAGCGCCCCCCATTCCCCCCATATCACCCCCCAGCGCCCCATAGCGCCCCCCATTCCCCCCATATCACCCCCCAGCGCCCCATAGTGCCCCATAGCGCCCTCCCAGTGCCCCATAGCGCCCCCCATTCCCCCCATAGCGCCCCCCAGCGCCCCATAGCGCCCTCCCAGTGCCCCCCAGCGCCCCATATCACCCCCCAGCACCCCATAGTGCCCCATAGTGCCCTCCCAGTGCCCCATAGCGCCCCCCAGAGCCCTCCAAGTGCCCCATAGTGCCCCATAATGCCCTCCCAGCGCCCCATAGCGCCCCCCATTCCCCCCATATCACCCCCCAGCGCCCCATAGCGCCCCCCCTTCCCCCCATATCACCCCCCAGCGCCCCATAGTGCCCCATAGCGCCCTCCCAGTGCCCCATAGCGCCCCCCATTCCCCCCATAGCGCCCCCCAGCGCCCCATAGCGCCCTCCCAGTGCCCCCCAGCGCCCCATATCACCCCCCAGCACCCCATAGTGCCCCATAGTGCCCTCCCAGTGCCCCATAGCGCCCCCCAGAGCCCTCCAAGTGCCCCATAGTGCCCCATAATGCCCTCCCAGCGCCCCATAGCGCCCCCCATTCCCCCCATATCACCCCCCAGCGCCCCATAGCGCCCCCCATTCCCCCCCTATCACCCCCCAGCGCCCCATAGTGCCCCATAGCGCCCTCCCAGTGCCCCATAGCGCCCCCCATTCCCCCCATAGCGCCCCCCAGCGCCCCATAGCGCCCTCCCAGCGCCCCATAGCGCCCCCCATTCCCCCCATAGCGCCCCCCATAGTGCCCCCAATTCCTCCCATATTGCCCCCCAGCGCCCCATAGCGCCCCATAGCGCCCCCCATTCCCCCCATAGCGCCCCCCATAGCGCCCCCCATTCCCCCCATAGCGCCCCCCAGTGCCCCATAGCGCCCCCCACCGCCCTTCCAGTGCCCCATAGCGCCCCCCCAGCGCCCCATATCGCCCCCCATTCCCCCCATAGCGCCCCCCAGTGCCCCATAGCACCCCCCATTCCCCCCATAGCGCCCCCCATAGTGCCCCCAATTCCTCCCATATTGCCCCCCAGCGCCCCATAGCACCCCATAGCGCCCCCCATTCCCCCCATAGCGCCCCCCATAGCGCCCCCAATTCCCCCCATAGCGCCCCCAATTCCCCCCATATTGCCCCCCATAGTGCCCCCCAGCGCCCCATAGCGCCCCCCATTCCCCCATAGCGCCCTCCCAGCGCCCCATATTGCCCCATATTGCCCCATATCGCCCCATATTGCCCCATATCGCCCATAGCGCCCCATATCGCCCATATCGCCCCATATCGCCCCATGGCGCCCCATATCGCCCATATCGCCCCATATCGCCCCATATCGCCCCATATCGCCCCCCAGCGCCCCATATCACCCCCTATCGCCCCCCGGCGCCCCCTCTCACCGTCGGGGGGCGCGGGGGTGTCCCCCAGGCCGTTGGGGGCCCCCTCGGGTTCGTTGAGGCTGTCGGCGGGGGCGAGCGCCTCCGTGGGGAGGTGCTGTGGGGCCGAGAGCTGTGGGGCGGCGGCGATGGGGGGCGGCGGGGGGGGGGGGGCGGCGTGTGGGGCGCGGGGGGGGGCGGCGCCGCCGTGGGGCTCTGCACCAACGCCGCCAACTCCTGCTGAGTCAGCACGATGGGCACCGCCCCCGCGGCCACCGCCGACCCCTCCGAGCCGGCCACCACCGACCCCGGCACCGAACCAGCGCCCAGTGGCTCCCCGGGACCTGCGGGGGCAACCGGAACCATCCATGGGCTACCGAATCCATCCATGCGGCTACCGAATCCAGCAATGGGCTACCGGATCCATCCATGGGCTACCGGATCACCAATGGGCTACCGGATCCATCCATGCGGCTACCGAATCACCCAATGGGCTACCGGAACCATCCATGGGGCAACCGGAACCATCCATGGGGCTACCGAATCCATCCATGGGCTACCGGATCACCAATGGGCTACCGGATCCATCCATGCGGCTACCGGAACCAGCAATGGGCTACCGGATCCATCAATGGGCTACCGGATCCAGCAATGGGCTACCAGATCCATCCATGGGCTACCGGATCACCAATGGGCTACCGGATCCATCCATGGGCAACCGGATCCAGCAATGGGCTACCGGATCCACCAATGGGCTACCGGATCCATCCAGGGGCTACTGGATCCACCATGGGCTACCAGATCCATCCATGGGCTACCGGATCCACCAATGGGGCTACCGGATCACCAATGGGCTACCGGATCCATCAATGGGCTACTGGATCCACCAATGGGCTACCGGATCCATCCATGGGCTACCGGATCCACCATGGGCTACCGGATCCACCAATGGGCTACCGGATCCACCAATGGGCTACCAAATCCAGCAATGGGCTACTGGATCCAGCAATGGGCTACCAGAACCACCAATGGGCTACCGGATCCACCATGGGCTACCAGATCCAGCAATGGCTACCGGATCCACCATGGGCTACCAAATCCACCAATGGGCTACCGGATCTATCCATGGGCTACCGGATCCAGCAATGGGCTACCAAATCCAGCAATGGGCTACCAGAACCATCCATGGGCTACCGGATCCATCCATGGGCTACCAAATCAACCAATGGGCTACTGGATCCATCCATGGGGCAACCGGAACCATCCATGGGGCTACCGAATCCATCCATGGGCTACCGGATCCACCAATGGGGCTACCGGATCCACCAATGGGGCTACCGGATCACCAATGGGGCTACCGGATCCACCAATGGGGCTACCGGATCACCAATGGGCTACCAGATCCATCCATGCGGCTACCGGAACCAGCAATGGGCTACCGGATCCATCCATGGGGCAACCGGATCACCCAATGGGGCCATCAACCCCCCCCGCCCCACACTGTGCCCCACACATCACCTGTGGGTGCCCCTCAGTCTGCCCCACAGCGACCCCTGTCCATCCTGCCCCACATCTGCCCCACATCTGCCCCACACCTCGCCTGACCCTTACCCCCATCCTGCCCCACATCTGACCCACATCTCACCCGGCCCTTACCCCCATGTCCCGCCCCACATCTGCCCCACACCTCGCCTGACCCTTACCCCCATCCTGCCCCACATCTGCCCCACACCTCGCCTGACCCTTACCCCCCCATCCTGCCCCACATCTGCCCCACATCCACCCCACACCTCGCCTGACCCTCACCCCCATCCTGCCCCACACCGACCCCCTGTCCTGCCCCACATCTGCCCCACACCTCAGCTGACCCTTACCCCCCTGTCCTGCCCCACATCTCACCCGGCCCTTACCCCCATCCTGCCCCACACCTGCCCCACATCCACCCCACACCTCACCCAACCCTTACCCCCCTGTCCTGCCCCACATCTGCCCCACATCCACCCCACACCTCGCCTGACCCTTACCCCCCTGTCCTGCCCCACATCTGCCCCACATCCACCCCACACCTCGCCTGACCCTTACCCCCCTGTCCTACCCCACATCTGCCCCATATCTCACCCAACCCTTACCCCCCTGTCCTGCCCCATATCTGCCCCACACCTCAGCCAACCCTTACCCCACATCCTGCCCCACACCGTCCCCCCATCCTGCCCCACATCCGCCCCACACCTCACCCAACCCTTACCCCCCTGTCCTGCCCCACACCGACCCCCTGCCCTGCCCCACATCCGCCCCACACCTCACCCGGCACTTACCCCCATCCCGCCCCACACCGACCCCCGTCCTGCCCCACATCTGCCCCACATCTCACCCAACCCTTATCCCCCCATCCTGCCCCACATCTGCCCCACATCCACCCCACACCTCGCCTGACCCTTACCCCCCTGTCCTGCCCCACATCTGACCCACATCTCACCCAACCCTTACCCCCATCCTGCCCCACATCTGCCCCACATCCACCCCACACCTCGCCTGACCCTCACCCCCATCCTGCCCCACACCGACCCCCTGTCCTGCCCCACATCTGCCCCACACCTCACCCAACCATTACCCCCCTGTCCTGCCCCACATCCGCCCCACATCTCACCCAATCCTTACCCCCATCCTGCCCCACACTGACCCCCTGTCCTGCCCCACATCTGCCCCACACCTCAGCTGACCCTTACCCCCCTGTCCTGCCCCACATCTCACCCGGCCCTTACCCCCATCCTGCCCCACATCTGCCCCACATCCACCCCACACCTCGCCTGACCCTTACCCCCCTGTCCTGCCCCACATCTGCCCCATATCTCACCCAACCCTTACCCCCCTGTCCTGCCCCATATCTGCCCCACACCTCACCCGGCCCTTACCCCCCTGTCCTGCCCCACACCAACCCCCCGTCCTGCCCCACATCTGCCCCACACCTCACCCGGCCCTTACCCCCCTGTCCTGCCCCACATCCACCCCACATCACACCCAACCCTTACCCCCATCCTGCCCCACATCTGCCCCACATCTCACCCGACCATTACCCCCCTGTCCTGCCCCACATCTGCCCCACACCTCACCCGGCCCTTACCCCCATCCTGCCCCACATCTGCCCCACACCTCACCCAACCCTTACCCCCATCCTGCCCCACATCTGCCCCACACCTCACCCGCCTCCCCCCTGCCCCCCATCCCGCCCCACACACCGAGCACGGCCTGCTGGGCGGCCTGCAGCACGGCCTGGATGGCGAGCGCCTGCGCCTCCTCGCTCGCCGCCGCCTGAGCCGCCGCCTCGGCCGCCGCCGTCACCGCCAACTCCTCGGGGGTCAACGCCGGCAGCGCCGCGGCCGCCGGAGGCTCCGGGCCGGGGGGCGATGGTGCTCCCCCTGCCCCACGGCCGCCCCCCGGCTCCGCCATCAGCTCCGGGGGCAGCGCCAGCGCCTCAGCGCCGCCCGGGCCCGGCGGCAGCACCACCAGAGCCAACGCCGCCGGAGACGCCGGAGCCGCCGGGGACGGAGGAGACGGAGACGGAGGAGCAGCCGAGGGGTCCGTGAGCGACGAGATGGGCTGAGGGGAGACACGGACCCACTGCGACCCACTGCGACCCATAGCGACCCATAGCGACCCATAGAGACCCCACAGAGACCCATAGGGACCCATAGCGACCCATAGAGACCCACAGAGACCCACTGCGACCCATAGAGAACCCATAGAGAACCCATAGAGAACCCATAGAGAACCCATAGAGAACCCATAGAGAACCACTGCGACCCACTGCGACCCATAGAGACCCCACAGAGACCCATAGAGACCCACTGCGACCCATAGCGAACCCATAGAGACCCATAGCGACCCACTGCGACCCACAGCGACCCATAGAGACCCATAGGGACCCCACAGTGACCCATAGAAACCCATAGCGACCCACTGCGACCCATAGAGACCCCACAGTGACCCATAGGGACCCACTGCGACCCACTGCGACCCATAGAGACCCATAGAGACCCATAGAGACCCACAGAGACCCCACAGAGACCCCACAGAGACCCACAGAGACCCCATAGAGACCCATAAAGACCCATAGAGACCCCATAGAGACCCCATAGAGACCCACTGCGACCCATAGAGACCCATAGAGACCCACAGAGACCCACAGAGACCCATAGAGACCCCATAGAGACCCACAGAGACCCCACAGAGACCCACAGAGACCCCATAGAGACCCATAGAGACCCATAGAGAGCCACAGAGACCCATAGAGACCCCATAGCGCCCCATAGCGCCCCCCAGCGCCCCATAGCGCCCCCTACCGGCAGGGCGGGTGCCGGCGCCGCCATGGCCTGGGTGACCGTAGTGAGCGCTCGGGGGGCGGCGCTGGGCCCGGGGCTCGGGGGGGGCTCTGTGTCCCCCACTGCCCCCCCGGGGACCCCACTGCCCGGCGGGGGGGGCTCTGCAGGGAGAGGAGGGGGGGACACGTCAGGGGGGGACCCCAAAAGAGAGGAATTCCCCCCCTTAAATCCCAGTGCACAGGGAGGGGGGAGGGGAAGGGACCCCCAAAACCCCCAAAACCATAGGGGGGGCAGAGAGGGACCCCAAAACCCCCTGAAAACCATAGGGGGGGCAGAGAGGGACCCCAAAACCCCCCTCAAAACCATGGGGGGGGCAGAGAGGGACCCCAAAAGCCCCTGAAATCCAAAGAGGGGGCAGAGAGGGACCCCAAAACTCCCCTAAAACCATAGTGGGGGCAGAGAGGGACCCCAAAACCCCCCAAATCATGAGGTAGGGACCCCAAAACCTCCCCAAAACCATAGGGGGACGCAGAGAGGGACCCCAAAAGCCCTTGAAAACCATAGGGGGGGCAGAGAGGGACCCTAAAATCATAGGGGGACGCAGAGAGGGACCCCAAAACCATAGTGGGGGCAGAGAGGGACCCCAAAACCCCCTCAAAACCATAGAGGGGACAGAGAGGGACCCCAAAACCCCCCAAATCATGAGGTAGGGACCCCAAAACCCCCTGAAAACCATAGGGGGACGCAGAGAGGGACCCCAAAACCATAAAAGGGGGCAGAGAGAGACCCCCAACCTCCCCAAAACCATAAAAGGGGGCAGAGAGGGACCCCAAAACCCCCCAAATCACGAGGTAGGGACCCCAAAACCATGGGGGGGACAGAGAGGGACCCCAAAACCATAGTGGGGGCAGAGAGGGACCCCAAAAGCCCCTGAAAACCAAAGGGGGACGCAGAGAGGGACCTCAAAACCCCCCCAAATCATGAGGTAGGGACCCCAAAAGCCCCCCAAAACCATAGAGGAGGGCAGAGAGGGACCCCAAAAGCCCCTGAAATCCTAAAGGGGGGACCCCAAAACCTCCCCTAAAACCACAGGGGACTCAGAGAGGGACCCCAAAACCTCCCTAAAACCATAGTGGGGGCAGAGAGGGACCCCAAAAGACCCCCAAAACCATAGCGGGACGCAGAGAGGGACCCCAAAACCATAGGGGGGGCAGAGAGGGACCCCAAAAGCCCCCCAGAACCATAGCGGGACGCAGAGAGGGCCCCCAAAACCATAGTGGGGACAGAGAGGGACCCCAAAAGCCCCCCCAAAACCATAAAATGGGGCAGAGAGGGCCCCCAAAACCACAGGGGGGACAGAGGGGGCCCCCCCAAACCCCCCCCGGCGCCCTCACCCTGGTTGGAGCCCATGGCGGCGGTGACGGTGGTGGCCGTGGGGGTGGTCCCGGTCTCGTGGGTCTCGCAGGGGGGGTTGGAGCAGCCCAGGGGCGCGCGGGGACTCGGGGGACCCCCCAGAGGGGACCCCAAAGCCACGGGGACCTCCGGGGGCTCCGAGGAACACGGGCCGGTGGCCACCGCGGCGGTCGGAGCGGCCACTACGGCGGCGGTGGCCATCAACGTGGCGGTGGTGGCCATCAACGTGGCGGCGGCCGTCACGGCGGTCGTCTCGGCCACCCGGGAGCCCGTGGCTACCGTGGCGGTGGCCGTGGTGGTCGTCCCCGTCTGGTGTGGCTCGCAGGCGCCGCAGCCCGTGGCCACCGTGGTGGTGGCCGTGTTGGTGGTTCCGGTCTCGTGCGTCTCGCAGGGGGGGTTGGAACACGGGCGGGAGACCACGGTGGCCACCGCGGCGCCGCTGGTGGTGGCCACCATCTCGCCCGGTTGGGAGCCCGTGGCTACCGTGGCGGTGGCCGTGGTGGCCGTCTCGGGGGGCTCACACGGAGGGGTGGAACACGGTCTGGCGGCGGTGGGCACCGTCTCGGCCGGCCGCGAGCCCGTGGCTACCGTGGCGGTGGCAGTGGTGGCCGTCTCGGCGGACTCGCAGGTCCGGGCGCCGGTGGCCACCGTGGTGGTGGCCGTGTTGGTGGTTCCGGTCTCGTGGGTCTCGCACGGAGGGTTGGAGCAGAACCGAGTGGTGGCCACGGGGGTCGTGTTGGTGGCCACCGTCTGCTGAGCTTCACACGAAGAGCTGGAGCAGAGCCGCGGGGTGGCCACGGGGGTCGTGTTGGTGGCCACCGTCTGCTGGGCCTCGCAGGCGGCGGTGGAAGAGGACCGCGAGCCCGCGGCCACCGTGGTGGTGGCCGTGTTGGTCGTTCCGGTCTCGTGGGTCTCGCACGGAGGGTTGGAGCAGAACCGAGTGGTGGCCATGGTGGCCACGTTGGTGGCCACCGTCTGCTGGGCCTCACAGGAAGAGCCGGAGGAGGACCGGGTGCCGGCGGCGGTGGTGACGGTGTTGGTGGTTCCGGTCTCGTGGGTCTCGCACGGAGGGTTGGAGCAGAACCTCATGGTGGCCACGGTGGTCGTGTTGGTGGCCACCATCTCCTGAGCCTCACAAGAAGGGCCGGAGGAGGACCGCGAGCCCGCGGCCACCGTGGTGGTGGCCGTGTTGGTGGTCCCGGTCTCGTGGGTCTCACATGGAGGGTTGGAGCAGAACCTCATGGTGGCCATGGTGGTCGTGTTGGTGGCCACCATCTGCTGGGCCTCACACGAAGGGCCGGAGGAGGACCGGGCGCCGGCGGCGGTGGTGACGGTGTTGGTGGTTCCGGTGTCGTGGGTCTCACATGGAGGGTTGGAGCAGAACTGTGTGGTGGCCACCGTGGCCACATTGGTGGCCACCATCTCCTGAGCCTCATACGAAGAGCCGGAGCAGAACCTGGTGGTGGCCACGGGGGTCGTGTTGGTGGCCACCATCTCCTGAGCGTCACAGGAAGGGCCGGAGGAGGACCGGGCGCCGGCGGCGGTGGTGACGGTGTTGGTGGTTCCGGTCTCGTGGGTCTCACACGGAGGGTTGGAGCAGAACTGTGTGGTGGCCACCATGGTCGTGTTGGTGGCCACCATCTCCTGAGCCTCATACGAAGAGCCGGAGCAGAACCTGGTGGTGGCCACGGGGGTCGTGTTGGTGGCCACCATCTCCTGAGCGTCACAGGAAGAGCCGGAGGAGGACCGGGCGCCGGCGGCGGTGGTGACGGTGTTGGTGGTTCCGGTGTCGTGGGTCTCGCAGGGGGGGTTGGAGCAGAACCGCGTGGTGGCCACGGTGGCTGCGTTGGTAGCCGCGGTCTCCTGAGCGTCGGGCGGCCCCTGGAGCTGTTGGGCCAGCGCGGCGCCCACGTTGGCCACCATGCTGGTGGTGGCGGTGTTGGTGGTGCCGGTGTCGTGGGTCTCGCAGGGGGGGTTGGAGCAGACCAGGGTGACGGTGGCCGCCTCCCCGGCCGCCTCGGTAGCCACGGGCGCCGGCTGCTCGGCCGTGGGCGACGCCAGGATGGAGACGGGCAGGTCCTGGCCCGGCGCGGCCTCCGCGCCGCTCGGCGTCGTGATCAGCGTCACCTGCGTCGCCTGCGACACCGGCTGCGGCCAACGCCGCGTCACCAGCGGCCACCGCGGCCACCCACAGCGCCCGACGGTGGCCCACGGGGTCCTAACGGTGGCCCACGGGGTCCCAACGGTGGCCCCACGACCACAACCTCCCCCCATTCACACCAAACCACGGCCATGGTGGCCCATAAGGTCCTATTGGTGGCCCACGAGGTCCTATTGGTGGCCCATAAGGTCCTATTGGTGGCCCACGAGGTCTATTGGTGGCCCATAAGGTCCCACTGGTGGCCCATAAGGTCCCACTGGTGGCCCATAAGGTCTTAGTGGTGGCCCATAAAGACCTACTGGTGGCCCATGAGGTCCTATTGGTGGCCCATAAGGTCCTATTAGTGGCACATAAGGTCCTATTGGTGGCCCATAAGGTCCTATTAGTGGCCCATAAGGTCTTATTGGTGGCCCACGAGGTCCTATTAGTGGCCCATAAGGTCTTATTGGTGGCCCATAAGGTCCTATCGGTGGCCCATAAGGTCCTATTAGTGGCCCATAAGGTCCTATTGGTGGCCCATAAGGTCCTATTGGTGGCCCATAAGGTCTTTTGGTGGCCCATGAGGTCTATTGGTGGCCCATGAGGTCTATTGGTGGCCCATAAGGTCCTATCGGTGGCCCATAAGGTCCTATTAGTGGCCCATAAGGTCCTATCGGTGGCCCATAAGGTCCTATTAGTGGCCCATAAGGTCTTATTGGTGGCCCATAAGGTCCTATTGGTGGCCCACAAGGTCCTATTGGTGGCCCATAAGGTCCTATTGGTGGCCCATGAGGCCCTATTAGTGGCCCATAAGGTCCTATTGGTGGCCCATAAGGTCCTATTGGTGGCCCATGAGGTCCTATTGGTGGCCCATGAGGCCCTATTAGTGGCCCATAAGGTCCTATTGGTGGCCCATAAGGTCCTATTGGTGGCCCATATGGTCCTATTGGTGGCCCATAAGGTCCTATTAGTGGCCCATAAGGTCCTATTGGTGGCCCATGAGGTCCTATTGGTGGCCCATGAGGCCCTATTAGTGGCCCATAAGGTCCTATTGGTGGCCCATGAGGTCCTATTGGTGGCCCATGAGGTCTATTGGTGGCCCATAAGGTCCTATTGGTGGCCCATAAGGTCCCATTAGTGGCCCATAAGGTCTTATTGGTGGCCCATAAGGTCCCACTGGTGGCCCACGATGTCCCACTGGTGGCCCACGAAGCCCTACAGGTAGCCCAGCAGCTCCCCCTGGTAGCCCAGAGCCCCACCCCTCCCCCCCCATGGCCCGGCAGCCCGGTAGCCCCCGCGGCGGCTTTGGTGGCCCACCTGGACGGCGATGGCGGCGGTGGCCGAGGCGGCGGTGGTGGTGGCGGCGGCCGAGACGGTGATGGGCGCCGGGTTGAGGACTTGGCTGGAGAGCGTAGCGATGGCGCCCAGCGTGGTGATGGGCGTGGCTAGCGAGGCCGAGGCCCCGTGGCCACCGGCGCCCGCCAGGCTGCTCGACACCGTCCCCGTCACCGTGCCCAGCGTCGTCACCCCTGCGCGGCAACCGCCTCCTTAGGACCGTGGCTACCCACCCCCGAGGCCAGCTAGCCACGCTAAAGGCGCGGCAACCTCTTCGTTAGCCGCTGAAACCATGTGGCTACCGACCCCCGAGGCCAGCTAGCCACGCTAAAGGCGCGGCAACCTCTTCGTTAGCCGCTCTAACCATGTGGCTACCCACCCCCGAGGCCAGCTAGCCATGCTAAAGGCACGGCAACCTCTTCGTTAGCCGCTCTCACCATGTGGCTACCGACCCCCGAGGCCAGCTAGCCATGCTAAAGGCACGGCAACCTCTTCGTTAGCCGCTCTCACCATGTGGCTACCGACCCCCGAGGCCAGCTAGCCACGCTAAAGGCGTGGCAACCTCTTCGTTAGCCGCTCTAACCATGTGGCTACCAACCCCCGAGGCCAGCTAGCCACGCTAAAGGCACGGCAACCTCTTCGTTAGCCACTCTAACCATGTGGCTACCGACCCCCGAGGCCAAGTAGCCACGTTAGCAGCATGGGAAGGTGTTAATGAGCCGCTCTAAGGATGTGGCTACTGAATCCGAGGCCAAGTAGCCACGTTAACGGCATGGGAAGGTGTTAATGAGCCGCTCTAATGATGTGGCTACCAACCTCCGAGGCCAAGTAGCCACGTTAATGGCGTAAGAAGGTGTTAATGAGTTGCTCTGATGTTAATTAGCCACTCTAATGGCGTGAGATATGCTAATTAGCCACACTAATTAAATGAGCACACGCTAATTAGCCACTGTAAGAGCATGGCTACCAACTTTGGGACTCAGTAGCCACTCGAATGATGTAAGAATGTGCTAATTAGCCATCCTAATGACCCGGGGCAGGCTAATTAGCCATCCTAATGACCCGGGGCAGGCTAATTAGCCATCCTAATGACCCGGGGCAGGCTAATTAGCCATCCTAATGACCCCGGGCAGGCTAATTAGCCATCCTAATGACCCCGGGCAGGGTAATTAGCCATCCTAATGACCCGGGGCAGGCTAATTAGCCATTCTAATGACCCCGGGGCAGGCTAATTAGCCATCCTAATGACCCGGGGCAGGTTAATTAGCCATCCTAATGACCCGGGGCAGGCTAATTAGCCATCCTAATGACCCCGGGCAGGCTAATTAGCCATCCTAATGACCCAGGGCAGGCTAATTAGCCATCCTAATGACCCCGGGCAGGCTAATTAGCCATCCTAATGACCCGGGGCAGGGTAATTAGCCATCCTAATGACCCGGGGCAGGGTAATTAGCCATCCTAATGACCCCGGGCAGGCTAATTAGCCATCCTAATGACCCAGGGCAGGCTAATTAGCCATCCTAATGACCCCGGGCAGGCTAATTAGCCATCCTAATGACCCGGGGCAGGCTAATTAGCCATCCTAATGACCCGGGGCAGGGTAATTAGCCATCCTAATGACCCGGGGCAGGGTAATTAGCCATCCTAATGACCCCGGGGCAGGGTAATTAGCCATCCTAATGACCCGGGGCAGGCTAATTAGCCATCCTAATGACCCAGGGCAGGCTAATTAGCCATCCTAATGACCCCGGGGCAGGCTAATTAGCCATCCTAATGACCCCGGGCAGGCTAATTAGCCATCCTAATGACCCGGGGCAGGCTAATTAGCCATCCTAATGACCCCGGGCAGGGTAATTAGCCATCCTAATGACCCGGGGCAGGCTAATTAGCCATCCTAATGACCCGGGGCAGGCTAATTAGCCATCCTAATGACCCGGGGCAGGGTAATTAGCCATCCTAATGACCCCGGGCAGGCTAATTAGCCATCCTAATGACCCCGGGGCAGGTTAATTAGCCATCCTAATGACCCGGGGCAGGCTAATTAGCCATCCTAATGACCCCGGGCAGGCTAATTAGCCATCCTAATGACCCCGGGCAGGCTAATTAGCCATTCTAATGACCCCGGGCAGGCTAATTAGCCATCCTAATGACCCCCGGGCAGGTTAATTAGGTGCTGGAGGCTGTCGGGGTTAACGACCCGGTACTAATTAGCACTGACCTGTGGTGCCCTTAACGACCAGCGTGGTGACGGTGGGTTTCACGGCCGATACGGTCACGGGGGTGACGAGACGGACGCCGCCCACGGGCACCGTGCGCAGGATGGTACCCGGCTGCCCCGGGGCGCCCTTCAGCACCACCTGGGGCAAAAACGGGGGGCAACGGGGGTCAGGGGGGCAATAACGGGGGGTAATAGGGGTCAGGGGGGCAATAACGGGGGGTAATAAGGGTCAGGGGGGCAATAATGGGGGGTGATAGGGGTCAGGGGGGCAATAACGGGGGGCAATAAGGGGTCAGGGGGGCAATAATGGGGGGCAATAAGGGTCAGGGGGGCAATAACGGGGGGCAATAAGGGGTCAGGGGGGCAATAACGGGGGGTAATAGAGGTCAGGGGGGCAATAACGGGGGGTAATAGGGGTCAGGGGGGCAATAACGGTCAGGGGGGCAATAACGGGGGGCAAGAGGGGTCAGGGGGCAAACTGGGGGGGATTCAGGGGTCCTGATGGGGGATTGGGGGTCCCCGGGGGTGGATTTGGGGGTCCTGGTGGGGGTTTTGGGGTCCCTGGGGTGGGTTTTGGGGTCCCCGGGGGTGGGATTCGGAGGTCCCGTGTGAGGATTTGGGGTCCCCTGGGGTGGATTTGGTGTCCCGGGGGTGAATTTGGGAGTCCCTGATGGGATTTTGGGGTGCCGGGGGTGTTTTTGGGGGTTCCCGGGGTGGATTTTGGGGTCCCCGGGGGTGTTTTTGGGGTCCCCCTGGGTGTTTCTGGGGTCCCTGGGGTGGATTTTGGGGTCCCTGAGGGTGTTTTGGGGGTCCCCGGGGTGGATTTTGGGGTCCCCGGGGTGGATTTTTGGGGTCCCGGGGGTGTTTTTGGGGTCCCCGGGGTGGATTTTGGGGTCCCCCGGGGTGTTTTTGGGGTCCCTGGGTGTGTTTTTGGGGGTCCCCGGGGTGGATTTTTGGGGTCCCCGGGGGTGTTTTTGGGGTCCCCCGGGGTGTTTTTGGGGTGCCATGGGGTGGATTTTGGGGTCCCCGGGGTGTTTTTTGGGGTCTCTGAGGGTGTTTTTGGGGTCCCCGGGGTGGATTTTGGGGTCCCCGGTGGTGGTTTTGTGGTCCCTGGGGTGGATTTTGGGGTCCCCGGGGTGTTTTTGGGGTCCCTGGGGTGGAGTTTGGGGTCCCCGGGGGTGTTTTTGGGGTCCCCGGGGTGGATTCTGGGGTCCCCGGGGTGAATTTGGGGGCCCTGGTGGGATTTTGTGGTCCCTGGGGGGGAATTTGGGGGCCCTGGTGGGGGTTTTGGTGTTCCCGGGGTGGATTTTGGGGTCCCCCCGGGCTGTTTCTGGGGTGCCATGGGGTGTTTTTGGGGTCCCCGGGGTGGATTTCGGGGTCCCTGGGGTGTTTTTGGGGTCTCTGAGGGTGTTTTTGGGGTCCCCGGGGTGTTTTTGGGGTCCCCGGGGTGGATTTTGGGGTCCCCGGGGTGTTTTTGGGGTCCCCGGGGTGGTTTTGGGGTCCCCAGGGTGGATTTTTGGGGTCCCGGGGGTGTTTTTGGGGTCCCCTGAGGTGGATTTGGGGTCCCTGGGGGTGAATTTGGGGGTCCCGAGAGGGATTTGGGGGTCCTGGTGGGGGGTTTCGGGTCCCCAGGGGTGTTTTTGGGGTCCCCGGGTGGATTTGGTGATCCTGGTGGGGGTTTTGGGGGTCCCCGGGGTGTTTTTGGGGTCCCTGGTGGTGTTTTGGGGGTCCCCGGGTGTTTTTGGTGATCCTGGGGGTGTTTTTGGGGGTCCTGGTGGGGGTTTTGGGGTCCCTGAGAGGATTTGGGGTCCCTGGGAGGGATTTGGGGTCCCCGGTGAGAGGATTTGGGGTCCCGGGGTGGATTTTGGGGTCCCCTGGGGTGGATTTTGGGGTTCCCCGGGGTGGATTTGGGGTCCCCGGGGGTGTTTTTGGGGTCCCTGGGCTGTTTTTGGGGGCCCTGGTGGGGGTTTTGGGGTCCCTGAGGGTGTTTTTGGGGTCCCGGGGGTGGATTTTGGGGTCCCCGGGGGTGTTTTTGGGGTCCCCGGGGTGGTTTTGGGGTCCCCGGGGTGGATTTTTGGGGTCCCGGGGGTGTTTTTGGGGTCCCCTGAGGTGGATTTGGGGTCCCTGGGGGTGAATTTGGGGGTCCCGAGAGGGATTTGGGGGTCCTGGTGGGGGTTTTCGGGTCCCCGGGGTGTTTTTGGGGTCCCCAGGGTGGGATTTGGGGATCCTGGGGTGGATTTGGGGGTCCTGGGGGTGGATTTGGAGTCCCTGGGGGTGTTTTCGGGGTCCCTGGGGGTGTTTTTGGGGTCCCCCGGGGTGTTTTTGGGGTGCCATGGGGTGGATTTTGGGGTCCCCGGGGTGGATTTTGGGGTCCCTGAGGGTGTTTCTGGGGTCCCCGGGGTGTTTTTTGGGGTCCCGGGGGTGTTTATGGGGTCCCCGGGGTGGATTTTTGGGGTCCCGGGGGTGTTTCTGGGGTCCCCGGGGTGGATTTTGGGGTCCCCGGGGTGGATTTTGGGGTCCCTGAGAGGATTTGGGGTCCCTGGGAGGGATTTGGGGTCCCCGGTGAGAGGATTTGGGGTCCCCTGGGGTGGATTTGGGGTCCCCGGGGGTGAATTTGGGAGTCCCTGATGGGATTTTGTGGTCCCTGGGGTGGATTTGGGGGCCCTGGTGGGGGTTTTGAGGTCCCCAGGGGTGGATTTTGGGGTCCCCCGGGGTGTTTTTGGGGTCCCCGGGCTGTTTTTGGGGTCCCCGGGGTGTTTCTGGGGTGCCGTGCCTGGGTGAGGCCCTGCTGGCCGTGGGCGGCGCCGAGCTTGGGGACGGCGGTGAGGATCTTGGCGGGAGCGCCGGTGGCGGCCGTCACCACTTTGGTGGTGATGATGGTGATGGGGGACTTCATCCCCGCGGAGCTCGAGACGCCTGCGGGGAACGCACCGTCACGGCCGAACACGGCCCGGCGGGGCCCATTGGGCCTCCTTGGGCCTCCTTGGGCCTCCTTGGGCCTCCTTGGGCCTGGTCGGGCCTGGTTGGGCCTCCTTGGGCCTGGTTAGGCCCAGTCAGGTCTGGTTTAGTCTGGTCTGGCCTGGTTGGGCTTCATCAGGGCTGGTTTAGTCTGGTTTGGCCTTGTTGGGTTTGGTCTGCCCTGGTTGGGCCTGGTTTGGCCTGGTTAGGCCTGGTCTGGCCTGGTTAGGCCCAGTCAGGTCTGGTTTAGTCTAGTTTGGTCTGGTTTTGCCTCATTGGGTCTGGTTTGGCCTGGTTGGGCCTGGTCAGGGTCTGGTTTGGCCTCCTTGGGTTTGGTTTGGCCACTTGGGTCTGGTTTGGGCTGGTTTGGCCTGGTCAGGTCTGGTCAGGTCTGGTTTGGCCTGGTCAGGTCTGGTCAGGTCTGGTTTGGCCTGGTCAGGTCTGGTTGGGCCTGGTCGGGTCTGGTCGGGCCTGGGCAGCTCTGGTTTGGCCTCCCTGGGTCTGGTCAGGTCTGGTCTGGCCTGGGCAGCTCTGGTTTGGCCTGTCGGGTCTGGCTGAGTCTGGTTTGGTCTGGTTGGGTCTGGTCTGGCCTGGTCATGGCCAGTTGGGTCTGGATTGGTCTGGTTTGGCCTGGTTGGGTTTAGTTTGCCCTAGTTTGGCCTGGTTGGTTCTGGTTTGGTCTGGTCAGGTCTGGTTTGGCCTGGTCAGGCCTGGTTGGGTCTGGTCAGGCCGGGTTAGGCCTGGTTGGGCCCGGTCTGGCCTGGTTGGGCCAGTAAGGCCTGGTTAGGCCTGGTTGGGTCTGGTTTGGTCTGGTTAGGTCTGGTCTGGCCTGGTTAGGCCTGGTTTGGTCTGGTTAGGCCTGGTCAGGTCTAGTTTTGCCTCCTTGGGTCTGGTTTGGCCTGGTTGGGCCTGGTCAGGTCTGCTTTGGTCTGGTTTGGCCTGGTCAGGTCTAGTTTTGCCTCCCTGGGTCTGGTCAGGGTCTGGTTTGGCCTTTTTGGGTTTGGTTTGGCCAGTTGGGTCTGGTTTGGTCTGGTTTGGCCTGGTCAGGTCTGGTTTGGTCTGGTCGGGTCTGGTCTGGCCTCATTGGGTCTGGTTGGGTATGGTTTGGTCTGGTCAGGTCTGGTCATGGCCAGTTGGGTCTGGTCTGGCCTGTTCGGATCTGGTCAGGTCTGGTTTGGCCTGGTCAGGCCTGGTTGGGTTTGGTTTGGCCCGGTTGGGCCTGGTCAGGTCTGGTCAGGCCTGGTTGGGTCTGGTCTGGCCTGGTCAGGCCTGGTCTGGCCTGGTTTGGTCTGGTCGGGCCTGGTCAGGTCTGGTCAGGTCTGGTTTGGTCTGGTTTGGTCTGGTCAGGTCTGGTTAGGCCTGGTCTGGCCTGGTTGGGTCTGGTCGGGCCTGGTCAGGTCTGGTCAGGTCTGGTTTGGTCTGGTTTGGTCTGGTCAGGTCTGGTTAGGCCTGGTCTGGCCTGGTTGGGTCTGGTTAGGCCTGGTCAGGTCTGGTTAGGCCTGGTCTGGCCTGGTTAGGCCTGGTTGGGTCTGGTTTGGCCTGGTTAGGTCTGGTCTGGCCCGGTTTGGCCTGGTCAGGCCCGGTCAGGCCCGGTGGTGCCCGGTGGTGGGCGGTGGCGGTCGGTGCTCACCGGTGGCGCCGGCCTGGGTGATGATGGCGGAGACGGGGATGGTTTTGATGATGGTGGTGGTCCCGGCTTTGGTGGCGCTGGGGCTGACGCTGCTGATCCCCAGGATGGTGGGGGGCCCTTTGCCCCCTCCCCCCGCGGCCGCCGCCGTCGTCGTCGTCAAAATGGTGGTGGGTTTCCCCTCCCCCGACGTCACCAACTTCAGGATCGTTCCCGCCGGAAGAGGCCCTTTCGTCTGCCGGAAGGGCGGAAAAAGGGGGTACGGGGGGGCAATTAGGGGGGAGGGGGGGAATAATGGGGTGAAGGGGGGAATAAAGGGGTGAAGGGGGGGAATAAAGGGGTGAGGGGGGAATAAAGGGGTGAGGGGGGAATAAAGGGGGTGAAGGAGGGGAATAAAGGGGTGAAAGGGGGGAATAAAGGGGTGAAGGGGGGAATAAAGGGGTGAAGGGGGGAATAAAGGGGTGAAGGAGGGGAATAAAGGGGTGAAGGGGGAATAAAGGGGTGAAGGGGGGGAATAAAGGGGTGAAGGGGGAATAAAGGGGTGAAGGGGGGGAATAAAGGGGTGAAGGGGGAATAAAGGGGTGAGGGGGGAATAAAGGGGTGAAGGGGGGGAATAAAGGGGTGAAGGGGGGGAATAAAGGGGTGAAGGGGGAATAAAGGGGTGAAGGGGGGGAATAAAGGGGTGAAGGGGGAATAAAGGGGTGAAGGGGGGGAATAAAGGGGTGAAGGGGGGAATAAAGGGGTGAGGGGGGAATAAAGGGGTGAAGGGGGGAATAAAGGGGTGAAGGGGGAATAAAGGGGTGAGGGGGGAATAAAGGGGTGAAAGGGGGAATAAAGGAGTGAAGGGGGGGAATAAAGGGGTGAAAGGGGGAATAAAGGGGTGAAGGAGGGGAATAAAGGGGTGAGGGGGGAATAAAGGGGGTGAAGGGGGGGGAATAAAGGGGGTGAAGGGGGGGAATAAAGGGGTGAAAGGGGGGAATAAAGGAGTGAAGGGGGGGAATAAAGGGGGTGAAGGGGGGAATAAAGGGGTGAAGGGGGGGAATAAAGGGGTGAAGGGGGGGAATAAAGGGGTGAAGGGGGGAATAAAGGGGTGAGGGGGGAATAAAGGGGTGAAGGGGGAATAAAGGGGTGAAGGGGGGAATAAAGGGGTGAGGGGGGAATAAAGGGGTGAAGGGGGGAATAAAGGGGTGAAGGGGGAATAAAGGGGTGAAGGGGGGGAATAAAGGGGTGAGGGGGGAATAAAGGGGTGAAGGGGGGGAATAAGGGGGTTCGGGGGGTGGTTTTGGGGTCCCACCTGCAGGATTTGGGTGACGGGCCCCGAGGGCGCCTGCCCGGTGACGGCCGAGCTCTGCGCCGGCTTCGTCTGCACCACCGACATCACCTTCCCCAGATTGGAGATCTGCGGGGGGGGGGGGAAAGGGGACCCCGTCCAGATGTGGGGGGGGAACCCTCACATCTGGGGGGGCATCATCTGCCCCCTCTGCACCCCAACAACCCCCAGTCCAGATGTTTGGGGGCTCTAACCCCCCCAGCTCCCCTATATCCAGATGTTTGGGGGCTCTAACACCCATATCCAGATGTTCAGGTTTCCCTGATGCTCCCCACACACACACACTATCCAGATGTTCGGGGGTCCCTGACTCCCAGATCCAGATGTTTGGGGGCTCTAACCCCCCCACCTCCCCCCATATCCAGATGTTTGGGGTCCCTGAGCCCCCCCAGCCCCCCCAGCTCCAGATGTTCGGGGCTCCCTGGCCCCCCCAGATCCAGATGTTTTTGGGCTCTAGCCCCCTGTATCCAGCTGTTTCGGGGGGCTCTAACCTCCCCCCCGGTCCGTATCCAGCTGTTTCGGGTTCCCAACCCCCCCCACCCTGTATGCAGATGTTTTAGTGACTCTAACCCCCCTGTATCCAGCTGTTGGGGTTCCCCAGTCCCCCCCCGGCCCTGTATCCAGATGTTTGGGGGATCTAACCCCCCCACCTCCCCTCATATCCAGATGTTAGGGGTTCCTGACTCCCCCCCCACCCCGTATCCAGCTGTTTTGGGGGCTCTAACTCCCCCACCGCCCCCCATGTCCAGATGTTTCGGGTCCCTGACTCCCCCGGCTCCCCCAGATCCAGATGTTTGGAGGCTCTAACCCCCTGTATCCAGATGTTTGGTGGCTCTAAACTCCCCCCGCCTACCTCGTATCCAGCTGTTCAGGGGGTCTAACCCTGCCCCCCCCCGCCCCGTATCCAGATGTTTTGGGGGCTCTAACCCCCCTATAACCAGATGTTTGGGGTCCTGACTCCCCTGGCTCCCCCGTATCCAGCTGTTCAGGGGGCTCTAACCCCCCCCCCACCCCGTATCCAGCTGTTTTGGTGGCTCTAACCCCCCCCCTCCCCCCTTATCCAGATGTTTGGGGTCCCTGACCCCCCTGGCTCCCCCATATCCAGATGTTTGGAGGCTCTAACCCCTCAGATCCAGATGTTTGGGTCTCCCTCACCCCTGTATCCAGATGTTCGGGGGGCTCTAACCCCCCCACCACCCCCCTTATCCAGATGTTTGGGGTCCCTGACTCCCCCGGCTCCCCCATATCCAGCTGTTTTGGTGGCTCTACCCCCCCCGCCCCATATCCAGCTGTTGGGGGTCTCTAACCGCCCCCCCCCCCCCGTATCCAGCTGTTTTGGGGGGCTCACCAGGGCGCTGCCCCCCGGGACGGAGATGGGGCTCTTGACGAGGGTGATGGTTTTGGTGACGCCGCCCACCACGGTGGTCACCACCTGCGCCGTCGGCTGCGCCACCGTCACCGCCCCCGATTTGTGCACCGTAATGATGGGACGCGACGGCGCCGCCACCGCCGCTGCGCCACCGCCGCCACCGCCGCCACCGCCACCGCCACCGCCACCGCCACCGCCACCGCCACCGCCGCCGCTCGGGGGGGCAGCGCCGACCCCCGTCCCAACCGCCGCCGCCGCCGTCTTCAGCATCCGCGTGGCCGGAGTCGACACCTGCGGCACCGCAGCAGTACTGGGGGGACTGGGGGATACTGGGAGGGGGACTGGGGGAGACTGGGAGGGGGACTGGGGGGACTGGGAGGGGGACTGGGGGGACTGGGAGAGGGACTGGGGGGACTGGGGGATACTGGGAGGGGGACTGGGGGGACTGGGAGAGGGACTGGGGGGACTGGGAGGGGGACTGGGGGGACTGGGAGAGGGACTGGGACAACTGGGAGCCATACTGGGAGAACTGGGAGAGGGACTGGGACAACTGGGAGTGATACTGAGGGAACTGGGAGTGATACTGGGGGAACTGGGAGCCATACTGGGAGGACTGGGAACCATACTGGGAGGACTAGGAGAACTGGGAGAGGGACTGGGGATACTGGGAGAGGGACTGGGGGAACTGGGAGTGATACTGGGAGAACTGGGAGCCATACTGGGAGAACTGGGAGTGGTACTGGGAGAACTGGGAAAACTGGGAGAGGGACTGGGGGGACTGGGAGAGGGACTGGGAATGCTGGGAGAGGGACTGGGAGAACTGGGAGCCATACTGGGAGAACTGGGAGCCATACTGGGAGAGGGACTGGGGGAACTGGGAGAGGGACTGGGAACGCTGGGAGAGGGACTGGGAGAGGGACTGGGGGGACTGGGAGTCATACTGGGAGAGGGACTGGGAACACTGGGAGAGGGACTGGGGGAACTGGGAGTCATACTGGGAGAACTGGGAGAACTGGGAGAGGGACTGGGAACGCTGGGAGAGGGACTGGGACAAGTGGGAGCCATACTGGGACAACTGGGAGTGATACTGGGGGAACTGGGAGTGATACTGGGAGAACTGGGAAAACTGGGAGCCATACTGGGGGAACTGGGAGAGGGACTGGGGGAACTGGGAGCCATACTGGGAGAGCTGGGAGAGGGACTGGGGATACTGGGAGTGATACTGGGAACCCAGTGCCCCCATTAACCCATCCCAGTGCCCCCATTAACGGCTCCCAGTGCTCCCATTAACGGCTCCCAGTGCCCCCATTAACGGCTCCCAGTGCTCCCATTAACGGCTCCCAGTGCCCCCAGTGCTCCCATTAACGGCTCCCAGTGCTCCCAGTGCCCCCATTAACCCATCCCAGTGCTCCCAGTGCCCCCATTAACGGCTCCCAGCGCTCCCAGTTCCCCCATTAACGGCTCCCAGTGCCCCCATGAACGGCTCCCAGTGCTCCCAGTGCCCCCATTAACCCCATCCCAGTGCTCCCAGTGCCCCCATTAACCCCCTCCCAGTGCTCCCAGTGCTCCCAGTGCCCCCATTAACCCATCCCAGTGCCCCATTAACCACTCCCAGTGCTCCCAGTGCCCCCATTAACCCCCTCCCAGTGCTCCCAGTGCTCCCAGTGCCCCCATTAACCCCATCCCAGTGCTCCCAGTGCCCCCATTAACGGCTCCCAGTGCTCCCAGTGCCCCCGTTAACGGCTCCCAGTGCCCCCATTAACGGCTCCCAGTGCTCCCAGTGCCCCCATTAACAGCTCCCAGTGCCCCCATTAACGGCTCCCAGTGCTCCCAGTGCCCCCATTAACAGCTCCCAGCGCTCCCAGTGCCTCCATTAACGGCTCCCAGTGCTCCCAGTGCCCCCATTAACAGCTCCCAGTGCCCCCATTAACGGCTCCCAGTGCTCCCAGTGCCCCCATTAACGGCTCCCAGTGCTCCCAGTGCCCCCGTTAACGGCTCCCAGTGCCCCCATTAACGGCTCCCAGCGCCCCCAGTGCCCCCATTAACGGCTCCCAGTGCCCCCATTAACGGCTCCCAGTGCTCCCATTAACGGCTCCCAGTGCCCCATTAACGGCTCCCAGTGCTCCCAGTGCCCCCATTAACGGCTCCCAGTGCTCCCAGTGCCCCCATTAACAGCTCCCAGTGCCCCCATTAACGGCTCCCAGTGCTCCCAGTGCCCCCATTAACGGCTCCCAGTGCCCCCATTAACGGCTCCCAGCGCCCCCAGTGCCCCCATTAACAACTCCCAGTGCCCCCATTAACGGCTCCCAGTGCTCCCAGTGCCCCCATGAACGGCTCCCAGTGCCCCCATTAACGGCTCCCAGTGCCCCCATTAACGGCTCCCAGCGCTCCCAGCGCCCCCATGAACGGCTCCCAGTGCTCCCAGTGCTCCCAGTGCTCACCATGACGGGGCTGGGCGCCACCTTGACGGGCAGCGCGGTGGCTCCGGGGGTGACGGCGACGGTTTTGACGATGGCGCCGGGGGGAACGCTGAGCACCGTCGGCGCCGACGCCGGAGGGATCTTCTGAGTGGCCGCGGCCGCCGCCGCCAACGCCGCCATTCCGCTCATCTGGGGGCTACTGCCCAGCACCTGGGGGGGACCCCAAAACCAGTGACCCCCCAGGGACCCCCCAGTGACCCCCCAGTGCCTCCCCAGTGACCCCCAGTGACCCCCCAGTGCCCCCCAACGCCGCCATTCCGCTCATCTGGGGGCTACTGCCCAGCACCTGGGGGGGACCCCAAAACCAGTGACCCCCCAGTGACCCCCCAGTGACCCCCAGTGCCCCCCAGTGCTCCCCAGTGCCCCCCAACGCCGCCATTCCGCTCATCTGGGGGCTACTGCCCAGCACCTGGGGGGGACCCCAAAACCAGTGACCCCCCCAGTGCCCCCCAGTGACCCCCCAGTGACCCCCCAGTGAGCCCCAGTGAGCCCCAGTGCCCCCCCAGTGACCCCCAGTGCCCCCCAACGCCGCCATTCCGCTCATCTGGGGGCTACTGCCCAGCACCTGGGGGGACCCCAAAACCAGTGACCCCCCCAGTGCCTCCCCAGTGCCCCCCAGTGACCCCCCAGTGACCCCCCAGTGCCCCCCAGTGCCCCCCAATGCCGCCATTCCACTCATCTGGGGGCTACTGCCCAGCACCTGGGGGGGACCCCAAAACCAGTGACCCCCCGGTGACCCCCCAGTGACACCCAGTGACCCCCAGTGACCCCCCAGTGCTCCCCAGTGCCCCCCAACGCCGCCATTCCGCTCATCTGGGGGCTACTGCCCAGCACCTGGGGGGGACCCCAAAACCAGTGACCCCCCCAGTGACCCCCAGTGACCCCCCAGTGACCCCCCAGTGAGCCCCAGTGCCCCCCAGTGCCCTCCCAGTGCCCCCCCAGTGCCCCCCAACGCCGCCATTCCGCTCATCTGGGGGCTACTGCCAAGGACCTGGGGGGGACCCCAAAACCAGTGACCCCCCCAATGCCCCCCAGTGACCCCCCAGTGACCCCCCAGTGACCCCCCAGTGACCCCCAGTGCCTCCCCAGTGACCCCCAGTGACCCCCCAGTGCCCCCCAACGCCGCCATTCCGCTCATCTGGGGGCTACTGCCCAGCACCTGGGGGGGACCCCAAAACCAGTGACCCCCCAGTGACCCCCCAGTGCCCTCCAGTGCCCCCCCAGTGACCCCCAGTGACCCCCAGTGCCCCCCAACGCCGCCATTCCGCTCATCTGGGGGCTACTGCCCAGCACCTGGGGGGGACCCCAAAACCAGTGACCCCCCAGTGCCCCCCCAGTGACCCCCTGTGACCCCCCAGTGCCCCCCCAGTGCCCCCCAACGCCGCCATTCCGCTCATCTGGGGGCTACTGCCAAGGACCTGGGGGGGACCCCAAAACCAGTGACCCCCCAGTGCCCCCCAGTGCCCCCCAGTGACCCCCAGTGCCCCCCCAGTGTCCCCAGAAACCCCCCCCCAGTGCCACCAGTCCACCCCCAGTGCCACCAGTGACCCCCAGTGCCACCCCCCAGTGTCCCCAGTGATCCCCAGTGCCACCAGTGCCCCTCCCAGTCACCCCCAGTATCACCAGTGGCCCCACAGTGGCCCCAGAGACACCCCCCCAGTGCCACCAGTCCACCACCAGTGCCACCAGTGACCCTCCCAGTGCCACAATGGACGCTCCCAGAGCCACCAGGGACCCCCAGGGCCACCAGGGACCCCCAGGGCCACCAGGGACCCCCCCAGTGCAACCAGTGACACCCCCAGTGCCACCCCCAGTCTTCCCCCAGTGCCACCAGTGGCCCCACAGTGGCCCCAGAGGCCCCCCGAGTGCCATAGGGGACCATCCCAGTGCCACCAGTCCCCACCAGTGCCACCAAGGACCCTCCCAGTGCCACCAGTCCCCACCAGTGCCACCAAGGACCCTCCCAGTGCCACCAGTCCCCACCAGTGCCACCAAGGACCCTCCCAGTGCCACCAGTCACCCCCAGGGCCACCAGGGACCCCCCCCAGGGCCACCACCAGGGACCCCCCCCAGTGTCCCCAGTGTCTCCAGGGACCCCCCCAGTGCCACCAGTCCACCACCAGAGCCACCAGTAGCCCCCTCAGTGCCAACGGGGACCCTCCCAGTCCCCCCCAGTGACCACCAGTGTCCCCCCCAGTGTCCCCAGTGTCTCCATGGACCCCCCCAGTGCCACCAGCGCCCCCCCCCAGCCCCATAGCGCCCCCCCAGCCCCATAGCTCCCTCCTCCCCACCCCATAGCCCCCCCAGCCCCACAGGTCCCCCCCACCCCCGCCCCATAGCGCCCCCCACCGCACTCACGGTGCCAGGGGAGCCCTCCTGCCCCATAGCACCTCCTCCCCAGCCCTCCCCTGCCCCACAGCTCCCCCCTCCTGCCCCACAGCTCCTCCTCTTCGCCCCACAGTCCCCCTCCCCGCCCCATAGCTCCCCCCCAGCCCCACAGCTCCCCCTCCCCAGCCCCCTCCTGCCCCATAGCACCCCCCCTCTCCCGCCCCATAGCGCCCCCCACCGCACTCACGGTGCCAGGGGAGCCCTCCTGCCCCATAGCACCTCCTCCCCAGCCCTCTCCCGCCCCACAGCTCCCCCCCTCCACCCCATAGCTCCCCCCTCCCTGCCCCATAGCACCCCCTCCCCAGCCCCATAGCCCCCCCAGCCCCATAGCACCCCCTCCCCAGCCCCCCCTCCTGCCCCATAGCACCCCCTCCCCAGCCCCATAGCCCCCCAGCCCCATAGCTCCCCCCTCTCCCGCCCCACAGTCCCCCTCCCCACCCCATAGCTCCCCCCCCAGCCCCATAGCCCCTGCCCTCCGCCCCATAGGTCCTCACTCTGCCCCATAGCTCCCCCCTCCTGCTCCATAGCTCCCCCTTCTCCCGCCCCATAGCTCCCCCCCGGCCCCACAGCTCCCCCTCCCCAGCCCTCTCCTGCCCCATAACTCCCCCCCTCCGCCCCACACCTCCCCTCCCTGCCCCATAGCGTGCCCTCCCCAGCCCTCTCCCGCCCCATAGCTCCCCCCCTCCGCCCCATAGCTCCCCCCTCCTGCTCCATAGCTCCCCCCCAGCCCCATAGCTCCCCCCTCCCCGCCCCATAGCTCCCCCCCAGCCCTCTCCTGCCCCATAGTGCCCCCCCAGCCCCATAGCACCCTCCTCCCAGCCCTCTCCTGCCCCACAGCTCCCCCCCCAGCCCCACAGCTCCCCCTCCCCAGCCCCCTCCTGCCCCATAGCTCCCCCCCAGCCCCATAGCTCCCCCCCAGCCCCATATCTCCCCCCCAGCCCCCCAGTCCCGCCCCATAGCGCGCCCCCCATTGCACTCACGGTGCCGGGGGGCCCCTGGCCGGGCACCACCATGCGCACTCCGGGCAGGGGGGTGACGGTGACGGGGGCTTTGCCGGGGGGCGCCGAGCGCACCGTCACCAGGGGGGGGGCGGCCGCGGCGGGGGGGGCGGCGGCAGCCGGGACCTTCAGCACCGCCGGCAGCCCTGAACACACCGTCAGCCGCCGACCCATAGCGACCCACGGCGACCCACAGAGACCCATAGAGACCCATAGAGCCCCCCCCGACCCACAGCGACCCATAGAGCCCCCCCCGACCCACGGCGACCCATAGAGACCCATAGAGACCCATAGAGACCCACAGAGACCCATAGAGACCCATAGAGACCCATAGAGACCCCATAGAGACCCATAGAGACCCACAGAGACCCCATAGAGACCCATAGAGACCCACAGAGACCCACAGAGACCCATAGAGACCCATAGAGACCCATAGAGACCCCATAGAGACCCATAGAGACCCATAGAGACCCACAGAGACCCCATAGAGACCCCATAGAGACCCATAGAGACCCCATAGAGACCCATAGAGACCCATAGAGACCCCATAGAGACCCATAGAGACCCACAGAGACCCCATAGAGACCCATAGAGACCCATAGAGACCCCATAGAGACCCATAGAGACCCATAGAGACCCATAGAGACCCCATAGAGACCCATAGAGACCCATAGAGACCCATAGAGACCCCATAGAGACCCACAGAGACCCCATAGAGACCCATAGAGACCCATAGAGACCCATAGAGACCCCATAGAGACCCATAGAGACCCATAGAGACCCATAGAGACCCATAGAGCCCCCCCCCGACCGTCAGCCACCGCCCCACGGCGACCCACAGCGACCCATAGAGACCCCCCCTGACCCATAGAGAACCCCCCCGACCCACAACTGACCCATAGAGCCCCCCCAACCCACAGCGACCCACAGACACCCACATCCCCCCATATCTGCCCCCCATCCCCCCCATATCCACCCCACACCCCCCATATCTCCTCCCAATCCCCCCCACATCCCCTCAATCCCCCCCAAATCAGCCCCACATCCCCCCATATCTGCCCCACATCCCCCAATCCCCCCATATCTGCCCCCCATCCCCCCATATCTGCCCCACATCCCCCATATCTGCCCCCATCCCCCCCATATCTGCCCCACATCCCCCATATCTGCCCCCATCCCCCCATATCTGCCCCCATCCCCCCATATCTGCCCCCATCCCCCCCATATCTGCCCCCCATCCCCCCATATCTGCCCCACATCCCCCATATCTGCCCCCATCCCCCCCATATCTGCCCCCCATCCCCCCATATCTGCCCCCCATCCCCCCATATCTGCCCCCATCCCCCCCATATCTGCCCCACATCCCCCATATCTGCCCCCCATCCCCCAATATCTGCCCCCCATCCCCCAATATCTGCCCCACATCCCCCCAATCCCCCCCAAATCTGCCCCCATCCCCCAATATCTGCCCCCCATCCCCCCAATATCTGTCCCATATCCCCCCAATTTGCCCCACATCCCCCCAATCCCCCACTATCTGCCCCCATCCCCCCATATCTGCCCCCCATCCCCCCATATCTGCCCCCCATCCCCCATATCTCCCCCCAATCCCTCCATATCTGCCCCCCATCCCCCCATATCTGCCCCCATCCCCCCATATCTGCCCCACATCCCCCCAAAACCCCCCAATCCCCCCATATCTGCCCCCATCCCCCCATATCTGCCCCCATCCCCCCATATCTGCCCCACATCCCCCCAAAACCCCCCAATCCCCCCATATCTGCCCCCATCCCCCCATATCTGCCCCACATCCCCCCATGTCTGCCCCAATCCCCCCATATCTGCCCCACATCCCCCCAATCTCCCCCAATCCCCCCATATCTGCCCCACATCCCCCCAATACCCCCAAATCTGCCCCCATCCCCCCCATGTTTGCCCCCATCCCCCCAATCTACCCCACATCCCCCCATATCTGCCCCACATCTCCCCCAAAGCCCCCATATCTGCCCCACATCCCCCCCACATCCCCCCATATCTCCCCCCAATCCCCCCAATATCTGCCCCCCATCCCCCAATCCCCCCCATATCTTCCCCACACCCCCCATATCTGCCCCACATCCCCCCAAAACCCCCCAATCCCCCCCATATCTGCCCCACAGCCCCCCATATCCACCCCACACCCCCCATATCTCCCCCCAATCCCCCCCAAATCAGCCCCACATCCCCCCCATATCTGCCCCATCCCCCCAATCTCCCCCCAATCCCCCCCATATCTGCCCCACATCCCCCCAATCCCCCCATATCTGCCCCACATCCCTCAACACCCCTATATCTGCCCCCCATCTCCCCCATATCTGCCCCCCAATGCCCCCATATCTGCCCCACACCCCCATATCTGCCCCCCATCCCCCCAATCTACCCCACATCCCCCCATATCCACCCCACATCTCCCAATCTACCCCACATCCCCCCAAATCTGCCCCCCATCCCCCCCAAATCTGCCCCACATCCCCTTAATCACCCCCATATCTGCCCCACATCTCCCCCAATCCCCCCAAATCTGCCCCACATCCCCCCAAATCTGCCCCACATCCCCCCCACATCCCCCCAATCCCCCCCATATCTGCCCCCCATCCCCCCCACATCCCCCCAATTCCCCCATATCTCCCCCCAATCCCCCCATATCTGCCCCCCATCCCCCCATATCCGCCCCACATCCCCCCAAACCCCCCCAATCCCCCCCATATCTGCCCCACACCCCCTCTATCTCCCCCCACACCCCCCCCCATCCTCACCGGGGGTTCGGGGGGTTCCTGGTGTTGTCCCTCCGAGGTTGGCGGCGGCAGTGGCGGCGGTTCCGGCGGCGTTGGCGTTGGGCAGCACCTGCAGCGCTGCGGCGGCGGCGTTGGCGGTTCCGGCGTTGGCGTTGGCGTTGGCGTTGGGCGTGAGCAGCGTGAGCCCCACGGCCCCCACGGCCTGGGGGGCAGCGGGCGGCGGGGCGGGCGCGGCGGGCGCGGGGCTCTTGGGGGGATTGGAGGGGACGGAGGGCACCGGGGCGGCGGGCGCCGGCGAAGCGGCGGCGGCGGCGGCGGCGGCGGCGGTGGCGGTGGGGATCTCGTACTTCTGGAGCTGCAGTAGGTAGGAGTCGGCCGTGGGCACCGCGCCCCAGCTCACCTCCAGCGACGTGGTGTTGGCGCGAACCAGCTGGACCCGCGCCGGCGCCGGCGGACGCTCTGCGGGGACAACCACAGCGCCATGGGGGAACCCCGGAGACGGCCAAGAGGACCTCCAGGACAACCCCAAAGGCACCAAAGAGGCCATTGGGAGGGTCTGCAAGGGCTGGAGAACGTCAAGAGGCCCCCAAGAGGCCCAGGGGGGGCCTCAAGATGGAGCCATGGAGGCCGCAGGACCACAGGAGGCCCCAGGGGTTCAGGATGGGCCTCAAGATGGAGTCATGGAGGCCGCAGGACCACAGGAGGTCCCAGGGGTTCAGGATGGGCCTCAGGATGGGCCTCAGGATGGAGTCATGGAGGCCTCAGGATCACAGAGGGTCCCAAGAGGCCCAGGGTGGGCCTCAAGATGGAGTCATGGAGGCCGCAGGACCACAGAGGGTCCCAGGGGTTCAGGATGGGCCTCAGGATGGAGCCATGGAGGCCGCAGGACCACAGAGGGTGCCACAGGTTCAGGATGGACCTCAGGATGGAGCCATGGAGGCCTCAGGGGTTCAGGATGGGCCTCAAGATGGAGTCATGGATGCCGCAGGACCACAGGAGGTTCCAGGGGTTCAGGATGGGCCTCAGGATGGGCCTCAGGGCCACTGTTGGCTTTGGGATGAACCCATGAAACTCTCTGGACCACAGAAGGTCCCATGGGTTCAGGATGGACCTCAGGATGGAGCCATGGAGGCCTCAGGACCACAGAAGGCCCCAGGGGTTCAGGATGGAGCCATGAAGGCCTCAGGGGTTCAGGATGGGCCTCAAGATGGAGTCATGGAGACCTCAGGACCACAGAGGGTCCCATGGGTTGAGGATGGGCCTCAGGATGGAGTCATGGAGGCCTCAGGACCACAGAGGGTCCCAGGGGTTCAGGATGGGCCTCAGGATGGAGCCATGAAGGCCTCAGGACCATAGAAGGTCCCACGGGTTCAGGATGGACCTCAGGATGGGGCCATGAAGGCCTCAGGACCATAGAAGGCCCCAGGGGTTCAGGATGGGCCTCAGGATGGGCCTCAGGATGGAGCCATGGAGGCCTCAGGACCACAGAGGGTCCCACAGGTTCAGGATGGGCCTCAGGATGGACCTCAGGGCCACTGTTGGCTTTAGGATGAACCCATGAAGCTCTCTGGATCACAGAAGGTCCCATGGGTTGAGGATGGACCTCAGGATGGAGCCATGGAGGCCTCAGGACCACATGGGGTCCCACGGGTTCAGGATGGGCCTCAGGATGGAGCTATGGAGGCCTCAGGGGTTCAGGATGGACTTCAGGATGGACCCATGAAGGCCTCAGGACCACAGAAGGTCCCAGGGGTTCAGGATGGGCCTCAGGATGGGCCTCAGGATGGACTCAGGGCCACCTGTTGGCTTTGGGATGGAGTCACGAAGCCCTCAGGACCACAGAAGGCCCCACAGGTTCAGGATGGGCCTCAGGATGGGCCTCAGGATGGAGCCATGGAGGCCTCAGGACCACAGAGGGTCCCATGAGTTGAGGATGGACACAGGAAGTCCTCAGGACCACAGAAGGTCTTCTGGGTCCAAGATGGACCCAAGAACATCTCAGGGCCTCGTGGCGGCCCACAGAAGGTCATGAAGAACATCTCATGGCCTCCTGATGGGCCCAGAGAAGGTTTTGTGGTTCCCGGATGGATCCGAGGCCTCGTGGTGGCCCACAGGAGGTCATGAAGAACATCTCATGGCCTCGTGGTGGCCCCCAGGAGGTTTTGTGGTTCCGGGATGGACGCGAGGCCTCGTGGTGGGCCGAGGAGGCCCCGGTGGGGCGCGGTGGCACTCACCGGTCTCGAGGTACCAGAGGTCCTTGCAGCAGACCTGGTTGTTCCAGGCTTTGCGGTAGCCGTCGCGGCCGCTCCAGATGTAGAGGCGCGTGGTGATGGCGACGGCGCAGTGCCCGGCGCGCGCCCGCGGGACGTTGTCCTCCAGCGCGTCCATCACGATCGGCTCCCACGCCATCGACTCTGGGGGGGGCACCGGGGGTCAGGGGGCACTTGGGGGGCAGCTGGGGGGCAGCGGGGGGACCGACATACGCTTGGGGGGCAGTGAGGGGGGTGGGGGGCAGTTGGGGGACAGTGAGGGGCTTTGGGGGGCACTTGGGGGGCAGTTGGGGGGCACCAGGGGGGGACCAACATGCACTTGGGGGGCAGCGAGGGGGCACCGGGGGGACAGCGAGGGGGGTGGGGGGCACCAGGGGGGAACCGACACGCACTTGGGGGGCAGCAACGGGGGTGGGGGGCACTTGGGGGGCAGTGGGGGAGACCAACATGCACTTGGGGGGCAGTTGGGGGGCAGTTGGGGGGCAGCGAGGGGGCACCGGGGGGACAGTGAGAGGGGTGGGGGGCACCGGGGGGGACCGACATGCGCTTGGGGGGCAGTTGGGGGGCAGCTGGGGGGCATCGGGGGCACTGACATGCACTTGGGGGGCAGCGGGGGGGCAGCGGAGGGGGCGGTTGGGGGGCAGTTGGGGGTCGGAGGGCAGTTGTGGGGCAGTGGGGGGGCAGCGGGGGGACACCAACACGCACTTGGGGGGCAGCAAGGGGGGTTGGGGGGCAGTTGGGGGGCAGCTGGGGGGCACCAACACGCACTTGGGGGGCAGCAAGAGGGGTGGGGGGCAGTTGGGGGGCAGTGGGAGGGGTGGTTGGGGGTCGGAGGGCAGTTGTGGGGCATTGGGGGGGTGGTTGGGGGTCAGAGGGCAGTTGTGGGGCAGTGGGGGGGTGGTTGGGGGTCAGAGAGCAGTTGTGGGGCAGTGGGGGGAGGTGGTTGGGGGTTGGAGGGCAGTTGTGGGGCACCAGGGGGCACCGACATGCACTTGGGGGGCAGCAATGGGGGTGGGGGGCACTTGGGGGGCAGCTGGGGGGCACTTGGGGGGCACCGACACGCACTTGGGGGGCAGCGACGGGGGTGAGGGGCACTTGGGGGGCAGTGGGGGGGACCGACATGCGCTTGGGGGGCAGCTGGGGGGGCAGTTGGGGGGCGGCTGGGAGGCAGTTGGGGGTTGGAGGGCAGTGGGGGGCAGTTGTGGGGCAGCTGTGGGGCAGCCATGGGGCAGCCATGGGGCAGCCGTGGGTCAGCTATGGGGCAGCCGTGGGGCAGCCGTGGGGCAGCCATGGGTCATCTATGGGTCAGCTATGGGGCAGCCGTGGGTCAGCTATGGGGCAGCTATGGGTCAGCCGTGGGGCAGCCGTGGGGCAGCTATGGGTCAGCTATGGGGCAGCCATGGGTCAGCCGTGGGGCAGCTATGGGGCAGCTATGGGTCAGCCATGGGTCAGCCATGGGGCAGCCATGGGGCAGCCGTGGGTCAGCTATGGGTCAGCCATGGGTCAGCCATGGGTCAGCTATGGGGCAGCCATGGGGCAGCTATGGGGCAGCTATTGGTCACCTATGGGTCAGCTATGGGGCAACCGTGGGTCAGCCATGGGTCAGCCGTGGGGCAGCTATGGGGCAGCCATGGGTCAGCTATGGGTCAGCTATGGGTCAGCTATGGGTCAGCTATGGGGCAGCCATGGGTCAGCTATGGGTCAGCTATGGGTCAGCTATGGGGCAGCTATGGGGCAGCTATGGGTCAGCCATGGGTCAGCTATGGGTCAGCTATGGGTCAGCTATGGGGCAGCCATGGGGCAGCTATGGGGCAGCCATGGGGCAGCCGTGGGTCAGCTATGGGTCAGCCATGGGTCAGCTATGGGTCAGCCATGGGTCAGCCATGGGTCAGCTATGGGTCAGCTATGGGTCAGCCATGGGTCAGCCATGGGTCAGCTATGGGGCAGCTATGGGGCAGCCGTGGGGCAGCCATGGGTCAGCCATGGGGCAGCCATGGGTCAGCTATGGGGCAGCCGTGGGGCAGCTATGGGGCAGCTATGGGGCAGCTATGGGTCAGCCATGGGTCAGCTATGGGTCAGCTGTGGGGCAGCTATGGGGCAGCCATGGGGCAGCTATGGGGCAGCTATGGGGCAGCCGTGGGGCAGCTATGGGGCAGCCGTGGGGCAGCTATGGGGCAGCCGTGGGTCAGCTGTGGGGCAGCTATGGGTCAGCTATGGGGCAGCCGTGGGTCAGCCGTGGGGCAGCAATGGGGCAGCTATGGGGCAGCTATGGGGCAGCCGTGGGGCAGCCGTGGGTCTCACCCAGGTTGAGGCAGGCGAGGGTGTTGGTGCACTTCCACTCCTTCTCGTGCGTCGCCACCTTCACATCGTCCATGACGAGGGGCACCCAACCCCCAAAGACGTACATCCTGCGGGAAAAGGGGGGGTCAGGGGGGACCCCAAAACCCCCCCGGGGGGACCCCGAAAAACACAGCCCCAAAATCCCCCGGATTGGACCCCAAAAACCCTCAGATTGGACCCCAAAACCCCCGGATTGGACCCAAATCCCTCAGATTGGACCCCAAAACCCCCAAAGAGGGGAGAGAGGGGGTGAAAAGGGGGAGCAAAAAAAGGGGGGGAGGGTTGGGGGACCCCAAAGTCCAAGGGGGACCCCAAAATCCAGGGGGACCCCAAAATCTCCCGGATTGGACCCAAAAAACCCCCAGATTGGACCCCAAAACCCCCAAAGAGGGGAGAGAGGGGGTGAAAAGGGGGAGCAAAAAAAGGGGGGGAGGGTTGGGGGACCCCAAAGTCCAAGGGGAACCCCAAAGTCCAGGGGGACCCCAAAATCTCCCAGATTGGACCCCAAAATCTCCCAGATTGGACCCCAAAACCCCCGGATTGGACCCAAATCGCTCAGATTGGACCCCAAAACCACCAAAGAGGGGAGAGAGGGGGTGAAAAGGGGGAGCAAAAAAAGGGGGGGGGTTGGGGGACCCCAAAGTCCAGGGGGGACCCCAAAATCTCCCAGATTGGACCCCAAAAACCCCTCAGATTGGACCCCAAAACCCCCAAAGGGGGAAAGAGGAGCAAAAAGGGAGGGCTGAAAGCGGGGTGGGGGCACCCCAAGATCAGGGGGGACCTCAATGCCCAGGGGGACCCCAAAAGCCCCAAAGGACCCCAAGATTCTTGGGGTACGACGGCCAAAGAAAAGCCCATTTTTAGGGTACAATGACAAAACAAAACCCCATTTTTAGGGTACAAAAAAACCCCTCATTTTTGGGGTACAACGACCAAAGAAAACCCCATTTTTGGGGTACAATGACAAAACAAAACCCCATTTTTGGGGGACAACAACAAAACAAAACCTTATTTTTGGGGTACAAAAAAAACCCCCATTTTTGGGGTACGATGACCAAAGAAATGCCCATTTTTGGGGTTCAACGACAAAACAAAACCCCATTTTTGGGGTACAATGATTAAAGAAAACCCCATTTTTTGGGTACAGAAAACCCCCATTTTTGGGGTACAATGACCAAAGAAAACCCTATTTTTGGGGTTCAACGACCGAAAAAAAGGCCATTTTTGGGGTACGAAGACCAAAGAAAACCCCATTTTTGGGGTACAATGATTAAAGAAAACCCAATTTTTGGGGTACAACAACAAAACAAAACCTTATTTTTGGGGTACAAAAAAAACCCCATTTTTGGGGTACGACGACGAAAGAAAACCCCATTTTTGGGGTACAATGATTAAAGAAAACCCCATTTTTGGGGTTCAACGACCAAAGAAGAGCCCATTTTTGGGGTACAATGACAAAACAAAACCCCATTTTTGGGGTACAATAAAACCCCCCATTTTTGGGGTACAATGACCAAAGAAATGCCCATTCTTGGGGTACAACAACCAAAGAAAATCCCACTTTTGGGGTTCAACGACCGAAAAAAAGGCCATTTTTGGGGTTCAATGACCAAAGAAAAGTCCATTTTTGGGGTACAATGACCAAAGAAATGCCCATTTTTGGGGTACAACAACAAAACAAAACCTTATTTTTGGGGTACAAAAAAAACCCCCATTTTTGGGGTACGACCACCGAAGAAAAGCCCATTTTTGGGGTACAACGACCAAAGAAAAGCCCATTTTTGGGGTACAGTGACCAAAGAAAAGCCCCTTTTTGGGGTTCAACGACGGAAGCGAAGCCCCGTTTTTGGGGTGCGGGGCCCCCACTCACTTGTTGCCGATGGTGGTGGCGGAGTGCAGACTGCGCGGCAGCGGCGCCACTCCGCTCAGCGACGGTTTGTTCCACGTCAGCGTCTCTGCGGAGCCCCAAAACCGTCAGGGGGGACCCCAAAACCCAGAACTCACTTGGGGGACCCCAAAACTCCATCAGAACCTCCTCAAAACCCACCAGGAGACCCCAAAACTCCATCAGAACCCACCAGGAGACCCCAAAACTCCATCAGAACCTCCTCAAAACCCACCAGGAGTCCCCAAAACTCCATCAGAACCTCCTCAAAACCCATCAGGAGTCCCCAAAACTCCATCAGAACCTCTTCCAACTCTTAAAAACCCATTGGGGGGACCCCAAAACTCCATCAGAACCTCCTCAAAACCCACCAGGAATCCCAAAACTCCATTAGAACCTCCTCAAAACCCACCAGGAGACCCCAAAACTCCATCAGATCCTCCTCAAAACCCACCAAAACTCCATCAGAACCTCCTCAAAACCCATCAGGAGACCCTCAACTCCATCAGAACCTCCTCAAAACCCACCAGGAGACCCCAAACTCCATCAGAACCTCCTCAAAACCCACCAGGAGACCCTCAACTCCATCAGAACTTCCTCAAATCCCACCAGGAGACCCCAAAACTCCATTAGAACCTCCTCAAAACCCATCAGGAGACCCTCAACTCCATCAGAACCTCCTCAAAACCCACCAGGAGACCCCAAACTCCATTAGAACCTCCTCAAAACCCATCAGGAGACCCTCAACTCCATCAGAACCTCCTCAAAACCCACCAGGAGACCCCAAAACTCCATCAGAACCTCCTCAAATCCCAACAGGAGACCCAAACTCTATCAGAACCTCCTCGAAACCCACCAGGAGACCCCAAACTCCATCAGAACCTCCTCAAAACCCACCAGGAGACCCCAAACTCCATCAGAACCTCCTCAAAACCCACCAGAAGACCCTCAACTCCATCAAAACCCACCAGGAGACCCCAAAACTCCATCAGAACCTCCTCAAAACCCACCAGGAGACCCTCAACTCCATCAGAACCTCCTCAAAACCCATCAGGAGACCCCAAAACTCCATCAGAACCTCCTCAAAACCCATCAGAAGACCCCAAAACTCCATCAGAACCTCCTCAAAACCCACCAGAAGACCCTCAACTCCATCAAAACCCACCAGGAGACCCCAAAACTCCATCAGAACCTCCTCAAAACCCACCAGGAGACCCTCAACTCCATCAGAACCCACCAGGAGACCCCAAAACTCCATCAGAATCTCATCCAACCCTTATAAACCCATCGGGGGGGACCCCGAAACCCCCTGAGAGTCCCCCTCCTCACCGATGTCGAGGGTCCAGAGGTCGCCGAGGCGGCAGCCGCTCATTCCGCCGTAGATGACGAGCTTGGATTTGCGGGAGTCGCGCTCGGTGTAGACGACGGCGGTGTGGGACTCGCGGGGGGGGCGGCAGAACGCCGTAGGTGATGGGGATGTCCCAGGCCACCACGCCGGCGCCCGCGCGCAGCTCCAGCACGTAGAGGTCGTTCAGGTACCTGAGGAGACACCAACAAGAAAAGGGGGTTCAAAAGTGAACCCCAAAAAAAATCCAAGGAGATCCCTCCAAAAAAACCATCGCTGCGTCGCTGGGAATGTCCTTCAAAACCCAGGGGAGCACCGGGAGAGACCCTCAACTCCATGATGGGTACCGGAGGGGCATGGGGGGCACCCCAAAAACAACGCGACCCCCCCAGAATGGGACATGGAGGGGACCTGAGCGCCCAAAGAGAACGAATGAGGCACAGGGAACCCCCCAAAATCTCTCTATGCCCCCCAGAGACTCTCCGTATTGGGAGATGTTGGTTTTGGGGTCCCCCCCTGAACACCCCCAGACCCTCCCACCCCCCTGTACTGGGGGATGTTGGTTTTTGGGGTTCTCCCTGAACCCCCCCCGACCCTCCCACCCCCCTGTACCGGGGGATGTTGGTTTTGGGGTCCCCCCTGAACCCCCCCGGACCCTCCCACCCCCCTGTACCGGGAGATGTTGGTTTTGGGGTCCCCCCTGAACACCCCCAGACCCTCCCACCCCCCTGTACCGGGGGATGTTGGTTTTTGGGGTTCTCCCTGAACCCCCCCCGACCCTCCCACCCCCCTGTACCGGGGGATGTTGGTTTTTGGGGTTCTCCCTGAACCCCCCCAAGACCCTCCCACCCCCCTGTACTGGGGGATGTTGGTTTTTGGGGTTCTCCCTGAACCCTCCCGGACCCTCCCACCCCCCTGTACCGGGGGATGTTGGTTTTGGGGTCCCCCCTGAACCCCCCCGGACCCTCCCACCCCCCTGTACCGGGGGATGTTGGGTTTTGGGGTCCTCCCTGAAGCCCCCCAAGACCCTCCCACCCCCCCATACCAGGAGATGTTGTTCTTGGGGTCCTCACCTTTATCTCAGCCCCCCCAAAACCTCACTGTGGGTCACTCTCAGAGTCCCCAATACCCCCCGAACCTCCCCCCAGGCCCCCCCCCATACCAGGAGATGTTGTTTTTGGGGTCCCCCCTGCCCCCTCTCCCTCCCAGCCCCCCCCTGTACTGGGGGCTGTTGTTTTTGGGGTCCCTCCACCCCCCGCAGCGGGGCAGTTGTTTTTGGGGTCCCCCCACCCCCCCGTGGCTGGGCTGTTGTATTTGGGGTCCCTCCACCCCACCTTGGCAGGAGCTGTTGTTTTTGGGGTCCCCCCACCCCCCCCGGCTGGGCTGCTGTTTTTGGGGTCCCCCCTGCGCCCATACCGGGGGCTGTTGTTTTTGGGGTCCCCCACCCCCCCGTGGCTGGTCAGTTGTTTTCGGGGTCCCCCCGGCCGTACCGGGGGCTGTTGTTTTTGGGGTCCCTCCCTGCCCCCCCTGGCTGGTCAGTTGTTTTCGGGGTGCGCCGTACCGGGGGATGTTGTTTTTGGTGTCCCCCACCCCCCCGCGACTGGGGCTGTTGTATTTGGGGTCCCCCCGCAGCAGGAGCTGTTGTTTTTGGGGTCCCTCTCCCCCCCTTGGCAGGGTCAGTTGTTTTCGGGGTGACCGTACTGGGGGCTGTTGTTTTTGGGGTCCCCCCACCCCCCCGTGGCTGGTCAGTTATTTTCGGGGTGCCCCGTACCGGGGGCAGTTGTTTTTGGGGTCCCCCTCCCACCCCCCCCTTGGCAGGGTCAGTTGTTTTTGGGGTCCCCTGGCTGTACCGGGGGCTGTTGGTTTTGGGCCCCCCCCCTCCCCCCTTGGCAGGGTCAGTTGTTTTCGGGGTCCCCCCGGCCGTACCGGGGGCTGTTGTTTTTGGGGTCCCTCCCCTCCCCGGCAGGTCAGTTGTTTTCGGGGTGCCCCGTACCGGGGGCTGTTGTTTTTGGGGGTCCCTCCCCGCCCCCCCCTTGGCAGGGTCAGTTGTTTTCGGGGTCCCCCCGTCCCGTACCGGGGGCTGTTGTTTTTGGGGTCCCTCCCCCCCCCTTGGCAGGGTCAGTTGTTTTGGGGGTGCCGTACCGGGGGCTGTTGTTTTTGGGGTCCCCCCCCCCCGCAGCGGGTCAGTTGTTTTCGGGGTGCCCTGTACCGGGGGCTGTTGTTTTTGGGGTCCCTCCCCCCCCCCCCGCAGCGGGTCAGTTGTTTCGGGGTCCCCCCCGTACCGGGGGATGTTGTTTTTGGGGTCCTCGCTGTCGTTGGCCAGCCCCCCGAACAGGTAGCACTTGTTGCCCACCAGGGAGAAGCTGTGGCCCAGGCGGGGGCAGGGGGGGGGCCCGTTCTTGGGGGTCTTCGCCTTCAGCCGCTTCCACTCCCACCGACTCGCCTGGAGGCACCCCGAAACCATAGCGGGGACCCCAAAACACCTCCTGCCCCGACAACCCCTCCCTTTTGCCCCCCCAACCTCTCCTCTTCCCCCCGGCCCCTCCCTTTTGCCCCTCCTCTTCCCCCCGGCCCCTCCCTTTTGCCCCTCCTCTTCCCCCCGGCCCCTCCCTTTTGCCCCTCAACCCCTCCTATTACCCCCGGCCCCTCCCTGTTGTCCCCCCAACCCCTCCTCTTCCCCCCGGCCCCTCCCTTTTGCCCCTCCTCTTACCCCCGGCCCCCCGGTTGCCCCTCCTCTTGCCCCGGCCCCCCCCTTTTTGCCCCTCCCCTTGATCACGGCCCCCCCCCCTGTTGCCCCTCCTCTTCCCCCTCGGCCCCTCCCTTTTGCCCCTCCTCTTCCCCCCAGCCCCTCCCTTTTGCCTCTCCAACCCCTCCTCTTACCCCCAGCCCCTCCCTTTTGCCTCTCAACCCCTCCTCTTACCCCCAGCCCCTCCCATTTGCCCCTACAACCCCTCCTATTACCCCCCAGCCCCTCCCTTTCGCTCCTCAAACCCCTCCTCTTCCCCCCCACCCCTCCCTTTTGCCCCCCCAACCCCTGCTCTTCCCCCCAGCCCCTCTATTTTGCCCCTCCAACCCCTCCTTTTCCCCCCCAGCCCCTCCCCTTTGCCCCGGCCCCTCCCTTTTGCCTCTTTTGCCCCTCCTCTTCCCCCCCGGCCCCTCCCTTTTGCCCCTCCAACCCCTCCTCTTCCCCCCCACCCCTCCCTTTTGCCTCTCCAACCCCTCCTCTTCCCCCCCGGCCCCTCCCTTTTGCCCCTCCAACCCCTCCTCTTCCCCCCCACCCCTCCCTTTTGCCTCTCCAACCCCTCCTCTTCCCCCCCAGCCCCTCCCTTTTGCCCCTCCAACCCCTCCTCTTCCCCCCCAGCCCCTCCCTTTTGCTCCTCAACCCCTCCTCTTACCCCCCCACCCCTCCCTTTTGCCCCTCCTCTTCCCCCGGCCCCTCCCTTTTGCCCCCCCAACCCCTCCTCTTACCCCCAGCCCCTCCCTTTGGCCCCTCCTCTTCCCCCCAGCCCCTCCCTTTTGCCCCCCCAACCCCTCCTCTTCCCCCCGGCCCCTCCCCATTGCCACTCAAACCCCTCCTCTTACCCCCCGGCCCCTCCCTTTTGCCCCCCCAACCCCTCCTCTTACCCCCAGCCCCTCCCTTTGGCCCCTCCTCTTCCCCCCAGCCCCTCCCTTTTGCCCCCCCAACCCCTCCTCTTCCCCCCGGCCCCTCCCCATTGCCACTCAAACCCCTCCTCTTACCCCCCAGCCCCTCCCTTTTGCCCCCCCAACCCCTCCTCTTACCCCCAGCCCCTCCCTTTGGCCCCTCCTCTTCCCCCCGGCCCCTCCCTTTTGCCTCTTTTGCCCCTCCTCTTCCCCCCGGCCCCTCCCTTTTCCCTCTTTTGCCCCTCCTCTTGCCCCCGGCCCCCCCCGTTGCCCCCCCCGTTGCCCCCGTTGCCCCCCGCTGCCCCGCACCTGCAGTTCGTAGAGGTCGTTGCTGTATTTGCCGTACTCCACCATTCCGCCGAACACGAGGAGCCGAGTGCCGTCGCAGACGAACCCATAGGCAGCGCAGCCGGGGGGGATATCGCCCCGCACCGCCGGGATGAACCACTGGTTGGTGGCTGGGGGGGGGAGAGGGGTCACACACTGGGGGGACACGGGCTGATCCCCCCTTCCAGGCCACCCCCAGACCCAGAAAGAGCCCCAAAGTGCCCCCCCACATCCAGAAAGAGCCCCACAGTGCCCCCCAAGACCCCAAAAGAGACCCAAAGTGTCCCCCCAGAACCCAAAAGAGCCCCACAGTGCCCCCCAAGACCACAAAATAGCCCCACAGTGCCCCCCCAGACTCAGAAAGAGCCCCACACTGCCCCCCCAGATCCAGAAACAGACCCAAAGTGCACCCCAGACGCCAAAAGAGCCCCCCCAGACCCCAAAAGAGACCCAAAGTGCCCCCCCAGACCCCAAAAGAGACCCAAAGTGCCCCCCCAGACCCCAAAAGAGACCCAAAGTGTCCCCCCAGACACCAAAATACCCCAAAAGATCCTCCCCAGACCCCAAAAGAGCCCCAAAGTGCCCCCTCAGACCCCAAAAGAGCCCCCCCAGACCCCAAAAGAGCCCCAAAGTGCCCCCCCAGACCCCGAAAGAGACCCAAAGTGTCCCCCAGACCCCAAAAGAGCCCCCCCAGACCCCAAAGGAGCCCCACAGTGCCCCCTAGACCCCCAAAGTGCCCCCCAGACCCCAAAAGAGACCCAAAGTGCCCCCCAGACCCCAAAAGAGATCCACTGTGCACCCCCAGACCCCAAAAGAGACCCAAAGTGCCCCCCCAGACCCCAAAAGAGCCCCAAAGTGAACCCCAGACCCCAAAAGAGCCCCCCCAGACCGCAAAAGAGCCCCAAAGTGCCCCCCCAGACCCCAAAAGAGACCCAAAGTGCCCCCCCAGACCCCGAAAGAGACCCAAAGTGCCCTCCCAGACCCCAAAAAAGCCCCGAAGTGCCCCCCCCAGACCCCAAAAGAGCCCCACTGTGCCCCCCCAGACCCCAAAAGAGACCCAAAGTGCCCCCCCCAGACCCCAAAAGAGCCCCAAAGTGCCCCCCCGACCCCAAAAGAGCCCCAAAGTGTCCCCCCAGACCCCAAAAGAGCCCCACAGTGCACCCCCAGAGCACAAAAGAGCCCCAAAGTGCCCCCCCAGACCCCAAAAGAGCCCCAAAGTGCCCCCCCCAGACCCCAAAAGAGACCCAAAGTGCCCCCCCAGACCCCAAAAGAGACCCCAAGTGGCCCCCCAGACCCCAAGAGCCCCACAGTGCCCCCACAGTGCCCCCCAGATGCCAAAAGAGCCCCAAAGTGCCCCCCCAGACCACAAAATAGCCCCATAGTGCCCCCCAGACCACAAAATAGCCCCACTGTGCCCCCCAGACCCCAAAAGAGCCCCAGTGTCCCCCCAGACCACGAAATAGCCCCGAAGTGCCCCCCCAGACCCCGAAAGAGACCCAAAGAGCCCCCCCAGACCCCAAAATAGCCCCAAAGTGCTCCCCCAGACCCCTAAAGAGCCCCACAGTGCCCCCCCAGACACCAAAAGAGCCCCAAAGTGCCCCCCCAGACCCCTAAAGAGCCCCAAAGTGCTCCCCCAGACCCCTAAAGAGCCCCAAAGTGCCCCCCAGACCCCAAAAGAGCCCCAAAGTGCCCCCCCCAGACACCAAAAGAGCCCCAAAGTGCCCCCCCAGACCCCTAAAGAGCCCCAAAGTGCTCCCCCAGACCCCTAAAGAGCCCCAAAGTGCCCCCCCAGACCCCTAAAGAGCCCCAAAGTGCTCCCCCAGACCCCTAAAGAGCCCCACAGTGTCCCCCCAGACCCCAAAATAGCCCCAAAGTGCTCCCCCAGACCCCAAAAGAGTCCCCCCAGACTCCAAAAGAGCCCCAAAGTGCCCCCCCAGACCCCCACAGTGCCCCCCCAGACCCCTAAAGAGCCCCACAGTGCCCCCTCAGACCCCAAAATACCCCAAAAGAGCATCCCAGACCCCAAAAGAGCCCCACAGTGTCCCCCCAGACCCCAAAATACCCCAAAAGAGCCCCCCCAGACCCCAAAAGAGCCCCACTGTGCCCCCCCAGACCCCCAAAGTGCCCCCCAAGACCCCAAAGGAGCCCCACAGTGCCCCCCCAGACCCCAAAATACCCCAAAAGCACCCCCCCAGACCCCAAAACAGCCCCAAAAGGGCCCCCCAGACCCCAAAAGAGCCCCACAGTGCCCCCCAAGACCCCAAAATACCCCTCCTCTGCCCCCCCAGACCCCAAAAGAGCCCCAAAGTGCCCCCCCAGACCCCAAAAGAGTCCCCCCAGACCCCTAAAGAGCCCCAAAGTGCCCCCCCAGACCCCCACAGTGTCCCCCCAGACCCCAAAAGAGCCCCACAGTGCCCCCTCAGACCACAAAATACCCCAAAAGAGCCCCCCCAGACCCCAAAAGAGCCCCACAGTGTCCCCCCAGGCACCAAAATAGCCCCAAAGTGCCCCCCCAGACCCAAAAGAGCCCCAAAGTGCCCCCCCAGACCCCAAAAGAGACCCAAAGTGCCCCCCAAGACCCCAAAAGAGCCCCACTGCATCCCCCCAGACCCCAAAATACCCCTCCTGTGCCCCCTCAGACCCCAAAAGAGCCCCACTGTGCCCCCCCAAGACCCCAAAATACCCCTCCTGTGCCCCCCCAGACCCCAAAATACCCCTCCTGTGCCCCCTCAGACCCCAAAAGAGCCCCAAAGTGCCCCCCCAGACCCCCACAGTGCCCCCCCAGACCCCAAAAGAGCCCCAAAGTGTCCCCCCAGACCCCAAAAGAGCCCCACTGCATACCCCCAGACCCCAAAATACCCCAAAAGAGCCCCCCCAGACCCCAAAATAGCCCTCCTCTGCCCCCCCAAGACCCCAAGAGCCCCCCAGGTCCCCCCCCCGCCCCCCGAACCCCAAACCCCGCGCCCCCCAGGCACCGGTGTTGTAGACGTGCAGCTCATCGACGATGCCCTCGTTGCCGCCGCCGAAGACGACGATGAGCTCCTTGATGGCGACGGCGCGGTGGCCGTGGCGCGGCCGGGGCACGGGGCCTGACCAGCCCACCACGCGCTTCCAGCGCGGCTGCAGCGCCGCGGGGGCCGGGGGGGCCGGGGGAGAGCCCCCCCCCGGCGACGCCATCCGCCCAACGGGACCTGAAACGGGAGGGGGCGGTGAGAGCCAAAAACGGGGGGTAGAGGGCCAAAAAGGGGGAGTCTGGGGCCAAAAATGGGGAGTGAAGGGTTAAAAATGGGGAGTCAGGGGCCAAAAAGGGGGAGTGAAGGGCCAAAAAGGGGGAGTCAGGGGCCAAAAAAGGGGAGTCAGGGGTTAAAAATGGGGAGTCAGGGGCCAAAAAAGGGGAGTCTGGGGCCAAAAACGGGGAATCAGGGGTTAAAAACAGGGAGTCAGGGGCCAAAAAGGGGGAGTGAAGGGCCAAAAAGGGGGAGTCAGGGGCTAAAAATGGGGAGAGAAGGGCTAAAAATGGGGAGTGAAGGGTTAAAAATGGGGAATCAAAGGCCAAAAAGGGGGAGTCAGGGGCTAAAAACGGGGAAACAGGGGTTAAAAATGGGGAGTCAGGGGCTAAAAAAGGGGAGTCTGGGGCCAAAAAAGGGGAGTCTGGGGCCAAAAAAGGGGAGTGAAGGGCCAAAAAGGGGAGTGAAGGGTTAAAAATGGGGAGTCAGGGGCCAAAAACGGGGAAACAGGGGTTAAAAATGGGGAGTCTGGGGCCAGAAATGGGGAGTGAAGGGTTAAAAATGGGGAGTGAAGGGCCAAAAAGGGGGAGTCAGGGGCCAAAAACGGGGAAACAGGGGTTAAAAATGGGGAGTCAGGGGCCAAAAATGGGGAGTGAAGGGCCAAAAATGGGGAGTCAGGGGCCAAAAAGGGGAGTGAAGGGTTAAAAATGGGGAGTCAGGGGTTAAAAAAGGGGAGTCAGGGGCCAAAAATGGGGAGTCAGGGGTTAAAAATGGGGAATCGAGGGCCAAAAATGGGGAGTCAGGGGTTAAAAATGGGGAGTCAGGGGTTAAAAAAGGGGAGTCAGGGGCCAAAAAAGGGGAGTGAAGGGCCAAAAATGGGGAATCGAGGGCCAAAAATGGGGAATCAGGGGCCAAAAATGGGGAATCAGGGGCCAAAAAGGGGGAGTGAAGGGTTAAAAATGGGGAGTCAGGGGCCAAAAAGGGGGGAGCAGGGGGGTAAACCCAAACACAGAAGTTGAGGGCCAAAGGCCAAAAATGGGGGGAGTTGAGGGCCAAAAACTGGGGGGGTTAAGACCCAAAAACCGGGGGGGGGGTTGAACCCCAAAACAGGGGGGGGTGAAGCCAAAAACAGGGGAGGTTGAACCCCAAAACAGGGGGGGGTTGAGGGCCAAAGAAGTGGAGTTGAACCCAAAAACGGGAGTTGAACCCAAAAACTTTATGAGGTTGAACCCCAAAAATAGGGGAGGTTGAACCCCAAAAACCAGGGGGGGGTTGAGGGCTAAAAAATGGGGGGTTGAGACCCAAAACAGGGAGTTGAACCCAAAAACATGGGGCTGAACCCCAAAACAGGGGGAGTCGAACCCCCAAACAGGGAGTTGAACCCAAAACCGGGGGGGGTTGAGGGCTAAAAAATGGGGGGCTGAGACTGAAAAAACGGGCATTGAACCCAAAAATAGGGGGGGTTGAACCCCAAAAATAGGGGGGGGTTGAACTCAAAAATAGGGGGGGGTTGAACTCAAAACCAGGGAGTTGAGGGCCAAAAAATGGGGGGGTTGAGACCCAAAACCGGGGGGTTGAACCCAAAAACTGGGGGGGTTGAACCCCAAAACAGGGGGAGTTGAGGGCCCAGAAATGGGGGGGGGTTAGACCCAAAAAAGGGGAGTTGAACCCAAAAACTGGGGGGGTTGAACCCCAAAACAGGGGGGGTTGAGGGCCAAAAAATGGGGGGTTGAGACCCAAAACCGGGGAGTTGAACCCAAAAACGGGGGGGTTGAACCCCAAAACAGGGGGAGTTAAGGGCCAAAAAATGGGGGGTTGAGACCCAAAACCAGGGGGGGTTGAGGGCCAAAACTGAGGGGTTCAGCACAAACACAGGGGGTTGAGACCCCAAAACGGGGGGGGACCCTAAAATGGGGGGGGTTGAGACCCTAAAATGGGGGGGACCCTAAAATGGGGGGGTTGAGACCCTAAAACGGGGGGGACCCTAAAACAGGAGGGGTTGAGACCCTAAAATGGGGGGGTTGAGACCCCAAAACGGGGGGAGACCCCAAAACAGGGGGGGTTGAGACTGTAAAACGGGGGGGAGGACCCTAAAACGGGGGGGGGTTTGAGACCGTAAAACAGGGGGGGACCCTAAAACAGGGGGGATTGAGACCCTAAAACGGGGGGGGACCCTGAAACAGGGGGGGTTGAGACCCTAAAACGGGGGGGGCCCTAAAACGGGGGTGGTTGAGAGCCTAAAATGGGGGGGTTGAGACCGTAAAACAGGGGGGGACCCTAAAACAGGGGGGGTTGAGACCCTAAAATGGGAGGGTTGAGACCGTAAAAGGGGGGAGTCGAGACCCTAAAACGGGGGGGACCCTAAAATGGGGCGGGACCCTAAACCGGGGGGGGGGTTGAGACCCTAAAATGGGGGGGTCGAGACCCTAAAATGGGGGGGGGGGGACACCCATAAACGCTGTTAAAAACACGGGTTTGACCCCCAAAACTGGGCCCTGAGGTTGCCCCCCCCGACCTAATTAGCCCTCATTAATTACCTTGCTCTGTCTAATTACCCCCCAATCAGCCCCCCCCCCCCCCCGGCTCATGAGGAGGAATCGCCCCTTCCCTCCCAATTAGTGCAAACCCGTTAATTACCCAACCGCCCACTTAGCGCCAGGGGGCGCACTTGGCCCCCCCCCACCTTTAATTAACCCCATTAATTACCTCCCTCTTCACCTCACAATTAACCTCCGCGGCCACACTACTGCCCCCTCGCTATCACAATTACCCCAACTCAGTTAATTACCCCCCTCAGCTAATTAACACACACACAATTAGTGCTGGGAGGTACCACCTCCTCCCTCCCCCCCCCCCCCCGCTACGCAATTACTTCTGTAGCGCTTAATTAGCTCAAGGCAACTAATTACCCCCACCCCACCGTACAACTGCCCCTTGCCTGGACTTCAATTAGCCCAACTCGGCTAATTACCCCTTCCAATTAACCCGGGGAGCTGCAATTGCCCTCCCCCCCCCCTCCAGCCACGTATTTACCTTCTCCTACACTAATTAATGGGCTAATTAAGAAGATGACTACACAATTACCCCAACCCATTAATGAGCCCAACTGACCACGAGGGGGCGCAATTCCCCCCCACCCCTTCATTACCCACACCGCTAATTAGTCCCCGTTAAGCGACTAATTAGCCGTTAAGGGCGGGGGGGACACCCTCTCAATCCCCCCAATTACCCCTGACCCCACTAATTACCCCCCTCCCAGCACTGCAATCACCCCACCTCTAATTATCCCCTCTTTGACCCCCCCCGCACCTCATTACCCCCAACGCCACTAATTACCCCCTTTCCTGCCCCCCAGCACCCCAATTACCCCACTAATTACACCCCGCAACCCCCCTTTCCCAAGACCCTAATTACCCCCACCCCACTAATTATGCCCCCACACCCCCTTTTCCCCAGGACCCCAACTGCCCCCCACTCCACTAATTACCCCTTTCCCAGCACCCCAATTACCTCCCACTAATTACCCTTTACCCCAGCTGCCCCCCTTCCCCCCAATTACCCCCACCCCCCTTTTCCAAGACCCCAATTACCCCACTAATTACGCCCCCTTCTGCCCCACCCCCACTAATTACCCCCTTTCCTCCCCCCCCGAAACTCCAATTACCCCCAACCCCACTAATTACCATCCACCCCCTTTCCCACTTACGCCCCAGCCACTAATTACCCACAACCCTGTTACCCCAAGACCCCAATTATCCCCAGCCCGCTAATTAACCCCCCCTTTTCCCCCCCTGGAGGACCCCAATTACCCCTCTCTCCACTAATTACGCCCCCTTTCCTGCCCCCCCAGTACCACTAACTGCCCCCACCCCATTAATTACCCACCACCCCACTAATTACCTCCCATTTCCTACCGCCTTCTACGCCCACAGCTACCCCAAACCCCGCTAATTACCCCACAACTCCAACTACCCCCACCCCACTAATTACCCTCCCCCCAATTACCCCTACAGCACTAATCACCCCAACCCAACTACTCACCCCCCACCCCCCTCTCCCAACCCCCCAATCACCCCAAACCCCACTAATTACCCACAACCCCGTTATCCCAAAACGCTAATTACTCCCAAGCCCACTAATTACACCCCTTTCCTCCCCCTCCAGGACCCCAATTCCTTCCCCCCCCCCACTAATCACCCCTAATCCCCCTAATTACCCCGCACCTCTCTCCCAGCCCCCCAATTACCCCCAACCCCCCTAATTGCCCCCCCCTTTCCCTTCCCCCCCCCCAGGACCCCAATTCCCCCCCCCACTAATTAACTTCGCCCTTTTCCTTCACAAGGGGACCCCAATTACCCCTCACCCCACTAATTACGTCCCCACCTTCCTGCCCCCCCCCACTAATTACCCACAACCCCACTAATTAACCGCCCCCCTTTCCTCCCCCCCTTTTCTTTCCCTCAGGACCCCAATCTCCTCCACCCCACTAATCACCCCCAACCGCACTAATTACCCCGCACCCCTCTCTCGGCCCCCCCCCCCAATTACCCCCACGCTAATTACCCCCCCCTCCCTCGCCGCCATCTTGTCGCCGCTGCCCGCCCGCAAAATGGCGGCCCCCTCCTCCCTCCCCCCCGGCGGACGCCGCCGCCGCCCCACCCGCCCCGCACCGCCGCCGCCGGCCTCGCCGCCGCTGTCCCCTCTGTCCCACTCGCCGCTCGTGTCTCCCTCGCGCTGCGGGGGCTGCGGGGGCCGCGCTGGCCGGGGGCGAAGGCGACGCTCACGCCGCCCTGGGAGCCGCCATCTTGCGCGGACCAAGGCGGCGGCGCCGCGGCGATCGCGCGCGCACCGGAGGGGGGGGTGGATGGGGCGTGGTCAAGCGAGGCCACGCCCACTCCAAGGGCGGCGCCATCTTGGCTGTACGGCACAGCCAGGCTGCGGCGCGAGGACACGCCTCCTTCTTGCCCCGCCCCTCCCTCGGGCCCCGCACAAAGAGCCCTCCGCCCCCTCCCTGTACGGAACGCGCCGCCATCTTGGCCGACGCCATTTTGGGCCTTCCCCCTCCTTATCCTCCTCCTCAACGTTTTTTCCCCTCCACAAACCGCTCTCTCCCGCCAATAACAGCCCCCGCACGCCGCCACCTTCGCGCCCTTTCCTGCCCTCCGCCAAACGCCCGGACGCCCAAGAGGTCGGCGCCTCGCGCCCCTCCCAAGATGGCGGCGCGCGGGGAAAGGACCCGGATGTTCCCTCCCAAAATGGCGGCGCCCCCTCTCCCCCACGGGTTTGGGGCGCCGCCTCTGCCGTTCTCCCCACGCCACCGCCTCCCGCCCGTGCCGGGGAGCGGCCGCGCTGCCCCGTGGACAGAAAGGGCGCGGCGCGAAGCCAAGGGGGAGGCGGGGGAATAAGATGGCGGCGCGCTGCTCTGGGGAAGGAGGAGCCAAGATAGAGCCGCCCGACCCCCCCACACCACCTCGCGCTGCGCGGGAAGTGCCCGGATGCTGCGCCCCAAGATGGCGGAGGTCGGCGAAGCCGCGGCGGCTCCAAGATGGCGGCGGCCGCGGAACCCGGATGCGGCCGCTGCGCCCGGGCTCACCGCTCCCCAACAGCTCCGCACCTTCTAACGCCTCTCGCTCGCTCGCAAACGGCTCCTGCCGCTCCGCTCCGCCTCCGCCGCTCGCTCGGGGCTGCTGCCGCCTCGCCTGCAGGCCGAGAAGGGCCCTCCCGCCGCCGCGACTACGGGCTCTTGGGAGCCGCCATCTTGGACGCGGCTCCTCCACCCGCTACCAAGATGGCGCCGCGCGGGACCCGGATGTGGGCGCCAACGGGAGGCGGCACGCTCTGCGCATGCGCGGGCTCCAAGCGGGGCGGGGCCGTGTGCTCCACCCCCCCCTCCAGCCCCTCGCGCATGCGCAGAGAGAGGGCGCCCCGCTTTGGTGCCAAACGCAGCGCCTTCGAGTCTTTGGCTCTGTTTCCGAGCTCCCCAGTGACCCCCCCAGTATCCCCCCAGTATCCCCAGTGCACCCCCCACTGCCCCCCAATGTTCCCAGTGACCCCCCCAGTATCCCCAGTGCACCCCCCACTGCTCTCCGATGTTCCCAGTTCCCCCCATCTTTCCCCTTATACCCCCCCAGTGCCCCCCCGAGTCCTCCCGTTCCTTCCCAGTATCCCCAGTGCCCCCCAGTATCCCCAGTCCCCCCACTTCCCCATGTCCCCCCCACTCCCCCTATACTCCCCCAGTATCCCCAGTGCCCCCATGTCCCCCCCAGTATCCCCCCAGTGCCCCCATGTCCCCCTTCTCCCCTATACCTCCCAGTATCCCCCAGTATCCCCAGTGCCTCCATGTCCTCACCACTCCCCCTATACCCCCCCAGTATTCCCCAGTATCCCCAGTACCCCCATGTCCCCTCTTCCCCTATACCCCCCCAGTATCCTCCCAGTGCCCCCGTGTCCCCCCAATATCCCCCCAGTATCCCCAGTGCCCCCATGTCCCCTCCCAGTATCCCCCCAGTATCCCCATGTCCCCCCTCCCAGTATCCCCCCAGTGCCCCCATGTCCCCCCTCCCAGCATCCCCCAGTATCCCCAGTGCCCCCATGTCCCCCCTCCCAGCATCCCCCAGTATTCCCAGTGCCCCCATGTCCCCCCCCAGTATCCCCCCAGTATCCCCCAGTATCCCCAGTGCCCCCATGTCCCCCCCAGTATCCCCCCAGTATCCCCCCAGTAGTGCCCCCATGTCCCCCCTCCCAGTATCCCCCCAGTATCCCCAGTGCCCCCATGTCCCTCCTCCCAGTACCCCCCAGTATCCCCAGTGCCCCCATGTCCCCCCCAGTACCCCCCAGTATCCCCAGTGCCCCCATATCCCCCCCCAGTATCCCCAGTGCCCCCATGTCCCCCCTCCCAGTATCCCCCAGTATCCCCAGTGCCCCCATGTCCCTCCTCCCAGTACCCCCCAGTATCCCCAGTGCCCCCATGTCCCCCCTCCCAGTATCCCCCAGTATCCCCAGTGCCCCCATGTCCCCCCTCCCAGTATCCCCCAGTATCCCCAGTGCCCCCATGTCCCCCCCAGTATCCCCCCAGTATCCCCAGTGCCCCCATGTCCCCCCTCCCAGTATCCCCCCAGTATCCCCAGTGCCCCCATGTCCCCTCTCCCCCTATACCCCCCAGTATCCCCCCAGTATCCTCCCAGTATCCCCAGTGCCCCCATGTCCCCCCCAGTATCCCCCAGTATCCCCAGTGCCCCCATGTCCCCCCTCCCAGTACCCCCCAGTATCCCCAGTGCCCCCATGTCCCCCCTCCCAGTACCCCCCAGTATCCCCAGTGCCCCCATGTCCCCCCTCCCAGTATCCCCCAGTATCCCCAGTGCCCCCATGTCCCCCCTCCCAGTACCCCCCAGTATCCCCAGTGCCCCCATGTCCCCCCTCCCAGTATCCCCCAGTATCCCCAGTGCCCCCATGTCCCCCCTCCCAGTACCCCCCAGTATCCCCAGTGCTCCCAGTATCCCAAAGGGCAGTGGGACACGAATAAAGCTCCACGTGCACCAAAATCACCGTTTTTCACCCCAAAAGCAGACGGGGGGGGGGGGGGGGGGAGCACCACCATTTCTGGGGGTCTCTCCCCCCATCGCCCCCTCCTCTGTCCCCAAATCACCGCGGGAATCGGGGGGGGGGCACTGGGAGGGGGACTGGGATGGAGCTGAGAGGGACTGGGGACACTGGGAGGGACTGGAGGGGGACTGGGAGGGACTGGAGGGGAACTGGGAGGGACTGGAGGGGGACTGGAGGGGGACTGGGAGGGACTGGAGGGGGACTGGAGGGGGACTGGGAGGGACTGGAGGGGAACTGGGAGGGACTGGAGGGGGACTGGAGGGGGACTGGGGGGCACTGGGAGAGACTGGGGCACTGAGAGGGACTGGAGGGGGACTGGGAGGGACTGGAGGGGGGCGGGGGGGTACTGGGGGGACTGGAGAGAGACTGGGAGGGACTGGAGTGGGACTGGAGAGCGGCTGGAGGGGACTGGGAGAGGCTGGGGGGACACTGGGAGGGACTGGAGGGGCACTGGAGAGGGGCTGGAGGGAGACTGGAAGGGACTGGAGGGGAACTGGGAGAGACTGGAGGGGAACTGGGAGGGACTGGAGTGGAACTGGGAGGGAACGGAGGGGACTGGGGAGGGACTGGGGGGTGCTGGGGGGACTGGGTGGGACTGGAGAGTGGCTGGAGGGGACTGGGAGAGGCTGGGGGGACACTGGGAGGGACTGGGGGACACTGGGAGGGACTGGAGGGGGCGGGGGGGCACTGGAGGGGTACTGGGGGGACTGGGAGGGACTGGAGGGCGGCTGGAGGGGACTGGGAGGAACTGGGGGGGTGCACTGGGTGGGACTGGGGGGCACTGGGAGGGACTGGAGGGGGAGTGGGGGGGCACTGGGAGGGACTGGGGAGCACTGGGAGGGACTGGATGGGGACTGGGAGGGACTGGAGGGGGAGTGGGGGGGCACTGGGAGGGACTGGGGAGCACTGGGAGGGACTGGAAGGGGACTGGGAGGGACTGGAGGGGTGCGGGGGGCACTGGGTGGGACTGGGAGAGACTGGGGGGGCACTGGGAGGAACTGGGGGGGACTGGGAGGGACTGGAGGGGTGC